>NW_004524615.1:3473006-3481805 GCF_000260255.1 Octodon degus
GTCTCATTGCTATTTGTTTATCAATAAAATTATGGGGGAAAAAAAGAGGTTTAGCTAACCAGGTCAAACAGAAGGAGGAGTCATTGAACTGAAAGAGAGGTCATTTTAAATTAGCAACTCAGAAGACTGAAATAAAAGAATAAAAGTGACTACTGTCTGAATTGGCCGACGTATACATGTATCTAAGTTCAGCAACCCAGAGTCTCAGAGAGAGAGAGAGAGAGAGAGAGAGAGAGAGAGAGAGAGAGAGAGAGACAGAGACAGAGACACAGAGAGAGACAGAGAGAGAGAGAGAGAGAGACAGAGACGGACAGAGACAGACAGAGACAGAGACAGAGACAGAGACAGAGAGATTGGCTTAAGACATAGCAGCTGAAAACTTCCTGAATAAAAGGGAGTAAGGAAATACCCAAACTGGAAAAAACAAAACAAAACAAAACAAAACAAAACAACCCACTGGGAAGATCCACAGGATGAACACACACTCAGACACATTATCATCCAACTGTCAAAAGCTGTCACATGCTCCAAAACAGATGAACATGGAGGACACCATGTGCACGAGCCAGGCCAGTCATGAGAAGGCAGACCTTGCAGGACTGCATGCAGACGCGCCACCCATAATGTACAACCCAGAGAAACAGCAGCCAGCCAGCCGAAGGCCTGGGCAGAGCACCAGCACTGCAAGACGCAAAGTGTTCTAGCTGCTGTGTGCCGAGGGAAGCTGTTAAGACGGCAAAACTTACATTCTGTGAATTTGAGCACATTTAAAAAAATATTACACCTAATAAAGCCAAACCTATGAAACAGACCTGGCTATAAATTCTCAGAACATGAAACCTTACAAATTAGCCTATATTCCTCATTTTATAGAAGAGCAAACCAGCATTAATTTTATTCTCAGAAGCAGTAGTCAGATCAGTTTAAAATCACTGATTTAGAGCCGGCCAAATAGTTCAGCAGATTAAAGCACCTGCAAGCAGGCACAGGAGCCGGGGGTTCAATCCTGGGCCTGCCATGCCAGCCCCGCCCCTGGGGCACACTGAGATGCAATTGAGACTGGGTGTGGTGGCGCATGCCTGTAATCCCAGCTTTTGGGAGGCTGTAAACAGGCGGATCACTATGAGTCTGATCTAGTAGTGAGACCCTGAACACCCTGTAGACCCTTCCCTAAAATACAAAATAAATAAATTAAATTAAAATCACTGATTTTCTGAACTATTCTTGGCCTTTATTTCTCGCAGGTTCAGGATTTGTGGTGTGCATCTATATAAAACACACACTTTGCTTTTTGATAGGAATCTACACGAGTTTGAAGCTTCTAGGGTGTTTCTTGTTTAAACTTTATTTATTTATTTACTGGTGCAGGGTCTCATTATGCAGCTTGGACTCACAGCGATCCTCCTGTCTCAGCCTCCCCAGCACTGGGATTACCGGCATGCACCACCATGTCTGGTTTCAGGGCCAGCGTGGCATACCAGGGCTCCTGAGCCTACACTGCACGAAGTACCCGGGATTGAACCCAGGTCCTTGCACTTGCCAGGCTGGTACTCAGACTGCCAAAGTGTCTCCCCAGCCCTAGGATGTTTCTTTGTGAAACTCAGAGTATCTGACTTATACCAGTTCTCTGGTATTCCTGTAATTTCTAAATTCTTGCAGCATTTGTTATCTGTATTTATCATCACCATTACTAACGGCTCCCTCAACACTGTGCAGAAACAGCCCTGTCCAAGAACACACTTGTTCACAAGCAATTTGGTATGCAAAGCAACCAAGGCACCTGGCGAGCTCCTGTTGGTGGAGCCCGTATCAGGTGACAAACACAAAGGCCATGTTTCCCACCCAAACACAAGCATGGCCATCTTTTCCAAAATCGCAGAATGAATCCCCGTGGCAGGGGACCTGCAGTTCTCACGGTGTGGCGGCATGGAAGGGGCCTAAGCCTAACTTAAGTTCACTTGAAAGTGCTGACTGTTCTAACGTCTTCATCCATCTCGGGCCGTCCTGTTTGCTTTCAACCTGACGGAGCACTCTCTGAATGGGGAAGAGACCAGAAACCAGAATCAGGTGGCGACGCCTGCACATTGGAGTACTTTTTAAGTCATCATCACTGTTTGAACCACGGGGACCAGGCAGAGCCGGAGGGCCGCCGTGCGGCTTCTCCTCCGAGCACAGCGCGGGAGCGTGCGTGTGGCATGCAGCGTCCAGCCCTCCCCAGATGTGGTCCTGGCATGCTCTGGGCTTCCAGTCCCTTCTTTCTCCCAGCTAAAAGTCACCTCCCCGGTGGAGCCGGAGAGGACCAGAGAGGCGGCATGTGTACGTCAGGCCTTCTGTTTGGTCAGTAAGGGTCACAGGTACCAGGCGCCATTCTTTTTCTTCCCAGAGTTCTCCTTTCCACTTACACTGTATCTGATCTACGACTCCTGCTCAGTGCGCTATAGTTCTCTGTCCCCCTGACCCTTTAAAGTCTACTCTCCTGGGATGTACTACACAACACTGATGACACAGTCCACACTAGGACCCACGACCATGGGGGGACCCCGTTTTCTAATGTGTGCTCACCTGTCTGTCATCAATGGGCTCTCACTGACTCATTAACTTGGAGCCCACCACACAGCACCTCCTGTGTCACTGGCTTCCCAATGACAACGCTGCCGGACAACGCAAATGTCTTAGCTGCCCAGGCTTGGGCAGCATGAAACTCCCAGAGGAAACTCTAAATCCATGGGGCCTTCTGCATGACAGATCAGCAGGGACTGACGCTTACAGAGCTCTACTCAGGGGTGAGCACTGAATGTGACCTCGCCTAACCCCACAAAGCACTCTGACTCGCGTCCTCCACAGAGGAGGCCTGTGAAGGGTCCCCCCACAGTCAATAAGAGGCAGAGGATGGAGCTGGGATTCCAGTCGTGTCCACCCCAGTCCTGTCCCCCGGAAGGGGGCCCCTCCGCGATCACAGTGTGCCTGCAGTTCCCGCCTCACCGTCTGCCTCTTCCTTCACATGAGGAAAGCTCCACGGTGCACCCTTATCTAAATCCCAGCCATCTGCAGATTTAGCAAGCTCCCTTCCCAGGCAACAGCACGTCGTGGCTCACGCCAGAACCTGTCATTTGTTACTGCACACTGTAAGGCAAAAATAGCAAGCCTAACCTATATAAAGCTATACCCTCAGCGTTCTCTTCTAAGTTTCTTCAATTCGTAGGCTGCCTTCCTTTTGTCTTCCTTGGCATTTAGTTTTAAATCACTGAACTAACTGGAAAATGAATGGCTCTTTGTCCCAAATAATAGAGATAAAAGGCACATTAATAGACATTTTAAGGAAGATTCGGCAGCTCATAGAGTCATTTCTGCGCAGGGACTTGCAGCCACATATTACTGGGTCCCTTATAACCAAGACTCTAAATTGGAGAGAAAATGAGTGAGCTGAGCAAGACTTTATCATCCTTAAAGGAATTATTTAATATTTCAAACACGTTCATTAAAGGCGTGCAATCTCACACGTTAGAGGTTTTTAACCTCCCGGGTTTATTTTTAAAATGCTAATTCCAGAAATAAAAAAAAGAAATTAAAATGCTTTCAACATTCTAGATATGAAAAAAGAGGGATTCAAAGGCACTTTTTTATGTGCAATTCAATTTAGCTTATTAGAATTTGAACATTCAACTCACCCTTACCTAGACCTTTAAACACACATTTTATCCGGAATGGTCACGAGGGCTCTCATGGGGCATCAACTGGCTCACGCTGCTGCCTGTGCTTCTCTCAGCAGGGACGGCCAGTAGATGAGGGACAAGAACCAAGACATGAGAACAAAGTCTGACATCAACCATTTGAGCATGGTATGACTTATGTAATTTTCTTAAAATTCTGCACACCCACAATGCACGTTTTATGGGTCCAGCTGTTTCCCAGCATTCTCTGTCAGCGCACACCTGAACCCCACTAGCCGCGAGCCCCAGTTTTCATTATCACTACGCACTGGGGCCCAGCTCGCCTCTTCCGTCACGGGCTGGCAGCAGATGTTTTGGGCTCTGTGGGCCGAAGGATCTGAGTTCCTCAATCAGTTTTTGTTTGGGCTGCTGGCTTTTGTCCTGGCCTTACTTTCAGAATGCAAGCCTGGCTTCCGGGATACCACAGACAGGCTAAGGTGGGACATGGCCTGGGAGGCTGAGGGGGATAATCTGTTGCCCGGGGCTATGTATGGCTTCCAACGTGCACTTGTTAAAGAAGCAATTTATCTTCTCTTAAAAAGTAATAAGCACATGGTGTGAATAATCAGACCTCTGTAGATGTTGGGATCCCTTAGAAGCCAGCAGTGTGACTTGGAATAAATTACTCGGCCTCCCTGAGTCCTCTTTCCCTTCCTGTACAATGAGGACAGGCTGTGCGAGGGAGAAAGAAGAGCAGAGAGCACGAAGGAGAAGGGGGCAGCGGCAGGATGCGGGGGATGCGGCGTGCTGGGTGCAGGACACGTGTGGGACAAAGCTGATCCAGGCGCTGTGCGGCCAGCCAGGAGGCTGGGAGCAGGAGTCTCCAGCGCTTCTGTCCATGTGCAGATGTCTCCCGAGCCAGGCAGCCATGCAGGGCTGGGTCCAAAGGTGGCCTGCACTGAACCCGGGATGGAAGACTGCAAGCAGAGCACACTCATGCCAGGAGTAAATAAGAAGAGCCCTGGGGTCAGGAGAGGCCAGCGGGAGGTCAGCATGAGGATGGGGTTGGGGCAGATGCTCCAGGTCGGCGTCCAGCCAAGCACAGTTCAGGAAGGCTCCTGTCCAGTGCCGGGAGGATGAGAGGAGCCACTGCCTGCAGGGACACTCAGGTCTGTGCAAGTGCCACCAACAGGTGCATGTTGTCAAAGGCCGGAGAAGAGGAGGCTGGAGGTGGGCAGGGAGCAGGCAGCAGAGGAAGGGGCGGGGGCAGGAGGCCTTCAGTGAGGGGTGTCCTGGCCAAAGGGGCAGTTAGGTCAGCTCTGGCAACTGCACACCCCACTTGGAGGGGCACAGATTAGAGCAGAGGAGAGCTTTGGGCCTCATCTCCGAGCCGGGGGGTGAGGGGGGAGCCTGATAGAGGGGCATGGTGTCGCACACCTGTAATCCAGCCTTGGGAGAGACAGGAAGAAAATGCTCACATGGGAAGCGGTATCGGGAGGCAGAAAGCCAGGAAGGGAAAAGGAAAAATGGAAAGAGAGCTTTGTAAATGGAGAGGGGCAGGGCTTAAAGGAAGTGGGGGGTGCACAAGAAGGAAGGGAGGGAAGGTGCACCCCGTCAGGTTCCAGAGCCTCTGGTGAAGGAGAGCGGTCTGTGCCTCTAACACATCCAGCAGACTTCATAAAAACCTGTAAGACTTGAAGACCACAGGAGGACAGAAGCGGGCAGAGGAAGGGCACCGGGGACAGGGCAAGAGGAAAGCAGAGGAGCGCATGGCTCAGGGACAGCGGCTGTTGTTGCCTAGGGGCTCAGCATGGACACCAACATCAGGCATGGTGCGGAGCATCTGTAAGCCGCCTGCAGGGCCACACCAGGCATCCAAAGAGCTCAGGCCTGGAGACGTTGGTGTGGATGCAGCCACAGGGCAGTGGCCCAAACAGGAGGCCAGGGAGGAAAGTGATGAGGCAGAGGGCCAAGGGAAAGCGGAGTCGGTTTGGGGAGGTGAAGAGAGCAGCCAGGCCGGGAGCCAAGGCCCTGGACTGCAAAGGGCAAAGCAGCGTGCTGAGCCTGCAGGAAGGTGCAGCTGGACCGCACACCCCACCCCCCCCCCCGGGCCTGCTCCCTGTCATGGAGGGGATGCAGGCAGAGGTCATGAAGACCAGGCCGAGTCAGTCATCTTTCAAACAGGTGAACTGCTTGGCCACGCATGCCTGCCACCCCAGCACTTGGGAGGCTGACGTAGAAAGATCAGTGGGAGCTTGAGGCCAGCCCGGACTACACAGCGAGTCCAAGGCCAGCCTGAACTACTAGGCAAGATCCTGTCTCAAACAAAACAAAAACGAAACAAAACTAAACAAACATAACACAATTGCAAATAAAGTATTACAATCTGGTGGGGCACACCCCTGGACACAGCAGGACCGACTGCCACCTCAACAGACAATTAGTTGACATTACCATGCCCTGAAGTTTTAATTTATCCAAATATTTCATCTACATAGATTTTTAGTTATAGTTTGATAGTGAATCTAAACTTCTTTCAAATGAATAGCCTGGTGTGCTGTATTCCTGGTTACCAAATAATAAAACAAAAATAACTGAGCAGGAAGCCTTTGCAGATCCCCACACGGAGGAAAGCCAGGCCACACAAGCCATAGGGAAGGGGAGCTGGGAATCCCTAGCGATCATGACTGCAGACCTCAAAGGCAGCACCCATGGGAATGACCTGGGCCCTACATGTCCCAGTCTGGGCTCCAGTCCAGCAGGCCTAGGGCAAGCTGAGAAATCCCGTCCCTTCGGGTACCTCTAGGGCATCCAGAGGGACAAGCCACGCAGAGGCCTGCCCAGCCTTATGGAGTTCGGCATTCTTTCTAAAGCCAGCTCACTGCACATGCACACCTTTGCTCACTCCAGGTGTTGATAAATGGTTCTTCCTTTACACTGCTTAGCAATCCCTTGGCGCTTCCCTGGAGAAACTGCCCCATGCATAAGAGAGGCAAGTGGAACAGCTCCCATCCAAGACAACCAGCGCCCCAGAAAGCACAGCCCCACACAAGAGCTGTGCTGCTCGGACCTCCAGAAGCAAGGTGACTGGAACCGGAGCTGACTGGAGCAGGGAAGGGGGACGAGTGACACTGCACACTTTGCATCCTTGGCTGGGTGAGTGTGAGGCCCAAAGGACAGAGCAGCGGGGACAGCAAAGGCCACAAGGGCAATTACAGTCCTGAGAATGGGCCCTCAATTTGCTGGAATAAACCCGTCACTCCTGTGACCACTGCCTCACCTCCACAGCCTTCACAGGAAAATCAGCTGTGCTTACCACCTGGCTTTGTTTGTCAAAGCCTACAGGGCTACCTGTGTTTTCACTGAATCTCAGTGAGATTTCTTAGGTCTCTGGGACACAGCACGCTCTGCTCTCTGGAAATCTTAGAACCATGCACTGCACTGTGTGTGGAGGAGAAGCTGGACAGGGGAAGGGACCAGATTAAGGGTTACACTGGTACAGAGAAGTGAACAGGAAGGGGAAGGAGGCCGAGAACAGGTCTCCCGGTTCATTCCATCCCATCTGAGACAGGAGGCCGCCCTGTGGCCAGGAGGACCTCAGGAAGTCGCCCTCAGAGAGCTCAGATTTGCCCCAGGGAAAGCCCTGCAAAGGGCAGGCCTGCTGCTGAGCCCCTGCCTGGCACAAACTCAGACTCAGAGCAGCGCCATGTGCAAGCAGCCCTGAGGTGATGTCTCTCCGCGCCTGAGCAAGTGGCCTAACACCTTCCCGGTCTGCATACTGCACACTGCACACTGCACAGTGCACACATACACACACACACACACACACACACACAAGTGCACCAACAGGTCGGTCACACATGTATTCTCTATATGGAGGATTAAGGCTCTACTCAACAGATTTTAATCCATGATTTCCTAGCGAGGAGGCCATGTGCATAATTTATTTAGTCTCCTTCCAGGACATTTATGTCCTGCAGAGGCTCCTGCTTAGCAGACTCGAGGGTATCCGTGTCTGTGGGAAGACAGAACTGCGTACATGTCACACTGATCGCCTGGCCCTGCGTCACCAGAGTGTGTGTCTCCAGGCATTCTCACATTCTCTGGTATCTGCAGCATATTAATTGCACATGTAAACTACTCTAGCTATTTCACTGTGTCCTGAACAGGCTGCCCACTTTATTGAATCCTCCCCCAATTCTCAGAGGACCCAGATGAGCTTGGCCACTGCACTGTGCCTTCTTAACGACACTGCATTGATTAAACTAATTTTTCCTGTAGTAAACCAATATCACACTCTAGATAATTTTCACAGCCTGTAATTTAGTCTGCAGGACACGTTGCTGGTGGCACTAAAGCAGTGACATTTATCCTCACTTCCAGAAAAGCCCTCCGAGCATAAACGTCCTGCAGTCACACAAGCGGACCACACGTGATAAAGGACGACCCTTGCTGCCAACGTTAGCCTGTGTCACTTTGTGTAACAGCCGGAAACAACTTCTAGCAGTCGCGTATTAGAGTACCTTTAATCTATGGATACTGTAAAAGCTTTTACAGACCCTGCGAGCTACATGGAACTATGCAATGGTTAACCTCCGGAAGAGGCAGCCTGGGGGTGAAGTGGCCCCTCTTCATTCTGGGCTGTGATCCCAGGATCTTGTGGATGACTTGGGATCCCCTGTCCTTTTGATTGTAAATGAAAAGCACCAGGTGATGGGAGGCGCGCAGGACACCTGAGCGCGCCCGGGTGACCACCAGCCCAGCAGACACCTCGGGGACGGCCTGAGATCCTCAGAGGAAGCCAGGACCCCCAGGAGGTCGGGGTCTCCCAGAGCCTCTGTGCTCCAGACAGTAGGGGCCGCTGGCCAGTTCCAGAGCAGTTTGACTTGGCCCGGCTAAATCCTTCTTCCCGGCACCAAAGCCCTGCCCCCAGTGGAGCTACGAGCCACAAATGAGCACCTACTGCTCTTCCGCACACCTCTAAGAGAACTCCACCTCACACCTGCGCGCGCGAGCGCCCAACAAACCAAGCACTAGGAGCGCAGAGCCAGAATTCGCGCCCCAGCAGGTGCCGCGCCGCTGGCCCACTGGCCGGTCACCAAGTCGCGGTCTAGGAGACAAAGGGTGGACGTCGCCCAGCGGGGCCCGC
>NW_004524615.1:3482480-3532530 GCF_000260255.1 Octodon degus
CCGCCCGCGCTCCCGAGGCCGCGCCCGCTCCGCTCCTCCTTCTCCTGCTCCGCCTCCGCTCGGGCTCGGGCTCCGGCTGCGCGCAGCGGGGACCCCCGGGCGCGCGCGCAAACTTTCCCACCCGCTTCTGCGAGGCTGGGCAGGCGCGGGGCGGCCGTGGGTGCAGCCCGGTTCCAGGGAACGGTCCGAGGTCCCCTAGAACAAAGGCCCCCGCAGGGACAGCGGCAGCGGTCGCCAGAGCCAACGAGCCCTCGCTGGAGCCCCCCGAGGCCGCGCCGTCCTCCCCTAGACCCCGCGCCACGCGTGAACTTGGGCTGGGACGGACAGACCTGCGCGGACCCCTGCTCGGAGCCGCCTGCGCTGTCCCCTTCTCGGCGACAGAGGGCGCGGCTGCGGGCTCAGCGGGAGATGAGGCGCGCAGTGTTGCCACTGCGGTCCGGGACTTGTGCCCACGAGCGTCACGTGTGCGCGTGTGCGTACAGGGAGCAGCAGGGCGCCTTGTGCGGAGGGCTCGCTCGGTCCCATTAGTAAGGGAGGGCATAGCAGAATTAATTATTGGATGTATCTGGAAAATTGATACATTCACTACTCAAAAAGTATAGCTCTCAGCACGGAATGTAAATTTCATTATTTGACTCAACGCTGCGTGTTCGGGAATAGATTAAATAATGAGGAGATACTTTTTAAGCTGCCATTTATATTTAATATTTTAAGTGATTGAAATATGTTCAGTGAATTTGAAGATAGGATCAATTCAGCTGGCTAATTGGCCTTATAATTAGTGAGACTATATGAAATTTTTGCCTGTATAAAGAAGAAAGGCTGCAGCCTCAGGTCAGAGTTAAATAATTTCTACGACCACTGAATTTATCAAAACAAGTCAACAGTGGTATGAAGAAGAATGAATGTAGCCCCGCAGAGTGTGAGCTAAAGGTAAATTCCGCACTTCAGCAGCAGCTCGCTTTCCTGAGCCGTGTGCGGGGTGGAGCACTTCTGTGTCTACTGTATCACATCATAAATCAAAAGACCCCACATTACGCTGCAAGACTTCTAAGGGAGAAAGAAGCAGTGACCAGTTTGGCTTAATAAACTTAATGATGGTATTTAGCATTTAAAACCTCAAAGAACATCAAATAAACAGTCCATTCAAATACAAATGCAGGCCCTGGGAGATAGCTCAGTAGAGTAAGTGCCTGCCAGGTAAGTGCAGGGTCCTGAGTTCAATCCCCAATACAAAAAAAGAAGAAGAAAGAAAAGAAACAAAGAAAAAAAAAAACAGATTCAGCACTCAAGTTTGTTTCTGGCACACTCTCAAGTTTCTGTATTTGGGCTTATAAGGAGAAAGCCAGTGGAGAAAGAGCAAACCACAGTTCATAAGCGCAGTGAGCTTGCGCCCTCGGCCCTCCTCTCATATGCTCCATCTTGAGGAACCAGGGCGGCTCAGCTTCACAGCTGACTTTGATATGGTTTTTAAAATTGACTATGCTTTACCCACACAGGCGATATATCATAGCAATAGCAAGGTTGGCTCAACTCCCAGAAGTAATTGTTTTCTCTCAAGTGAGATATAGATGCCAGTTTACCATTGATGACCTCTAAGTTTACATGAAGATGTCCAGGAACACACATTACCCACCAATGTGGGTAACACCAATCCCTCGTACAAACACCCAAGAACAGGGCTGCGGTAGCTCTCTGAATTGAAGTTGCTGTCCCTTTCCAGAACAGAAATTAGTAGTTTCCCCTGCTGGAAGAGTATACGAAGTGAATTATTTTATCACACTCAGAAATTGCTCTGCTGCGGTAGATGCTGTTCTTAACTTTAACTAGGTACTGAATGTGGAAATGGAACAGCAGCGTGCTACTCTTGCCGGTTACTTGGGAAACACAAACACTCCTTGTAGAACACCATGTCTGCAGTCATGTCCTTAAAAGCACTGGGATACACTGGCAAATGGAGAATTTCATGCACGTTGTGGGAAACACAGCATCGTTATTGAAAAGTGAACAATTCAAACTCCAGCTTCCCATTTGTTATAGAGGTCTAGCTTCTTACAGCTCAGTTATGTGCTGCCAGAGCAGGAGCCATGGCCTCACGGGTCTCGACTTCCTTTCTTTCACTGCTGAGATAAAATACCTAACAGCAAGTTGAGCAAGGAAAGGGTTATTTAGTGCGCAGCCTGCGGCCAGCCCTGAGTCAGCTGGCCCCAAGGCAGCGTGGCATGGAACAGAGGCAACAGCTGAGGGCAGCAGGAGGGGGCCAGAGCGGCACGAGCAAAACCCGGGGAGCGGGCAAGCCTCTTTTCCTCCTCACACTGGAAGCAGGCTGCCCGTGCCGGCCTCTTACGCAAGATGAGGGTGAGTGCAAAGCCCCTGCCCCCCGCTGAGCCCCTTAGCCAAACTCCTAAACTTCCCAAGTTGACACAGTGACTGTAGTCCTGGAGCAGCGCAGGCATGTCCCCTGCATCCTGGGACGCGGAGCTGCTGAGCTACCCAGCTAGGCGTCTGCACCTCCCCAGCTGACGTTTACCCCTAGGTTCAAGACGGTTATGTAAATTTTGGACTTCTCTTTGGGCCCTTCCAGGCAGCTTGTAATAAGATTTCAAAAGCTTGAACTGTTTTATTTGATCTTTTTTCTTTGTAGTTGAAGACCTGGATGCACGGTTTCAACAAGGCCCGTGACATTTTCTGCACAGAAAGTAACTCCTCACTTAGGCTCGCTGTGTACATTTCCAGCGCACATTTTCTATCACGTGCACACCCAAATAATCCACAGACTTGCTATGGATTCCAAAACGGCCACCGACCGGTAAAAGGCTCGTGAGCTGGCAACTGAAGGCCCCCGTGGGAGAGTTGCAGGTATGTTTCATCATTCACCCGCTGATCAACATTCGCGTTGTTTAGCTTGGGCTATTATGTACAAACAAAATACGCCACTCTGAACATCCACGCCCTCTTCTTGTCACAGAAAGGCTTTCTCGTCTTTTGGGGAAATGTCTAGCAGTCGGATGGGTAGGTCAGCCGAGGCAGAACCGTGATGTTTTCAGTAACTGCCTCAGACTTTTTCACAGTGATTAAACCACTTAAGTTTCAGAAATGTACACTACATATAATTTTTCCCAATGCAGAGTTTATAGTTCATCTAACAGTAACTTTGAAGGAAAAAACTCTCATCTTTGATGACATTCAGTTTATAATTTTTTTTTTTTTACTAAATCTTGTGGCTTTATGCCTTGTTTTAGAAATCTTTACCCAGTGTGACATTCCAAAGGGTTTCAGCTATGAATCTTCCTTGATATTTTATAATTTTATTTGCTACATTTAGACTGGTGAGCTACTTAAATTTAATTTAATTTTGTAGGTAGAGTAAGGTTCCTGTTATCAAAATAATTGTTGACATACAATTTTCTCTGTTCAGGATCTTTAAAGAGCCACTACAACTCCACTAAATTTATTTGCACCTTGTACAAATCAGTCGACCACATCTGTGTGGACCTGTTTCTGGACTTTCTTTTCCACTGATCCACTTACACAAATTTACACCCCTGATGCACACTCTTAGACTGTCTTAAAATCAGACCATCTGAAATTCTCAAATATAGTATTTTGGTTTTTTGTAATTATTTTGCCTATCTTCAATCTTTCGCATTTTTATGTGAATTTTAGAATCAGCTTGTTGCTATTTTTGAAGACTGATGAGGTTGTGAGTAGGATTGTTTGAATCTATTATTTGTGGATGATGATATTTTAACGATTCTGGATGTTCTGATCCCTGAACACTCAGTTATCTACCAGGTGATTTTAGTCTGCTTTAATTTTCTGTTAATTATATCTCTTAGTTCTCAGTATACAGGCTTTACATATGATTTGTGATATTTCACTCAAATTATTTTATATTTTAAAATGTCCATTTCTCCATGTTCACTTCTAATATTTACTGTGTATAAAGGCTTCCAATCCCATACCTTTGATAAACTCAATAAATTTAGTAGCTTTTCTGCATTCTGTAGGGTGATTTTATTTGGGTATCTATGTTCTTTAGGAATGAAGATAGGTTTACTTGCTTCTTTCCAACCTAAAAGTATTTTATTTCTTCTCTTTGCCTACTGCAACCTTCAGAATCATATTGAAGTCCCTGATGAAAGTGACCTCCCCTACATGACTCTTACTCAGTCTTTTGCTGCTATCTGTGATGCTAACTACAGACTTGCTGTAGGTGCCAATTACAAGAATGGGGGGATTCTCCTGTTCCTAGTTGGCTGAGGATTTTTCTTAGGAATGGGTGCTGGACTTTGATACATGCCATTTGCATTGTTTTTTAAATTAATTTTATTGAGAAACAAATAGCAATGAGAGTTTCAAAACTGATTAGTAGGACAGTTTCAATAATTAATACATTGCATATTGTTGTCTTCATAGTGGCTATTCATAGTACAAGATGCAGACATGATATCCTGTCCAAACACTCATAGTACAAATCTTTCTTCTCATTGAATTAAGAGAAAGTAGCTGTATATCTATCCTATTTTGTATATACAGATACAAAATGGTCTTTCATTTGTATCTCCTCCATTTAGCTTTGCTAGAGATGGGTATACAAGCAATAAGGAATGAAAAGGGTGTAATTACCACAGACCCAGTGGAAATTCAGAAGATTATCAATAGCTACTTTGAGAATCTTTACTCTCACAGAAGATAGAAGAAATGGGCGGATTCGTAGAAAGGTACAAATTACCAAAACTGAATCAAGAAGATATAAGAACTCTCAATAACCCAATAACAGCCAATGAAATACAAAATGTAATTAAAAAAAAAGACATATCAACAAAGAAAAGTCCAGGTCCTGATGGATTCACAGCTCAATTCTACAAAACTTTACAGAAGATATAATGCCTATGCTCCTCAAACTCTTCCATGAAATTGAAAAGGAAGCAATCCTCCCAAAATCATTCCTGGAGGCAAGTATTATACTGATACCAAAGCCGGGGAAAGATGCAACTAAAAAAGAGAACTACAGGCCTATCTCCCTCACGAACATAGATGCAAAAATCCTCAATAAAATCCTAGCAAATAAGATACAGCAAATCATCAAGAAGATTATACACCATGACCAGGTAGGATTCATCCCAGGGATGCAAGGATGGTGCAATAAACACAAATCTACAAATATAATACACTGTATTAATAGAGCCAAATCCAAAAGCCACATGATCATCTCAGTTGATGCAGAAAAGGCTTTTGGCAAAGTCCAACACTCATTCATGTTCAAAGTCCTACAGAAAATTGGAATAGATGTCCTCCATTTGCATTGTCGAGAAGCCCCCTGGCCTCTCCTTCCCTTGCTTCCTTCCTTCCCTCTCTGCACTTCTTTCTTTAGTTTGCTAATATGGTGAATTACACTCATTAACTCTTGAATGTTACACCTGTTTTGGATGCTAGGGCAAACCACCAATAGTCATGATATTATTCTTTGAATATATACTGAATTTTATTTGCTTAAATTTAGTTGGATGCTTTTTGCACCTCCATTTATGAAAGACATTGGTTCATAACTTTCTTTTACTATCATGTTGTTGTCTGACTATAGTATTAATTTGCTGGAAGACTGAAAGGATAACTATTTTGTTCTCTTCATTTTTCTGAAATATTTTGTGCAAAATTGGAATGATCTCTGAAATTTGATAGAATTAATCAATGAAACAACTGAGCCTAAAGTTTCCTTTGAGCTAATATTTTATTAGAAGCTAAACCACATTAATAGGTATAAGGCTATTCACGGTATCTACTTATTTGTGAGAGAGTAATGATAGCTTAACTTTTCTAAGAGCTTTACCTTTATTTTATTTTATTTCATGTTGAAGAGTAAAAACAAAAGCAAAAACAAATAGTGCAAAGACAGAAACAGGATAACATAACAATACATAGGCTACAGATTTTTAAAACCAGAACAGCTAATTAACAATTGTCATATTATCTATTTTTATTGTCAAACCTGTTGCTCAGATTAATAAAGTTATGCAAGATTAGACAAATAATTGAATATTACACCTTGCATTCACCTTAATTTTTTGTCTTATTTTTTACTTTTTAAAAAATTTGTTTTAAAGAGTATATAATAATAATTGATAAGACATTAGAAATGGTACACAATTAGAAGACAAGATGAGAGAGGTTCAAGCAGTGTTTGTGCTGCACATTGCTGTCCTCCATGTACTTGCTTAAATCACATATATAAGCATGCAGCTTTAGACAAGGTGAAAATTCTGCACATTAATAACTATTTTCAAAAAGACTGATGGGAATTATTAGTACAATCATCTCAGCCATCCTGGATATATGCTTGCATGATTTTCCTCCTTCCTTTTTTCCTATCTTTTCTCCTTTCTCTCATCTTCATTGTTCAATGCTTATGTTTAGTTTCTTTCTGTTTTATTATATCTATTATGGCTTTCAGGTTTTATTTCTTCTTTCATGTTCTTGCGCTAGGGAGACAATACAATATTTACACATGTGGGTCTGATTTATTTCACTGATGAGTATAGCCTGCATACTTGCCTATGAAGGCTTTGAGTTTGTCTTTTTTTTTTTTTTTTTTTTTTTGTATTTCTTTTTAGGGAAGGGTCTACAGGGTGTTCAGGAACTCACTACTAGATCGGACTCATAGTGATCTGCCTGTTTACAGTCTCCTAAGAACTGGGATTACATGTGCACAACACGACACCCAGTCTCTAGTTTGTCTTTCTTAATAGCTAAATAATACTCCATTGTATAGGGGCCAGCAAGACAGAGATAGCTCGGCAGACTAAAGCGCCTGCTTACACAAGCTTAGGTAAGTAAAGGGATCACAGTTTGATCCCCGACACTACATGCCCCACCAGCCCCACCCCCAAGGCTGGCTAAGCCAGCCGGAGTCCAGGCATAGTGGTGTATGCCTATAATCCCAGGTTGGGGAGGCTGAAAACAGGAGGATCACTGTGAGTCCAAACTGCATAACAAGACCCTGTAGAAACCAAACACATTTAAAAAAAATTTTCGTTGTATAAAAATGTGACATCTTTTTCATCCATTCCTCAGGTGAAGGGCATTTCAATTGTTACCAAAGTTTGACTATGACAAATTGTGCTGCTATAAACATGAGTGCACACATACCATTACGGTGTGATGTTTTCAGAACTTTTGGGACAATACCCAGAAGGGGAATATCTGGACTAAATGGAATTTCCGGTCCTAGCTGTTTGACAAGTCTCCACACTGATTTCCACAGAGGCTGTACCAGTCCAAATTCCAGCCAATAGCAGAAAAGGGTTTATTTTTCCCTGTGGCCTATCCAGCATTTGTTATTGGTGGATTTCCTTATGATAGCCGTTCTTGCTAGGGTGAGATGGTATCTCAATGTTGTTTTAATTTGCCTTTCTCAAGTGGCCAGTGCCATGCAACATTTTTTTCATGTATTTATTTGGTACATGTATTTCTTCCTCTGAGAAGTGTATATTCATCTCAGAAGCCCAGTTTTGGATTGGGTCTTTAAATTTGGGGACCTGATATTTTTTATTTCTTTATATATTCTAGATAGAAGACTTGCGTATGAGTGATTATTGGTTAAGATATGTTCCCAATTTGAGGGTTGTCTTTTCACTATGCTGGTGATTTCTTTTGACATGCAGAAACTTCTCAATAAGATGAGATCCTAGTTGTTCATTCTTTGAAGTATTTCTTGTGCAGTTGTTTTTTCTTCATGAATGGCTCCCTACCCTATGTCTTTAAGATTTCCACCCACTTTCTCTTCCAGGAGATTTAGTGTTTCGCTTTAATGTTTAGATCTTTAATCCATGTTTTCTTTAGTTTAGACCATGGTGATATATCTGGGTCTAGTTTTAATTTTCAGCATGTGGAAAGCCAGTTTTTCCAGCACCACTTGTTAAAGAGGCTGTCTTTCTTCCAGGAAACATCTTTGGCTTCTTTGTCAAAGAGAACATGACTGAGTGTGTTTATAGTTGTATCTGCATCTTCTAATCTGTTCCATTGATCCTTGGGTCTGTTTTGTTTTGTTTTTTGCCAGTACCATGCTGATTTTATCGCAGTAACTCTGGAGTATAATTGCAAGTGAGGAATTGTGATGCCTCCTGCCTTGCCTTTGTTGTCCAGGATTGTCTTTGCTATTCTAGGTCTTTTCTGGTTCCAAATAAATTTTAAGAATGTTTTCTGTATCTTTGTGAGGTACATTAATGATATTTTGATAGGGATTGAAGTGAATCTGTATGCGTTTCTGGAGTGTGCCCATTTTCACAATATTGGTACTTCAGGAGCAAGGAATAGCTTTCCATTGTCTGAAATCATCTTCAATCTCTTTTTCAAGAGTATTGTAGGGGCCAGGGAGATGGCTCAAAGGAACAAGTGCTTCCCTGGCAAGCGCAAAGGTCTGAGTTCAATCCTCAGTTCTGAAAAAAAAAAAGAGTATTGTAATTTCATTTTATAGTTTTACTTCCTTTGTTAGATTAATTCCTAAGTATTTCTCTTTTTTGGATGTTATTAGAAAGGGTATTGTCTCTCTAATTGCTCTCTCAGTGAGTTTGTTATCTGTGCAAGGGAATGTTATTGATTTTTGGGTATTGACTTTGTAAACTTCTTTGCTACTGAATTGGTGTGTTAATTCTAGGAGCTTCTTGGTGGAGATTTTTGGGTCTTCCAAGAACAGTGTCATGTCATCTGCAAATAACAATAGTTTAGCTTTTTCTTTACCTATTTTTATTCCCTTTATTTCTTTTATTTTTCTCTCTCATCTAATGGTTCTAACAAGTGATTCCAGAACTATATTGAATAGAAGTGGTAATAGATGACATCCTTCTCTTGTACCTAAATTGAGAATAAAAGCTTTTAGTATTTCCCCATTTGGAATTATGTTGGCTGTTGGCTTGTCATAGATAACTTTTCACATTGAGCTATACAACATCTATTTCAATTTTCTGTATAGCTTTCATCATGAATGAGTGTTGGACTTTGTCAAAAGCCTTTTCTGTGTCAATTGAGATGATTGTGTGCTTT
Source organism: Octodon degus (assembly GCF_000260255.1). Classification (NCBI taxonomy): domain Eukaryota; kingdom Metazoa; phylum Chordata; class Mammalia; order Rodentia; family Octodontidae; genus Octodon; species Octodon degus. The sequence continues at coordinate 3,491,523 of NW_004524615.1, forward strand.
TTAGATTTGGCTCTATTGATATGGTGTGTTACATTTATAGATTTGCATATGTTTTTATTAATTTTAATGAGAAAGAAATAGCAATGAGACAGTTTCAAAACAGGTTCACAGGCCAGTTACAATCATTAATACATAGCATATTGTTGTCTACAGCCACCCTGCCCTGAAGGGGCCTGATCTTGTCTAGATTTGCACATGTTGAGCCATCCTTGACTCTCTGGGATGAATGCTACCTGGTCATGGTATATAATCTTCTTGGTGATTTGCTGTCTTCTATTTGCTAGTAAGTTACTGGAGATTTTTGCATCTATGTTCATGAGGGAGATTGGCCTATAAAGCTCTTTTTTGGTTGAAGCTTTCTCTGGTTTTGCTATCAGAATCATACTTGCCTCCAGGAATGATTTTTGGGAGTATTGCTTCCTTTTTGATTTCATTAATGAGTTTGAGGACTATTGGGATTACGTCTTCTCTAAATTTCTTGTAGAATTCAGCTGTGACTCCATCAAGACCTGGGCTTTTCTTTGTTGGAAAGGTTTTATTACATTTTCTATTTCATTGGCTGGTATTGGGTTAGTCAGAGTTTTTACATCTTCTTGATTCAGTTTTGGCAATTAGTATTTATCTAGTAATCTATCTGTTTCTTCTGTGTTTCAATTCTTTGAGAGGAAAGATTTTCAAAATAGCTAATGATGATCTTCTGAACTTCCACAGGATCTGTAGTAATTTTACCCATTCCACCCCTTATTGCTTGAATTTAAGTTTTTTCTTTCCTCTTTTTGATGAGGTTGGCTAGCTAGGAATTTATCAATTTTATTTAATTTTTCAAAGAACCAGCTTTTTGATTCATTAATTCTTTGTATTATTTTCTTTGTTCCAATTGCATTAATTTCTGCTCTAATCTTTATAATTTTCTCCTGCCTTTGGGCTTGATTTGCTCTTCTTTTTCTAGAAGCATGAGGTACAGCATTAGGGTATTTATTTGTTCCCATTCTATTTTCCTAATGTGTGAGTTCACCACTATAAATTTCCCTCTGAGAACTGCTTTCAGTGCATCCCACACACTCTACTAAGTTTTGCTTGAATTTTCTTTGGATTGTAGACACTGCTTAATTTCTTGTTTAATTTCATCTGTAACCCATTAGTTGCTGAGGAGGGTGTTATTTAATTTCTGTATGTTTATGGGGCCTTGGGGGTTTCTTTTGTCATTAATTTCCAGTTTGACTGCACTGTGGTCACATAATATGCATGGGATAATTTCTATTTTCTTGCATATACTTACGAATGGCCTATGGACTAGTATGTGGTCTATTTTAGAAAACATCCCACATACAGCTGCAAAGAATGTGTATTCAGATGTTGTTGGGTGTAACACTCTGTATATGTCCACTAAGTCCATTTGTTCAAAGGTCTGGTTCAGTTCTGCTACCTCTTTGCTAACTTTTTTTCTGCCTGACCTATCTTTTTGAGATAAGGGGGTGGTAAGGTCCCCTGTGATCAAGATTGTGATTTTGGTTTTCTATGCCTCAGTTACCTGAATGTCAGATTGTTTCCCCGTATTTGGGGAGTTTTCTGCTATTAATTCTACCCATATTCTTTTTATATGGTTTGCATTGGCTCCTTCTTTCTCGTTGCTGCCTATTACTTTTATGTTATTCATCTTTGCATTGTCCTGCAGCTGTTGAATTATTATTTCCTGGAACCCAGTTGTTTTTAAGAGGTATTTCCTAACGTTTCCACTAGCTGCAACAGCATCTTCAAGTTCTGAAAGTCTATCTTCACTTTCATTCCAGCAGGTTTGCCCACTTTTAATGGAGTTTTTAGTTTCCTGTATAGCTTTCAATCTGCTTCTCATGTATTATTTCTTTCCTATATTGTTTATTCAAGGTTTCTATCACTCTTCTATTCTCCTCTTTTTTTATCAGTGTCTTCTTTAAAAACACTGATAAAAAAAGTATAGTAATTCTTTCATTATAGTTATCATTTCTTTTTTTACCTCGGAGATGATTTCTGATTTGATTTCCTCTATACCATTCCGCAGTTATGTCTTTACTTCAGTTGCTATTATTTCAGAGATTTCAGGTTTGACTTCCAATTTCTTCTATGCTGATGTTTCCTGGGTTTGGTCTGGGTGGGCTCAGGGCCTGAGATTGCATTTTGCTCCTCCTTTTGTCAGTTTCCATTTCAGAAAAAAAATTCTTTACTTTGATTTCTGTGATACCCCTTTGTGAAAATTTGATAGTAGGCAGCTGTATCACTGCAAAGAAAACCTCTCTGTAAAGCATCTGTTCTTTAGGTATCTCTCCTGTGCCAGAGATTCTGTGTATGTGTGTGTGTGTGTGTGTGTGTGTGTGTCCAAGATTTTGCCTTCTCTATTTATTCAGAGTGAGATATTGGCTTCCGTTTTGCCCTGTCCTCCTTCCTTCAGTATAGGGCTTTGTTGAGGTTGTCACCCAAGCTCTCTCGCTATCATTACCCAATGGAGAACATATTAGTAGGGCAGATATGCATTCCTATTTACAGTAGTACAATTAGTAATTTTAATATTGGGTAGTGAAATTTAGAAATCGACAAACTTTTGTAACTAATGAGTTTGTACATTAGACCATAGGAGCAAACGTTATAGCTGTATAACAAAGCAGATCTTAAATTAGGAATTTGTATTTAAGTTAGTTCTCTTGAGCTTTGTCTGGGCACCTTCCCTTCATGCACCTGGAGTCTTGCATGCAGACCAGTTACCTGCTGCCACCACTTTGTTGTGAGGGTGCGCCTGTAGGTCTAGTCCTTGATAAGGGCCCCGCTGGGCCTAGCAGTACACCTCAGCTCACCAGGTCTACAGCCACTGAACTCAGGCTTGACCTGTCAGGCCTGGCGTGGGTCTGGCTGCTGTGCTCGACTCCTTCCTGCTGTGCCCTGTTGAAGTGGGCCCACTGGGCCTGCTGGCTTCTGGGCTCCCTCTAAGAACCTTATGTTATACAGTCTTTGAAATATACTGACATAAAGATGTTCAAAGTAGTTATTTATTATCTTTTTAACAACTGCAGAATATGCAGTAAGTTAACTCTTCTCCTCAGTGTCGGTAATATACATCCCCTCTTCCTTCCCTATGATGGTTCTAAATAAAGCCTCATCAACTTTTTTGATGTTTTCAAAGAAACAATTTCTGTCCCTACTGGCTTTTCTCTTTTTCCATTTTCTATGTTACTCATTTGCATTCTGCCTTTTATTATTTTATTTCTTTAGCTTTGCTTGGGTTGAATATGTTCTCAATTTTCAAATTTCCTAAAACAAAAAGTAAGAAAATTATTTTGATATCTGTCTCCCTTTCTAAAAATATGCATATTACTGTAAGTTTTCCATCAAGTACTACTTTGGCTGCATTCAACATTTTTTGTTCATAAATTTTATTTTTATTTATTCTATTAACTTTATTGAGAAACAAATAGCAATGAGACAATTTCAGAACTGGTACTTCTTCACCTTCATTTAGTTCAACAACATTTATAATTTGCTTTTTACTTTTTTATCTGTGGATTATTTTTTTTGAATGCATTATTTGATTTCCAGATATTTGATGATTTTGAGACATCTCTGCATTGCTGGTATCTAACTGAACCCCGTTGCGGTCAGCAGACTCACTCTGCACGGTGGGTCTCACGTTCCCTTTTCTGCATTTTACTTTATGGTGCAGACCACAGTAAGAGGCTCCAGTCCACATGAAGCAAGTGCAGATTTTGCTGTTAATAGACAGTTTCTCAAACTGTTAGGTAGTTCACACAGTTGACAGGACTGTTAATGTCTTTGTTATTCTTATTGTATCTCTATTTTATTAATTACTAAGAGACTGCTATTGAATCAATAGCTAGAGTAGTGGATCTTTATTTTTCTCCTTGTAATATTATCAGGCTTAACTTTTGTCTAGAACTTCTTTTGTCAGTGCACGAGAATCCAGAATTGCTCTGTCCTTTTGGCAAGTGGTCCCTTTATTGCTGTGAAGTGGTTCTCTTTGTGCCCAGTGCTCCTCCTTGATATGAAATCTGCTTGAGTACTTGATGCACTCCCCTCTCCCTGTTGATTGGTGTTTGCATTCACCCTGGTTCTCACTGTTGTAACTCAGTGCCATAGACAGAGTGGACTGATCAACAAATGTTGGCACCTCATGGTTCAGGAGCCTGGAAATCCAAGATGAAGGTGGCTCTGTTCTGGCCTCTGGAATTCTTCCTGGGTGCAAACAGCCATATCCCTACAGCAACTTCATATGGCTGAAGAAGATCAATCTCTGGTCTCTTCTTCTTTTTAAAAGGGCTTTATTACTACCATTACTACCTCAGTCCCTGTGACCTGACCTAACCCTGTCTACCTCCCAAGAACCCACACTGGGGATCAGGGTTTTAATATAGGATTTATGGGACAAGAGGAATAAGCATTTAGCACATATCTGCATGATAACTATTTTTCCTCTTTTTAATTATTTGGGTCTTTATATTTAACACTTATTTCTTGCAAGAATCATATGGTTTTCTGGGCTGGAGCAATAGTTCTGCAGTCTATGCACCCACCTGACAAGTGCAAGGACCCAGGTTCGATGGCCAGTACTGCATGCCATGACGACTGGGGACACCGAGACAGAAGGATCACTATGAGTCTAACCTGCATAGTGAGAGCCTATACCAAATGAATAATTTGTTAAAAAAGAATCATATGGCTTATATATACTTCACTCTTGTTTTATATCTGAGTCTGTCTTTTAATTACATGTAAGCCATTTTCATTTTCTTGCACTTACTTTTATCCAAAGTGTAAGGAGACTGCAACAGTATATGTTCCTTTGTTCTGTATGAGAACCAAGGGTCACAAGGCACAAGAAGAAGGCTGGGGCATGAAAGATTGCAGTAACTGATTTGCTCATGTAATTAGGAAGTATAAAGAAAGTCATTTAACTCATTGCATATCCTCTTATGCAAAGTCCCATCTGTGTAAATGCCTCATTGTTACATGGAATGATCTTTACTAGGCAAATGTGCAAACCTTCAGAGGCTCGTTGACCCTCTCCATTCATTAACGCCAGACCATCTGTCTGATCCTGTCAAAGGCATAGAGATGTCCCATGGATATCCGCCAGCCACAAGTCTCCGTGTGAGATAAACGAGATTCGTGAGTGATGCACACATGCCTGGAAATAATCACGGGAGCTGGGTGGTCCTGCGTGTGCAGACGTTTCACTGAGGTGAGTAAGGTCCTGGGTGCAGCAGCTTCAGTTTACTCCCTGAAAAGTTAGGCCGGGATTGCTCGTTTGTCCCCCGCTCTGCAGCTGCACACACATTGAAACTTCTTAAACCAAACACTTGAAAACATTAAATAGGTGTAAAATTGTGCATTCAAGCAAATCTTCCATGCGCTGTTTAAAAATCAGATAATGCCTTGTCACTAAGAGAAGAGCCTCCTGCAGCAAACTGCTAATGAATGCTGGGAATAAGGCACTAAAAAGTCAGTCTTTCTCCAACAAAGAAAACAGTTCATCAAAATCATTGTTCCTGAGACATACTTGCTGTAGCTTTCATTCACAGCTTCTTCTCTGTGCGCAGAGGTACTTGGCAAGGGCTAAAGCTCTATGTACTCTAAACTGATTGCCATTTATTTTAAATGTAACTTGTGCTGAGTGTTTAGTTTATCTGAGGCAGATTTGATTAAATGTGCTGGAACAAATGATTTAAAGCATAATTACCAGGTGAGTTAAAATTTTATCAGTTTAAAAAAACAGACAAAAACCAGAGAGGCAAAGAAAATGACTTCAATAAATGCAGAATCCGTCTCTCACCGGTGATGATCTGCAAAACCCACTCCCCACCACACTGTTTGAAAAGCGCAAGTTCAAAGCTCAGGATTTGTACAGACACAAAATGACATTTTACCCACACCCCCATGATGCCTTTCCTTTAGGACAGGAGTTCTGAAAATACTCATTGTGCACTTAACTGCTTTGCCAGGCTGTTTTCTTTCAAAAGAAAAAACAGCGTGCATATTAGTTACAGATGCTATGGATAAAACCCTGATTTCACCACATGCCACACCAGCCCTGCACCCACGCGTGTTGAGCTAGCCAATGGGACCCGGCCTGGTGGCGCACACCTGTAATCCCAGTACTGGGGAGGCTGAAAACAGGAGGATCACTATGAGTCCAGGCTGTGTAGTGACACCCTGTACCAAATGCTTAAAAAAAAAAAAACAAAAAAAACCCTATTTCTGTACAAAACCTATGTATTAAATAGTCTATACATTTTAAATTAGTAACCAAAACTCTCATGTATAGGAATTCCACACGCACAAATTCTCCTTTGTTTTTTGTGCATGAAGTGTAGAGACACAACTTTTAGTCAAGCTAACAAGGCAGAAAGGGCAGGGGACAGGTCTGTCCCGCAGAGTAGCTGCAGGCCTGTGTGGGATGGCACAGGAGTGTCTGCTGGGCACCCTCACCGAAGGGCACACAGCATGGATTTGCAGAGGCCTCACCATGTCCTTAAAGGACACAAAGGGTCCCTGCAGCATTGGCCTCTCCCTGCTTCCCAGGCCCATAAGTTGTGCAACATTGATATGTCAGAAGAAAATATGCTTATGCCATTTGAGGGGGCACTGTGACAAGGAAGCTTAGTGCCTTCACTACAGCAAGGAAGTGTGAAGCTCTCACTACACTGGAGAGATGTAGAGCCCTCGCCACAGCAAGGGGACGTGGACCCCAAACTACATCAAGGAAGTGGGGGGCCCTTACAAAAATCTCACAAAGACTGAAAGCACCATTTGAAAACATGCATGCTGCCTAGATGCTTCTTTCTGTGGTGGGAAGACACGGGCCTTAACCCCAAATGAAGATGCTTCTATAGCTTTACCTCTCATCAAAGTCTGCCTGAATTGCAATACGGAGTTACAGTGCTGAAGGGGATTGAAATAAACACTTTTACTAATGTAGAAAGCAATGACCATATAAGTGAACTGACCAAAAACTAATACGAATTTACCTGAAAATCCATTTTCCATTTTATACAGAATGATTCTTGGAAAATCGTAAAACCTAACATCAGAATCTCTTGAGCTGGGCATGGTGGTTCACGCCTGTAATCCCAGCACTTGGCAGGCTGAGGCACGAGGATCATTGAGAGTTTGAGACCAGCCTGGGCTACAAAGTAAGCTCAAGGCCAGCCTGAGCTGCATAGCAAGGCCCTGTCTCAAAAAGACAAAAAAGAAAAACATCTGGAATGCTTTCTTTTAGATTTTTAAAGATTTGAGCTATTTGTAAATGAAGAAATTAGAAGGAATCAGATCAGGCTGTTAATAAAATCAGTATAAGCAGCGGTCCTATGAAGACAGTGCGTCACCGTGCAGGCGACGCAGATCCGAGCGAGCGCCGAGCGCAGAGCGCACGCTTGTGGGCGGCGCTTACTGCACAAGACAGAGGAACGCCTGAGAGGACCCCGCTGCCTATGGAGGCGCCGCACGCGCGCACTCACCGCCTGCTGGGCAGCGGCGCTCCCGGTCCCATACCCCTCCTCAGCTCTGCCTTGTTCTGGAGGACAAGGACCTTCAGCTTTGCTCGGTGTCTCACAGTGCGCCGTTGTGTTTACCACAAATAATCACACAGCAAGGTCTCGATATTTCCCTCATAAGTAAATCTAGCCACCAGGAACGTGCATTTTTCTTCTTTACCAATGCACCATAAAATCTTCATAGAGGTAACGTTGACAATGACACGGGTTTTGTTTTTCAAAAACCGGGGATAGAACACAAGACCTTGTGCTTGCCAGGCAGGTGCTTATGCCGCTGAACTATATCCCTGGCCCACAGTCTTAATGTCAAGCTTCCACTGCTCATGCATGTAATCCACAGGCACCATATAATTCCTCAGCGTCATACTTCCCAGGATGGCAGAATCTGTCTTCTTTATGCAGTGAAGGCATGAGCCTTTCGCACTGAGGTGTCACCATCCACAACTCTAGAAACATACTGTGCTTCCATTTATAAAAATAATTAGGGGAGAACATTATTCTTTAATCCACATTATTTTTTCAGGTCCAAAACAAAAAGCCTTTGCTACCATTTAAAGAGAATTAAGTATAAGCTAGGTGGTAAAGAAGAAAGTAGGGGCTGGAGCTTTTCACGTCTTTTTTTATTGCATAATAGACATGAGAAGGTTTGGCTTTTATCTTTGCGCTATCTGGTAGCGAGAGACTTTGTATTTCCAGGGTAGTTATGAACTTCGTTCTATGACGCAAATCACAAAAAGATAGTCGTCTGGTCCTCTGGGCGCTCACTCTTGAGATGTCGGTTTGGACAAGCGGCAAGTCTTGATCTGGATTTGTACCACGTGTGAGCTCAAATCCCAGAGTACCCTCCAGGACTCCATGAAGGCTGAGGGTTTAGGCCTCACTCCTGCTCCTCGGGAACTTTACTGCTCGCTTCTCACACATTTTTCCGGTACTTGTTGGCCCAGCTTTGGGCGCTTCCTTCTGGAGTGACTGATCCATACTCAGATGAAGACCTGAGAGAGGGCATCTCGGGTTTCTGGCTTTGTCTCTCCGCCAGCTCTCGAGTCTGCGACGCCCACCTTGGCCACTGCAGATAGTGGGCCACTCAGACTCTCATCCTGACTCCCAGGGACAGTGCAGCTGCCCTGCCCACACCACCTGGAGGTCTTGGATGGCAACCCGAGGAAGCTGCAGACTAGACTACCTACGCCTGCTCCCCCCGTCCATCAACCGGGGGTTGTTGTCCTCCCTGTGGATGCCGAGCACTGTGACTGAAGAGGTTGTCCTTGTTACTTTAGCTTTCGAGTTTTAAGGCAGTAGGGTAAGTTTGCTTACTGTAACTCTCACTGGGAACAAAGACAGGAAGTAGAGGGGAGGCCAAGATTCCCAGGGCTGGGCCCGAAGCCAGTGTCCAAGGACTAAAGACACGAAAGGAAGCAAAGGAAAGCCGTGCAGCACCTTGGCCAGCAGCTGGGCTGTCCTCCTCTTCTTTGCGGAGCCATGAAGCTAAATAAGCAGGCTCTGTGGAGGGCTCACGTGTGACAGTGGCTCAAGAACGCCTGTGTCCCATGGAAAAGTTCTTTTCACATGTGTTGAGATTTTGTTAGCAATGAATTTCTTTCTCCACTTAACCAGAGGGAACGTGCTAAAGCAGAACTGAGAGAAGTGGAGCTGAGCTACGACAGGGAAAGCATGTCTGTCTCCTCCATGCTTTGAAAGTGGTGAAATGTTAAGGAAAGGAAAGGGTGTGCTCCCTCGGACAGGCTGGAGGAAAGCAAGGAAGACAGCGGGCTTCTCGAGTCAGTTTCTCTGCGTCCATAACCTACCTGCTTCCTTCCACTCAGGGAACAGACAGGCAGTGCTCCTGTGGAGGCCCGTGGCAGCCCCTGAGTCTGGGCAGACCGTCTCCTGGCTGAGGGAGGAGGGCCAGAGGTCAGCTCGCTTTCCAGCCAGTAGGCCCATTCTCCTGGGCTCAAGTGGAAATGCCAGTTTGCAATGAGCTGCATTTGTTTCAGTGCTGAACTTGCATGTATTTCCATTCAGTCGCCCAAACACCATGACTGCGGGGCACTTGAGAAACTTCTTTGTGCCAGGGTACATTTGGAAAGGACAATGGGTCATGATTTCAAGTAGACTTCTAGCGGACAGAGTGGCATGTGTTAGTCCTTCCACGTCCACGTGGTTGCCCTTATCCCTATATTTTTAGAAAACTGTCAAGAATAAAAGCAAAAATGTCATTGGTCTCTGAAAAGGCAATGTTCAAAACGAAATGTTAATGGTGACATCTGGTTCTTCTAATAATACTTAGTGCAGCTGTGAAACCAATTTTACTTGGCCTTCTTGAATTTTTTCTATCACAGCCCGCACAATCCTGCAGGCTGTGAACACCTTACACACATTACTATGTACAGCGCACATGCGTGACAACACTGATGTCACACAGAACTCACTGATGAATGTCACTGCGCAGCATCTGTCTTTTTATTTATCCTTCCTCTCCTCCTGAAACAACGTAAGACAACTTAAAAGGAGAAACATACACAATGGATATAAGAAAAACTTTTAAAAGTTTAATAGAAGCGGCACCTAAAGATGACAGAAGTAATTGTCATGAACAGTGTGTACTGTCATCTTACAGAACAGCATCCAAAACAAATGGCTATAGGCAGGCCATGGGACTGGGGTACAATCCCAGCATGCTGTGCTGGCCCCACCCCTGGGTACACTGAGACTGCAATTGAGACTGGGCGTGGTGGCACTTGCCTGTAATCCCAGCGCTTGGGAAGCTGAAAACAGGAGGATCACTACGAGTCCGATCTGTGCGGTGAGACACTGTAGGCCCTGTACTAAGTACATGAAAAAAAAATACATGACTGTTTAGCCACATAATGAGGCATGATGGCCACTAAATGTGGACCTCCAGTGATTACAGACATTTTCAAGGAGAAAGTGACTACAGACACGTCAACATTGACATTTTCATGAGTCTAAAGTAACCGCTATTTTTCTGTACTTTTCCCTTCTGGTTATTTTGGCTTAGGAGAAATTATCTTCCTTGGGATTATTTGAACACATCATCAGGTTGTCTACCAGACGGAGTCTCAGAGTACGTGTACTAATAGCAGCACACCTGCTCAGCCACTGAGCGTCATCTTGCCACCATGTGGAATGCAAGAATGTGAACTCCCAGAAGTGGAAAGAGCCACAGAATGGGGAGAGCAGATGATGAGGTGGTGCTGGCCCAAAGATCTGTGATCAAAAAAGCGTTAAAGGGCTGACAAGATAGCTTGGCAGTCTAAGTGCCTGCCTGGCGAACACAAGGTCCAGAATTCCATCCCAGTACCACATGCTATGCTGCCCCAGAACTCCTGCTGCACTGCGCCGGCCCCGAAACCAGGCATGATGACACACACCAGCAATCCCGGTGCTGGGGAGGCTGAGACAGGAGGATCTCTGTGAGTCCAAGCTGCATGGCAAGACCCTGTACCAAAGAAGTAAGTAACTTATCTATTAAAGATCTATTTCCATATAGCTTTATATATATGTTTCCTCCTATAAACACTCCTAGAAGAGCTTCCAAAAGTGCCAAGAAGGTGCTTCCCAAGCAGAGTGTTTTGAGAATAACTCAGAGCACTGCATCTTTTCAAATCACAAATGTCTTTAAATAGACATTCACAGTACGTTTTTATCACCTCTTGCATAGAATTAGTTAGGAAAGAGAAATAACTTGAGAGGTGTAGGGTAGAGCATAGCAATCACGCCTAAATGCAACATAGTTTGCTTGAACATACAAAACGTTAATATTAGGTGTTTTCAGCACAAAAACTGGGGGAAAGCATTAAAATAGCTGTGAGCACTTGTATGTTACTGAATAGCTTTGAACCGAGTGCATGCGAAGCACATTCTCACAAGCAGCGACACACCACCCCACTCAGGGCTGGAGGAGGCAGGATGAGAATTCTCAATTTGCCTAACTTGCTGAGGGAAAAGGTTAAGGTCCAGATTCAGGCCCCTGATTCCAAATTTGTGTTATTTATTTACTTACTTACTTACTTATTTTTGCAGTACCAGGGATAGAACTCAGGACTTCGTGCTTGCCAGGAAGGTGCTTTTGCCATTGAGCTGTATCCTTGGCCCTTTGGTTTCAAATTTTATACTGTTTTATTTTCTTCCTGAAATTGAGGCACGTTGTTCTTCTAGACCAAATGCAGCATTATAGTTTTCTTTAAGGTGAAACATCTGTCTTCTACCATTTGGTTGGAAGCAGCCCGTGAGTTGAGGAGAACGTCATCGACACTGAACTCCACCCGGGATTTGCTCCTGGGTAGGAAGAACTGGGCCTGTGGAGCCTGCTTTCAGTTCCTTCCTGTGTGTCGGAGTCACCTACAGAGTTAAGAACATGTGCTGTGAACTGTGTTCTCCCTTGTGCTAAGATGATCTCTGCTCACCACACACACATGCACACACACACACTCACACACACATTCACACATGAAGGTGCACTGTGTGTGGTCTTTCTACTCAGGGGTATTGGGGCCAGCATCTTCTTGGAGAAGTCCACAGCAACCGTGTTTGATGGCAGACTGTGGACTGTCGTCGTTGACCTCTCCTCCTCAGTAAGGTTTAATCTTTCACAGAGGTCAGTTTCTGCACAGAACATTCAGCTTGCTGGACAGGCCATTACGAAGATACAGCAAGGGCAATTGTCTGATCCCATAGCTCACTGGGCTGTGGGATGCCTAGCTGGGACAAAGCTGTCTGACCCTGAGGCTTCTATGTCCTGCCCGGGACAGGAGCACTGGACACTGCCCTGCAGCAGGTGCAAGACAGGACTGAGGTACTGGTCACAGGGCAGGCTCAGCAGCAGCTCAGAGCCTCTGAGCCCTCTGGCGCTGCCTGATCCCCTACATTAGCCTGTGGTGACCTGCACTGGGATGGAGGCTGCTTTCTGGGCCCCAAGAGTGGACTGGAACCCAGAGCACCCTGCCTGCCCTGTGACCTGGAGCCACAGAGTGTTCACGGCCCCAGGAGCAACCCTGAGACACTCCCTGCGCCCCTCCTGCCAGTCCTCAGTGACTTCCACCTCTTTCTTCTCCTCCAAATGACAGTTGCAGCCCTCCATTTCCTCCTCATAGGACTCAGACCTCCTCCCTCACCTCTGTCCCCATCACACAAGAGTTTATGATTAGGTCTGCAAAGTGCCCAGAGATGTATCTGAAAGCATGTGTTTGCTCTTTGCTGCGCTGTCCTAATTTTTGCCCCCTTGGCATGTTCTTTGATGTTGACTCCACTGTGTGCAGAGAGTGTGTTATACCGGGAGGCTGACTCCTCACCTCTGGTCCCCTTTTCCCCGTGCCGCAGCAACAATCCCAGAGCCACTTCATGGTGAGCTTCCAAGCTGCAGTCCCCACTGGTACAAAGGAAGCCCTGTAAATCCCACGAGGGAAGCTGCAGCACAGCACACTGAGCGGGGAGCCCGAGTCTCAACACCAATCGGAGAAGCTTATCCTTCCACTGGGGACATGGTGAAGAGCGCCTGACCTCTAAAGCCACCCAGGGAGAGACACTCAGCTTGGGCACTGTTGTCACCTAAGAAGATGTAGACAGCATGCTGCAGAGCTGGCTCCCCTCCCCCAAGCTTTCTATTGATCCAATTAGGGTCAGAGCACTGAGAACACAAAATAAGAATAATGTGAGTCCCTGTCCACAATAACCTTAATGAGTGATCTTATTAAAATTAAGACCAACTTCATATTTTTATATATAAATGCACATATATATATGTGTGTGTACATGCATAAATATGCACTTATCTATATGTGAATATGCAGATAGAAACACACAGGTACACAGAAGAGCTGTAGGTAACTTTCAAACAGGTACACATGGACATGGTTTAAAATATGTTTTCATCATCTTTCAGCCACGGCACCACCAACAGAGTGGGGGACTTACGAAAGAACAGAAGTGACAGTACAATTCCCAAAGGTAGGAAGGGCAGGCCACCCAGGGAGCGCTAGGGTCACTCACAGGGCCATGGGGCACAGAAAGCAGAGACCATCACGTGGGAATGGAGGGCAGGGCTAGCAGGCTGACAGTGGCCTGTTTCCGAGTTCCCCCAGGCTCTGGGTGGTGTCAGAACTGTCCCCATCCCAGTGGTGGTTTGGACAGAGAAATAAGCTCGTGTGCCCAGGGCGACAATCCAACGTGGACGGCACTGTGAGCTAGGCTCTGGGTACCTGGTTTACTTGGAAGTTGGAGTACTTGGCTACCTCTGATTACCTGGAGGGGTGATCTCTTGGGAATCAGCAGTGCCCCAAAATGACATGCACCAAAAAGACAGACAACATTTAGAATGACTAATGCAACGTAGACTAGATGAAATGATTTTATAAAAGGTTGTATGTTTCATTGTATATAACCATAATAAAGGCTGTTTAAACATTTAATGGTTATAAAGCATTTTCACAAATAATTTCTTGCTTGGACTATACACATTCCTGCAAGAAAAATAAAGACATCTTGTCCTCTTCTAAGGAAGAATATACAGTGTTCTGCTTTAAAGTATCACTCTTTTCCTACATACTTTTTTTTGGCAGTACCAGGAATTGAACTCAGGACCCTGCACTTGCCAGGCAAGCACTTATTCTACTGAGCCATCTCCCTGGCCCCCTACAACACATTTCAAATGAGATAACCTGCTACTTAACCCATTAAAACTATATATATGAAATACATACACTTGGTCTTGATTTTAATAAAAGTAACCCATTAAGGTTGTCTTGGACAGACTCCTCGGCAGAGAATTTTGGTAGCAGGCAGTGGAAGAGTGCGGCAGCTCACCTCACTGCTGAGAGTGAGGAGAGAGCCGAGAAAAGAGATTTTCAAAATCACACCTCCTGGAGATGAGCCTTCAATCGGAACAACCAATTTCAGTAACGAACGCACCCTGGACTCCGCCCTGCTGAGGTCCGCTCTGCCAGCATCCAGTCACCATCATGCCTATGCACCCGTGGGGAGACATTTTAACCCAAAGCATATGCTGTGACTTGTATCCAGAGGCCCCCCGAGTCTCATGGGCTCCCAAGCAGGACTTTGGGAAGCGATGAGACCACACTGTCATACAGTTGACTCATCATTAGGAAGTGGGGTCTGAAACATGAACCCCTGGGGCTGGGACCTGAAGGGTTCCGCTGCCTCCTGCTCCTCCCTTGCTCTGTCACTCACTGCTTCCTGTCCTGAGCAGCTGTCCTCCTCCAGGCCTTTCTGCCACATGGCCCTACTGTGGGGCCAGCTGAGGACAGACTGAATCCTCTATACAGTGTGAGCAGGACAGACCTTTTCTCTTTAAGCTGTAGGCGTGTGGTGTTTGGTCTCAGCCTAGAGGAAAGGGACTGGGAAATCGTAGCACACAGCTCACCTAGCAATACCTAAAGAACTGCTCCAAATCTTTGCGGCATAAGACAACAGACCTGTGTTATCTCAATTTCTGCGTATCAGGCCGCAGGTGTAATTAGCTTGCCGTGCTGATTTGCTTTCTTCAGGGCCTGCGTAGAGGCCGCCACCAGGCCTAAGAAGCACGGAGTTCTAAGCAGAAGAACACAGCGCAGAGCGCCAGGGAAGGCAGCTGCACACCTGCAGGCTGACCAGCTGCAGCTCCTGCAGCAGACCAAAACCTACAGCGGCTGGCCAAGAGCTTGGGCGGGGCCCAAGCATACAAAGCACTGTCAACCACCAAGAAGACGACAATTCCGTTAAAAAGAACTTTAACAAGACAGGCCAATTCAGGGAGAAAAAGAAAAACTGCATTTTCACCAGACATACAGGAAAATGTTCACCCATACTAGCAATGAAAGAAATACCAATTAAAAAGTGAAATCCTATACTTAAGTACCAGATAAGTAAAAATTAAAAAGAATTTTAGCATTTAGAGAAGACAAGGGCTTTCACATGCACTGTTAATGGGAGTACAGTAAATGTAGAAAAGTTGGAGCAGCTTTTCTAGAAATAAGATGCCAATACTCATGACAAGATTTAAAAAATTACTCTGTTTAGAAATTCTAGGCCCTAAGGAGAGTCACATGGAGAAAAAACATCCTCTCAGGCTTTCACAGAGAGCACATTGGCCAAGCAATGACCGTGACTCATCCACATGGCTGACACTGACAAAGGTTCTACAATCTGAGGTACAGGATCTCAGGATAAATCCTGAGGGGATTTCACTGACCTTATCAGACCCAAAACCTACAACTCTTGTTGCATAGGTCCTGCTTTACCTTGGTCTTAACCATCCAGCAGAAAAGTATAAAAACGAAATATAAGAACTAAAGCCATGCTGTTATGTTGAGCTGTAGGGGACTCAGGTCAACAATTTCTGACATTGCCAGTCAAGCGGAAGACCCAATACTATTGTGGGTTACTGGACTCTTTTAGAATATTTTGCTGAGTTTACCCACCTATAATATTCAAATAACGCAACTTAACAAAAAAAAGGGGGTACAGATGAATGTCCATTTTGTATCTGTGCAGTCAAAGTAGTTAGGACAGATATATAGTTACATTCTCTTAATGAATAGAGGGATTTGTTCTAATGGTGTTTATAAATAGGATATCATATCCGCATCCTGTATAGTAATTAACCAATAGGAAGAATGTATGCAACGTGTTGATTATTGAAACTGTCCTACCAATTTGATTTGAAACTGTCTCATTGCTATTCGTTTCTCAATAAAATTATGGGGAAAAAAAGAACTCAGAAAAAAACCCTCAAAATAAAAAAAATTAAAAATTAAAAAAAAAAGAAATTCTAGGACTATATGACAAGAAGACATAAAAGGGAAGGTGTGGACTCAGCTGTGAAGATTCCCATTACAGGACTCCTCACACTGACTAAAAAAGGAAGAAATATTTAAGATGCTGGACATTGCAAGAACTACTTTATACTTCTCTTAAAAAAAAAAGTCCTTCAGATTTTGTTGTATTTTATTTACTCTTTCAGGTTTTTATATTAAGGAGACAATACAATGTTGGCACATAAGGGTTTGATTTACTTCAGTGAAGAGTTCCCTAGCCCTCGCCTGTGTGTGGTGACGTCAAAGGCAAGCGCTTTTGCACACGGAAGGAGATGCTTAACGTATTTGTTCTTCATACCGAGGCCAGAGGAAACCTCAGAAAAAGTGGAAAGCAGGAAGTTGTTGTTTTCGCTTGCTTGGGCCGAACATTTCAGGTGTGTCCAGAAGCCATCCCTTCTTTGCATGGGGAACCTGTGCCCGAGCCGCCAGGACAGTCCTTAGGTTCCAAGGTGACCCCAGCCAGCTCTGTCCCTCCCAGGGCTGGCATCCCGGCTCGGGCTTCTGGTCTACCCAGGGGTTCTCTGCCGCTATGGTCCTCATGGCAGGACTTCACAAGACACAGTAGCTGGCACGGCCCTTTGAGACTCTAGGTCAATCTAGTTTCTCCTTTGCTCAGACCCCCAAGGCTGCCGCGTGTCCGAGTCCGCCCTGGCACTGCTGTGGCTGCTCATAGCCACCGCCTTCCTCTGCCCGGTCTGTCCTGCCTCCACACAGCTCCCTGCGGCTCTCGAGCCACCCGGTGCAGGAGACGCCCTGCCAGCACTGTCCCGGGCGCCGCCGGCCTCCTCCCAGCCGCGGAGCTTCCTGCCTCCCCACCGTAGCGCACCAGGCCCGGCCCCTTGCTGTCCCCTCCGCACCTCTGGAAAGTCGCGTGGCGCCCTACCACACGCTCGGGGGAGGGGGGTCTGTCTGCCTCAGGCCAGGAAGTGGGCTCTGGGCAGCAGAAACGCAGCCCCCTCGTTAACTCCGCGGCCCCTGAGGAGTGCACTTCCGGTCGCGCCACTGCGATTGTGTTTGGATCGCGCTGTGAGCCAGTCACCCAGACCTCCTGCGCCCGCCCGCCCGCCCGCCCGTCAGCGCTCTGCAGTGCAGCGGGCTCTCCGAGAATTACAGCGGGATTCCACGCCTCCCCCTGCAAAAGGGGTACTGGGCAATTTTCAGCCTTGGTGAAGTTGCAAAATATCCAACGCTGTCTGCTGTTCGGTGCTCAGGATCACGTGAGTAGGAGTTAGGGGATCCTAGGCCTCCTGGTTTTACTTTGTCCTGTGCTGCCTGGGTGAACGCAGCGCTGTGCAAATTTCATTTTCTCCTCAAAGGAGATGCAGTATCGTGAGGGCCGAAGCAGGGTGCTCTGAAGATCGAGGGTCAACAGTTCTCTGAACATCAGAAAGTGAAACTTGCTGTATACAGGGCCTCCCATCCGCTTGTCTTTTGATGGAATTAAAAAGTCACTGTTTCCCCCAACATAGAGCCCCCCAACATTCTGTATCTTATTGCACGTGACAAAAATTCATTCTTTTATGACTGAGTAATATTCCACTGTGTGTATACATCCGATTTTCTTTATCCAGTGATTGTCACTGAGATGGATTTCATCTCTCTGATACTGTAAGCAGTGCTGCCATGAAGAACACGGCGTCTCTCTACAACGGCCGCTTTCACTCGCATCCGACCAGAAAGCTTTCTGTTTGCCCCTTCGCCCGTGCTTACTACTTTTTGTTCTTAAACAAGAGCCATTCTGACGGGTGCGCTGATGCCCATGCCCTTCCCCGTGGTAGTGCTGCTGACTGTGGCCCGTGGGCGTGGGGCACTCGCATGCTGGGGAAATGACTCACATACTCACTAAGACGGAAGTGAAAGAGACTGCTCGTGAAGAAGAGAGATCCAGTGCTCGGCATGCAGGAAGACTTGGGTAACTGTACTGCTGATCTCCGCTGGTCTGCAGAGGGGAGCAGCAAGTGCTCAATTTTTGTTCTTGGCCTTTTTAATTTCTTATAATTTTTTTTTTACTGAATTTGCATGCTTATATCTGGTAATCTGAACAACTAATTTGAAGAGAACAGTATACAATACAGCAACCACTGTCAATTTCCTATTGTTTTGTTTGGTCACTTTCTGTATTATTTCTACTGTTTTTGTTTACTATTTGCATTCTCTTTGGATAATAAAAAAAAATGTTTTGCGCTAATATTGTTCAGACAAGATCTCATGCCTTGGCTCTGAATGACCAGGAGGCCAACGTTACACTCTGTATCAGCTATATTAACTGTCCTAATAACCTGTTTTGAAACTTGGTTTTATTGTCATGTTTATCTTTTTTATAAAAGAAAGAACTGGGATGGAAGAAATGAGAAACAAAGCACACACACAAGGGTAGCTAAGCTAATTGCCACAAACGTTTATTGGTTTATTGAAAGGAAGAGTTAATGTTTCATTTTTTGAGCGATCTTACATACCTATACCTGAACAACAAATTTGATTATAACAATATGCAATATAACAAGCATTGTTAATTTCCCATGATTTTTAATACTTGTTTACTTTTATTTATTTACTTGTTTGTTTGTTCGGCTATTTGATACCGGGTCTCGCTATGCCACTCAGACTCCTGCTGTTCCTCCTGTCTCAGCCTCCCCAGCACTGGGATGACAGGCTTGTACCACATTTTCTTGTTTCAGTGGCTGGCACAGTGCAGGGCCAGCATGGCACATGGTAGCAGAGATTGAACCAGGTCCTTACGCTTGCCAGGCAGGCACCTGGACTGCCCATCCATCTCCTGGCCCTGACATCCTGTTCTTGCCTTGAAGTTCTGTATCATTTTATTGGGTTTTGTTGCTTTGTTTTTGTCTTTGTTCTTGTTTTTTGCTTTTTAAAGTAAAATAAAGGAAGAAAGAGTAGACCAATGATTGCCAGAGGTGGGAAAGGGGAAGGAGGGAGAGAGGGTGGCTGGATAACAGGTACAAAAATACATCTGGATAGGAGGAGTAAATTCAGGGTACAGCACAGTGACTGTGGTTACAGCCACCTACGATGACTTCATGCGGAACTATGAGAGAGGAGTTCGAAGTATCCAAACACACAGAAATGAAATGGAAGTGCTGACTGCCCTCGCTTGGTTACTGCACACTGCAAACACACTGAATGACCAAATTTTACCCAGGAAATAGGTGTAATTAGGAATTAAAGATAAAGTAATGAAATTGAAGAAAAAACCACTTTTTGTGTAAAAATTATAAGAGCTCCCCAGTTATTAAAAGCCTCTTCTGGGGAGCGCCACCGCTCCCATGTGCCGCGAGCGGAGCTTCTAGCGGCTCCAAGTCCCTGGGCTCGCAGGGACGGCCCCCTGGGGCTGGCCCTTTCCTGCCGCTCCCTTGCTCCCTTGCAGCCCGGACGGACGTGAGCATCGGTCTGCTGGGCTTGTCTTTCCATGTCTAAGCAGTTACCGCGCTCAGCCACGTTTACTCTTTATAAATTAAACTCCGAGGACGCTCCACTCCATCTTCTGCTCGCTCCTCCAGGCACTGAAAGTAGCGGTTCTCACCTCCCCGGCCTTCGTACAAGGCGCTGTTCACACTCACCAGGGGTCTTTCTGGTGTGGAATCCGAGGGGAGGCTTTGTCTCATGTGGCCCTGGACTGCGAACCCTTCTCCCTTCTGAAAGCTCTGCGCCCTGGTGCTGGGAACGGCCCCCTCCCCCAGCTTCACGGAAGGCCAGCGGGAAGGGTTGTTGTCAAGCAAGGAGCAGAAGGGGCGCTAATCACCAGATTTTCTGGGACTTTGATGTTGGCCTCCAGAACCGTGATAAAATGAATTTCTGTCCTCTAAACCGTCTATTCTGAGAGACTTTGCTAGGGCAGCCCTGCAGGATGAGCACAGCACACCAGACTACTGGGCGAAGTCAGCTGGAGGTTACCCGTGTTCCCTCCCTGTCCTCAGTGCAGACTGCGTTCCAAGCCCGCCCCGCACTCTGCTCCGCGGGCGTTGGTGGACCCGGCGGGGGATGCGGCTAAGTAATGTTTCGCCTGTCCGCTCCTTAGTTCTGGTCATCTTCCCAAGACTTATTAGCACTGAGTATCAATTCACTAAGAATGAATAAACCTTGAATGACATCAGCTTCCGCCAACACGGGGGAGGTTTCTATGGCAATGGAGCGAGCTTTTCAGAGCACAAAACAAGGTCCGTGCTTGCTGTACCCGACAGCCAGGGGCGGCGGAGTCCCGTGGAAGCTGCAGCATTCGTTCTGCGAGGAGTCATTTGCCCAGCACGCTTCGTAGCGATTCCGCTGTGTTTTTCTGAATATCAAAACTTTGGCAGCTGTACTGGGAGTCTTGGCAGATTTACAGACGTGGTAACACTCATTTCCAGAGCCTGGTTTTGTTTGTTCTGTCTTTCGTGGAGCCCATGTTCCGAGCAGGTTCACAGGGCTTCTGGCTCCAGTGCCAATTGGAGTTCTCTCGCAGAGCCCAACCCCGCTTCCCACTGCAAATTCAGCAGATCTCACTTCCAGTCACAGAGAAATTGCTTTTGTTCTTCTTGTTTGTTATATTTAACATTTTCTGTCCAATAGCCATCGCTTCTACAAATTTCCCTAAGCTTCTAAATGCCACAATTAAAACTGTTGGGCTCCCAGCAATGACCTTCTGTTCTTAATTGGTCATTTTTGCACAAGGCTGTAGAGCAGAAGAAAAGAATAGAAGTCCTGAACATGCAATATGTTATCTGGTCTCCTCTGGGGAGAAGTAGACTTCATTTCAATGGAGAAAGTGATCAACTCCAAGGGGAGCGGCTGAGAGGATTCAATCGAGGCAGAAACGAAGCAGTTTGCTGTAGTCAGGGTCCACAGAAGAGGCTTTTGCTCCTGAGGCTGCAGAGTACTGGGTGCAGAGCAAGCTGTTTTGGTGTTCGCGGATCTTAGCAAGACATTTGGCTTTCCGCAAGGCACTTATCAGTGTCTTGCATGACTTTGATACATAAAACTTCCAAATTCTCCATTGGGGCAGAAGTGCCTGGCATTTGATGTTTGTCTGCAGTCGTGGAAAGCCACGGTTGGTGGGTCCCAGTCACACGTGGGTCTGGGGGAAGGAGGCTGGCACATCAGGGGTGTCCGAATGCGGTTGGTCCCCATGGGGTGCCTTACAGGTGGTGTGCGGTGGAGATCCAGAAATGGGCGTGGGTGGACAGGAGGGTCTTCTGACCCTTTGGCGTGGGCAAAAGTCACTCTATTCCTCTGCTCTTGTGGCTTCGGACTATTCGAAATTGGGAAATACAGAGTTGTTTTTCCCCTACTGCACTCTAGCTACCAGTGTAGTGAATGTAACAGATGTGGAAAACATCAAGTTCCTGCAAAGTTTTTCTCGTATGGGCCCACTGATCTCCTTAGACTGTACATCACATCGTCCTTAGAAATGCACCCACTTTTCACTTTACACAATTCAAACATTTTTGTTATGGATGAAGAAACACCACAGTGCTTAGACTGCAGTCACACAAGCATTTGAGTGTGCAAGTGATCCAATCACCTAGTAGCCTTTCATTTCAGAGCAAGACGTGACGATGCTCTGAAGCTGGGATCGACTTCATCTCTCTGCAGCTTCTCTGGTGGGCTTCCCAGCTTCCCGCCGCTGGGCTCGCGCTAATCCTGTGACATTAATGCAGACCCTGACCTGCGTCCTCGGGGCCTCCTTCCTCACACGACTCAGCAGGGACTGCCGTCCTCAGCAGCAGGAACTGCTACTGTCACCACGCTTGCTGCTGCGAGCTCAGCGGGGCACGCAGATGGCCACCTCCACCTGCGTCCTTTTCCTCTTTACTCTGTGTTGAGTCTCAAGTTCTGCTTTCACAGCCAGAGGGCAGGGTCTGGCTGTGACCTGTCAGGGGCACTGTGCCACCCGACACATGTTGAAAATCACTGTCAACAAAACAACTTGGTGAAACCACTGTCCCAAGTCCCAAGGCTGATAGGGCGTTAGGAGGCCAGGAGTATGGAGAAAACTTGGCTTTCATTGGGTAGAAAAACACAGGATACAGAAAACGTCACGGAGCCCCTGAGACTATGCAAGCAGCGAAACATCCTGTCCTCAGCAAGCTGGTCTGAGGCATGCTCTCTAGTGCCATAATTCTGCCTCAGTTTTCTCATCTGTAAAATGGGCGAAGTAACAACAATCACCTTCTCAGGGTGTTAAGAGCATCAAATGAGCTAATGAATGTCAGGTTCTCTGAGCACATGCGGTGCCAGGCCACTCTGCAAGCTGGTGTCCTGGTTATGGCAGGATCCCTGGACTCCAGAGGGCGACCTTTGACCTCTACAAACTGAAGGTGGAATCTACGGCGTTTATCGGTTGTGGACACGGCTTGGCTTTCGCTGGCATGGTCTCACAGTTCTGAGCTCCTTTCTGAAGCACGACGCGGGAGCTCTGCAGCTCCCACACTGAGTCCTGTAGTCTGTGCTGGCAGCAGGTGAACGACCGAGCACAAGCACCCTGGGCACGTTCTGAGGGGAGAGGGGAGCTTGGAGCAAGACAGGAATGCTGCGAGCAAGCGCTAAGCCAGGGTCCTAAAGAGAGCCCCTGCTCCCGC
Organism: Octodon degus; assembly: GCF_000260255.1. NCBI lineage: Eukaryota > Metazoa > Chordata > Mammalia > Rodentia > Octodontidae > Octodon > Octodon degus. Next base: position 3,514,464 of record NW_004524615.1, read on the forward strand.
GCCCTAAAGGTCCCTAGAGAATCAGGTAATGCTAACAATAGCGGCAGTGGTCGTTCTGGTGGCTCACGTCTACACAGCTTCACGTCCTCACGTGCGGCTTGTGGAGCGGGCCGGATCTTGGGTGTGTGGCTCCGGATGAGGCAGCGGTTGTCTTAGCGCGTTTCTGGGTGTGGCTTAATGGAGCCACTGAAGAGATGACCTGCCCTGGGGGTGGGCGCACCAGCCAACAGGCTGCGGCCTGGGTGGAATGAAAAGGGAAAGAAGAGGGGCTGGCTGCTTCCTGCCCGCTGTGCCTCCAGCAGTCTCCCCTCTGTGCTGGTGCTCAGCCGTGCCACCCTGCCTGGGAACCTAACAACTGGGGACTGAAACTTCTACCAGCCCTGAAACAAAATAAGCCTTTCCTACTTTAACCTTCAGGTGAAGAGCTTCGTGTCCTGCCTGTAAGAAAGTGGCTGGAACACGGATCGTCCGAACAGCTACCGTCCTGTGGAGCCGGCCGCCTCTGGCTGCACCCACACACAGCCCAGGCTACCGCACACCCAGCAGGCACGGTGGCTCCTTCTCATCACGTACTAGGCGCTGGTGGGGACAGAAGGGAGGCAACTCCCCGTGGCCACACAGATTCAGATTGGGGAGCCAGACCTGAGTCGTCTCCAGTGCAGCACCCCAAAACTGACCTATGGGAATGAGTTGAATCCAGACATGCAGCAGGGATTGTGTCAGGAATGCTGGGATCATGGGTAGAAAAGAAATCTCAGCATGGGCCTGCCAGATAGCTCAGTGGACTGAAGTGTCGGCTTAGGCAGCGTGCAGCGGCCGGGGTTCAGTCCCCAGCGTGTGGTGCTGGCCCCACCCCCAGGGTGCTGAGATGGCGATTGAGACTGGGCGTGGTGGTGCACCCCTGTACTCCCGGCCTTGGGAGGCTGAAGACAGGAGGACCACTACGAGTCCAATCTACATAGTGAGACCCTGTACTAAATATATTTTTAAAAAATTGTAAAAAAAAAAAAAAAAAAAAAAAAAAAAAAAGAAAGAAAGAAAGAAAAGAAAAATCTCAGCATGTAGTGCCCAGGCACAGGGCGCGGCTGAAAGTGCCGGGCCTAGAGGAAGGAGCATCTCAGCACTTGCTCCATAAGAAGGAGAAAACTCTATCCATGTGTAGAACAGACTTCACGGTGCCAGGGAGATGGCGCAGTAGAGCAAGGGCCTGAGTTCAGTCCCGGGTTCCGCAAAATAAATAAATAAATAAAATAAAAGTAGAGACCATAATAGAACAGACTGCGTTTCTGACGAAGAATAGCGCTGCACCCTTCCGTTTCTCTCATCATGTTGCTCTTAAATCACAAGGACGATTTGCACCCTCAGTGCGTAGAAGGGTCCACTGTCCGGGTGCTTACTGTGACTTCCACTTGGAAGTAGATTTTGACCTGTATTCGTTATTTTTGTTATGGGAAAAGATGGGACAAAGTCGGAGCCCACTCAGTCATGTTGTAGATATGCCCAATTTTCCTTTTTCTGGTAGAGATTGATTTTGGAGTACATAAGTAATCTAGTTATATATGTGATTATCTGAATAAATAAAGTATCCCTGGGTGTGTAACGAAACTAGTTTCCTGTCTTCGTTCCTTAAATAAGGAAGGAGGAATGCGTGCCTGAGGGGGCCTGCATGGAATAAGCAGCTAGAGAGGGAGAGAATGGAAGGGGGGAGGAGACAGACGGCCGGATGGACAGAAGGATGGACAGAGAGGAGGGGTGGGGGGGGGTAAAGGAGAGAGGAACAGGGAAAGACAGAGAACAGAAGATTCTGCCAGGGCTGTGGGAGGCGGAAGGCCGTTACCTGTCGGCTGCTTCGGGCTCTTTGGTCCGGGAGGCACGTGTATGCGTGGGCCGCACCGTGGTGGAATACACGTACGGTTCTCAGTGGGGAAGACGAGTGACCTTTCCAAGAGCGAGTTTCATTTTGCAGAAAGACTCTTCCGATGTCAATGAGTCCCAGACAGTGTCCCCAGAGAGGCTCGCAGCACGCCTTCACGCCACCAGGCGCTTTTTCCCCCGCTCGAATCACAGTCCACCTGAGAGCCGGCGGATCGAGGCCCACCGTCTGGGCCGACATACAGAAGTCCCTCTCACCCTCCTGCTGTGCAGGGTGCGTGCGAGCACCTGGATCCCGCTGTAAGAAACTTCCTGCTTCTTCTATTTCGATGGAGCGTCTAAATGCTGTGCTTTCAAAACCTAGAAGCCAGCTGCCCTTGCTAACTAGGTTTCCGAGGAGAAGCCCTGCTAACGTGGGCTGGAAGTCGGAGCCCAGACCTGAGCTCACCTGAGCAGTTCCCACGGCAGCTAGAGCCCCAGGCAGCCGCGAGCCCACAGGGCGGCAGGTGCGGCTCCCTCTAAGGCACGCCGGCTCTGGCCTGAAAGCTCGAGTCCAGCAAGCTTCAGTTTCTGCACCACACACCACTGCTATGAGGAGCCCCAAGCTCACGCTGAGGGGCGATTAGGAAGCCAAAGATCTGATTGCTGCTCCTCCTCGGATGCAGAGATTTGAAGTCTGAATGCTCTGCACAAGCACACCATAAAAGCGTCCCTGGATATTTTCATGTGATGAGAGGCGTGCCCACCTGTAACCCACCTTGCCTTCCTCGCAGGCCGGGTGAACAGGGTTATCCACTCTTCTCCCTTATCATAAAACCAACGCGTGGGGAATACAGAGAACTGACAAAAAAGATGAGAAGTGTAAAGTGCCCATATCACCACAATTCAGAAATATCCATTTTATTTTGGCGTATGTTTTGCAAATGATTTTCTGGAAAACTTAAGAGACATACTTATCCTAGTAGATATAATTTTTCTTGATTTGACTTTTTAAAAGAAAATTAAAAAAAAATAGAAATGTACAGAATTTCACTAAACAAAATAATAGGAATTAACAAGTGGAATTCAACAGTATTATTTTGCATAATGTTGTCTTTAAATTAGTTGTTTAGATTACCAAATAGAAGCAGCCAAAATAAGCATAAAAAGTTATAAGGAAATTAAAAAGGAGAAGAACAAAATTCAAGCATTCACTGCTCCTTTAGACAGACCAGCCGATGTCAGCAGCGCAATTATCCAAGCATCCTGTATGTGTCATGAGACTTTTCCTGTGCCCTTACATACCCTCCAAGAAAATAACCCTTGATGGGTTAGTGATTATTTTTAGAGTAAAACCCTTGGTTGCAATAGTCCACTGCGCAGATTATCAAAACATGTGTTTAAGCGCTGGGCCCTCATTTGACCTTTAGGCCTCTTCCTACTATGTCAATAGAAGCGGGATGATAGCCTCACAGGGAAAGCACTTTGTGCGCCTTTAATGATCCCCTTAGGAAGAAATGAGATTACTGGGCCAAAAGACAAAATGTTAAGTGCATTTTAATGCGTTGTCCAACGGTTTTGGTGAAAGGTCACCTGAACTGACACCTTCCGTCAGGGAGTGGACGTACGGAGGTGCTCTTAGGGACCGGTTGGTTTGCCTTCACTGAGGTTTGAAGGACAGCACAGCATTTGTAGCAGGAGAGGAGCACACACGTGGACTGACAAAGGAAGCCCTCACCATGTAGAGGAGATGACGCCCAAAGGAGGCCCAGCGCACTGAACGCGTAGGGCACCACGCAGGCATGGACGGGACGAGCGTATTTCCTAAGAGTTTAGTAAAAGTACATTAAAATAAAGCTAAGAAGGAGGAAAGAAAGGCTTAGTGACACAAAATCAAGAATCATGCAGAGTGGCGGATTCTCCTCCCCAGGGTTCAAAATTCATGGACCAGCAGCTTCAGATTGAAAATTAAATAACAAAAACTGTGCTGATATCCAACATGTACTGAGGTTTTCCTTTCCACTATGTTTTCTAAACAATACACCACAAAAACTGTTTGCATAGCATTTCTATTATGTTAGGTATTGCAAGTAATCTAGGGTGGATCTAAGATATGTGGCAAGATTTGTGTAGGTTGGTTGCAGTTAATGTATTACTTATGTGAGAGATTTGAGCTTCCGGAGTTTGGTGTCCAGGGTGTTCTGAACCAGTTCCCTGCAGATGCCATGGCATGATGAGACTAGAAGATTGAAATTAGAAAGGCACATAACCCAGACCAGAGAAAGCAAGCGACAGCCTTGAGCTAACTGTCCCTGGCCCGCGTCAGCAAGGGCATAGCTGTGTCCTAGAAGCTCCTTCTTGTTACAGAGATGATTGTGGGGGTCCTAGATCTTTGCATCTCCCGCCACATAGGAATTCGGATTCTGAGTCCTTCCGGGAAGAATGCCTGACCAGCTCTGGGAGCTATGAAATAGGAGTGAGGGGAAGGGAGGAGAGAGATGGAGAGGGGGAGGGGAGAGAGATGGAGACAGAGAGACAGACAGACACAGAGAGACAGACAGACAGAGACAGAAAGAAACAGAGAAAGACAGAGACACAGAGAGATAGATTATTAAATCATTATTTTCTGTCAGAAGTTGGTATCTACATAGAATACAGTGAGGCTTGATAAACTTTTGAAATAGAATAAAAAAAGGAAACAGTGTGATTGGGCTGCAAACAAAATCAGCTCCAAGGCCCAGTGGAAGCGCCCACAACAGCTCACACAGAGAACGAGACTTAATCCAGAAATGCAACAGTAGATGAAATAAACTACAAATCAGAACAAAAAATCATTATCTTGTCATTTCATTTGATGGAGAAACAACATTTCTAAAGGAAATGTCTATTCTTAGAGAAAATCATTTGTGTGGAACAGAAAGGTGAACACCCCCTGAGGTGACCGAAAGGCCGCAGGCAACACAAACCTCCTCCATCCGTGGGAGCGGGGCTGAGAGTGACATACGGGAGGCCTCGGAGGGGCGGGAGCCCTGCTAGTACACCCTCCTGTGGTTCTCTAAGGGCACTAGCTGGCGTGAACGCCGAGGAAGGAAGGAGACAGGACGGCGGAACTAGAGAGGCGCTATCACCTCTCGGGCTGGTAGTTATCCCTAGGTGAGCAGGATCAGATGAAAAGATGCAAACATGCTAAATGTATGCTTATATGAAATTAAAATTAAATGCAAGTTCTAAGAACGTAACTTCAGATACCTAAATAAAACACTGCTTAAAAGATATTTTTATTTGGAACTCTAAGAAAGTATCAGATTTAAAATGGCAGCCAAACAAGGAGATTAAAACAATAAAAATAAGATTTTTCTCCAGATAGTTTGCAATGTAATAAATAAAACCCCTGTTATGGTTTATGTCTGCATGTCTCAGCTAATCAGAAGGCAGCACTATGCACTACAACGGATACTGTGAAATTCATATTACTTTGTTTAGTGAAATTCTCTATCATTTGTATTTTTTTCTGTTTTAATACTATTTTGTACTGTCTTTAAAACACACAAAAAGATACATTTTTAAAAGATATAGGGTCCAATACTGGGATTATGGGTGTGAGTGCTGTAGGGATTACAGGTGTGGGCAGGGTTCACGGGTGTGGGTACAACACCCCTCCCCCTGGAAGACTGCATACAATGTAAGCGGGGGAGAGTTTCTCACCTTCCCACTTCCTGCTCTTGCTCTTTGCTGTTTTCTGCTGCCATGAACAGCTGCCCTCTGCTGCGTACCACCCTGCCTTGGAGCCAGCTGAGGATGGACTGAAGTCTCCACACACTGTGACCTACATAAACCTTTCCTTCCTTAATTGGGGCTTCAGATGTTTTGTCTCAGCAATAAGAGAGAAGTCATTGAGAAAACCCCACATTGCCCAATGTGTAAGAATGGCTCACACCCCCAGGATAGTCCACATACACACTTGTAAAACCTACCGAGATAATCTTTTAATCACCTACCAAATCTTCACACAGCCCAGTCAAACAAAGTCAAAACTGCGTGATAAGCAGCACGTTGACCACACGCTTCCAACTCGCAAACGTTTCAAGAGTAGCCCGCCTGATCTGTCTGCATGCATCTTTCTGCTGCTGGGCCGCTGTCTGCCTGGGGGCAAATTGTGGTGGGAGCAGGCGGGACTCCTGGTTTCTGCTCTCTAACCTGAGGCCCACTTGGTGCAAAGCAAACAGAGTGGCACTGAGACCCTGAGATGCGCACAAGCTGACTTCTGCTTTGTAAGAGCAGCAGGGTCCCCCAGGGACACATGCTGGCCTCTGCCTGGCACCTGTGATGCGGTCTCTGTCATCTTCCTGCTACGCACATCTTGGTTACTTTTATGTCTCACCCAAAACTGGTCACTCACGTGTCATCCCTTCAGGACAGGATCCTAACTTCCTAAGGTAACACGGGAACCCCTTAGCCATCTGCTGCTTACTTGTGCTGTTGAAGCAAGGGCTTTCCAGCCCACCTGCATCCCTGGATGGCTAAAATATCTCTACTGCCTGCTCACTGCCCACAGGCCCTGCCCCCTCACTGCTAGCTTTCTCTCATAGTCATCTGCAGGAGGAGGCTCATGCATCACCTGCTCTGGACATGCAAGTGTTCTTCTCCAAGCTAAGAGCCCCAGGACCCCTGCGTCTTCCCTGCCTGGGCCGTGCTCTGTGCTGGGACTCTGTCAGGGCCCCCTGCACTCACTGGGCCTGAGAACAGAGTGTGCGTCTCCCTTGTTTGGCTTTCCAAGTCCCACACAGGACCTGCCCCCCACTCGGCACAACCTAAATGTTAAGTGAGTGAGTGAGTGAGTGAGTGAGTGAGTGAGTGAGTGAATGAATGAATGAATGAATGAATGGGTGGATGGACCAGCAGCGGCTGGATCCGCCTACCAGGGGATTATTACAAACAAAGACAACGACGATGTGCAATCAGGTGGTATTGGCTCTTGAATGATCACAGTCCTTGTTCAATTATAATATAGGTGAACAATGTACTATGAAATACTACAGTGTCATGCACCTCATTTTTCAGACATTGCAAAGGGATCACCGCACACGCAGACCCCGAGCTTCCAATGTCCTTCGCCTACCCGTGCTCTTTCTCCACCTAGATTCTCTTCTGCTCAGTACAGAGCTCCTGTGTCCCCCGAGGAAGCCCGGAGCCTCATGGTACCCCAGGTTCACCCTCCGTTCTGTGTCTGGTTCCACCGCCTTACTTCAGGGCCGCCTTCGCGGGATCACCTCTTCAGGAGGTGATGGCAGCCTGTGTGGGTTTGTCCACTGCCCGTGCCAGGGTGCGTGTTGCTCGTGCTCACATACCTGCAGAGTTTGGTGGCGCTGTCTGTGCAGAGCAAACATCCATGGGTGTTCAAATGAGACCAGAGTCTTGCCACCCCAGAACGCGCAAGCTAACAGGGTGTGTGACTACAGCAGAGGCTTCTGGCGCAGTGTTCAGGGCCGCGTGAAGTCTGCGCATGTGTGCACTGAGATCCCGAAACAGCCTCTGCACGACTGTAATTTATGTCACAATCTGGCAGACTCCCGTTTGCGGAACAGAAAGAAAGCATGCCACGCGTACGTGACTGGCCAGCAGGGTGGGCTTCACCCTGGAAGGGTCTCACTGCACTTACCTTTATGAAGTTCAGCTTATTTACTCCAATATGAAGTACCCTGGATAATCTGATTGGAGTTTAATATATTCATACTTGTACATGATTTGTAATGGATCCCTTATGCTCTGAATAAGTTAAATTGATTTCAAGGACTGGGCTAGTCAATGTTGCTGAGAAGGGTAATTACACTCCCTGAATAATTGTGACTGTTTGTAAAATACTCATTTCTCTGCGGGGCTGGTTGGGAATGCTGCTTTTGGAGGCAGTCAGCAGCTACCTTTGCTCTCTCTGTAGATAATTAGCCATCTTGGCCTTTCTCTACGCAATAAAAGACCCATCTGCTGTTCCGAGGCATGCTCAGCACAGCCCGTTTTGTGTGTATTTGTTCTGTGTCTACAGACAGACACGAAGGGGCTCTCCCCGCCCCTGGGAATCTGTTGCCTTTGGGGTTGCTATGGCGCCATTCTGCTCTGGCTTAGAGGAAAGTGGCTGTCCAGGTCCTCCGGGGGTGGCACGAGCCTCCTTATCTCTCCCTCTGCCTGCTCTGTGGATGCCAAGGACTAATCAAGGACGCTTGGATGTCCCTGCACTGGGATGTCCTCTCGCCGCCTCTGGCACTCGGAGCTGGGCCTCATGGGTGTGACCGATTAGGAGCGCTACGGTAGCTGGGTGGTGGGAGGTGGGCTCTGCTCAGAAGAAGGGTCGGAGAGTGTGCCCTCCCTCCCTGGCTCCCCTCCTTCCCTCTGCCTCCTCGTTGTCACTAGGTGACAGCAGCTCGAGTCCTTCAAGAAAATTGCAGCCACGCTGGCCGACATAAAATTAGCAACCCGAACGCCAGTTGTGGAAGAGCTTCTCCATTCCACAAAATTTCAAACTTACATGAACTAGCATGCAGTATTAAATGAATTTCATGCACTCATCATCCGGGTTGAGCTAACATTTTCCCAATCTTGTTTCTTCTGCCTCCTCACACGGAAAGTAAATACCAGATGTCACATCAGCTAATCTCTCACAACCTTGCCTAGTCTGCTGAACATTCCAAATAAAGTTGCTCTTTATAATCTCTATTAGATGGTGCAGAGCACTCATGAGGAGAAGCCATGAGGTCAGCAGTACTAATTAGACATGTCCCACGCAAAGCAGAGCACGGGGGACGTTTTCCACCTCCACGGTCCTCAAAGATAACTGGAGCGTGACAGTGTCTGCCTATGCTGAACCTTGTTCATTTCACCATGGACAGAGCAGGTAATATGATTTTGTGCTTGGCCTTTACTGACCCGATTACTCTACTCTAAAAGATGTACAAGTTGAGACTCTTTAATACACAGTGAAGACCATAACATGGAGAAAACACTCAACAAGAGTGCAATTGCTCAAGTTGCCAGAGGCCCTTCTACCTGGCATCACAGGCCTGGACTTGAGCCCCGAGCCCCAGGCCCCTCGCAGTAGTGAACATCTCTTCTCTTCTTCCGGAGCCTCCTGGCCCAGTTTGCTAGGCTACTACGACATCCAGGGACTTCCTGGCTTCAACAACGGGAATTTCTGCTCTCAGAATTCTGGAGATCCCAAAAGTTGGGGGGGATACTGAGACTTCTGTGTTGCCTCCTAGATGCCACCTGCCCCTTGTCTTCACATGACCTTTTTTCTCCCTGGGTGTCCCTATCCTCATCTTCTTTTATATGGACTCCAGTCCTATGGCAGGAGGGCCCATTCCAATGAGCTCCTTCTACCCCAACCAGCTCTTTCCAGGTGTCATCAATGTACAGCAGTCAGGGTGTCAATTTCTGAACATCAGCGGAGCCCAGCCCAATCCTCCACAATGATGGAGGTTAAATTAAATAATGTTCTCCAAAGCCACTGGTAAGCCTGAAACACTCTACAAAATGTGCTTGCTGTCTGCTCATAGGCATCTATCAGCCCTTTAGAAGTTAACTACGTAAACCACATCTTCTCAGGACTGAGCTAACTGTTGCAACACTCGGAATCATTTTGAGGGGAAAACAAAATTAACACATACTACGCAGTGGGCACACAGGACAGGCTCGCAGGACGCGCAGGGCTCAGCCTTGGGCCGGAAGTCCTCACTGAGGCAGCAGAGGCGGCGCCTGCGCTGAGCCCGGAAGGGCTTGCCTGATCTCTCAGTGTCGGGAAGAAGAAGCAAGAGCGGGATGGTCCACAGGGTCCCCCGGAGTGAGGTGGGCTGGCGCTAACCTGGGCTACACAGCAGCAGAAAGTAGGACTGAACAGGCACAGCAGAGCCAGATCTGAAATGATGTCAGAAGCTTGGCAGGCGAGCCTTCTAGTAAACAGGAAAAGCGTATCTAGACCATGGCTGCTGCGCCCAAGCTAAGCTGTTCATTCTTTATGTCCTACAAGAAACAGCAGCCGATCCTCAGGGCTATGCGGGTGACACAGTCTTTGTCTGCCTGAGCGGTAAAAATAACTCCAGTTTGAAGCCTCTTGGGGCTGGGGTTTGTTCGTTGTTTAAATCCCTACCTTTGTGGCATCAGTATCGCGCGACTGAGTGACTGTGAAGCCTGTGAAATGATCTCCTTTTGTAGCGCTGTGAGCAGTTTCAGGCACAGAGTAAGTACAGAGAGGAGGCTCCCGAGGTGCGGGAACAAGAATCAGCCCACCCGTGCCCAGGCGGCACGGTTCACCTCTGGGTGGCTGTGGAAGCAGGCGAGCAAAGATCAGCAAAGGCCGGACTGCTTCTTGGAAAGAATGCGATATGAAACGTTGCTCAAGGACTACTTAGCATACAAATGAAGGCGGCGGAGGAGCAGACCCTCCTTAGCATGCGGGAAGCTCAGTGCTTTCCGTGCTGGTGACAGGGCAGTCAGGCCGGGGGTAAGCTTGGGGCGGGAGGCGCTGGAGGGTCCTGGTTTCAGTTCAAGGAGGCAGGTGGAGAATTCAGCTGCTAGGAAACAGTGCAACGTGGAAAATCTGGCATGAGTGTCACTTTTAACTTCTTGGACCTCAGGCTCAAATTGGACAGGAGGCACACACAGCACCACATAATATAAATACACGGAACATTCCTGATGGGAAAAGGAGAAATTGCACTTCCCTCAATCTGTACAATTAGGACAGAATAAATCTGCAGCTTCTTGATTTGTGAAAATTAAGAAATAAATATGACTACAAAGCCATCCGTTTGCTGTCACTGACTTGCAGAGAAAGGAGAAAGTGTTAGAAAACTGGTGAGCTTAGTGAGCTGCTTGCTTAGTGAGCCTGTGCTGGTGACTTATTAATGTCTATCTCTTTGGAAAAGTGCAGATCTGTGTGCATGCAGATGTGTGCATGCCGGCACGGATGGATACCTGTAGGATGGGCGCCAGCCACGGAAATTCCAGCCAAATGCAGCTGCGAGGTGTGACACAGCCATTCAGCCACATTTTATCTAAAGGAATAAAAGCAGCTAACTGCCTCTTGAGTTGGGAACAGAGACAGTCCTTGGTCTGCTGTAGGGGTAGAAGTGGGGTCTGGTGAGAAAGGGCCCATGCCACGCGGGGGTCACTGCACAGGAGACTCTTGCCGGGCCAGCCTTGCTGGGCACATAGCTTAAGTAGAGCCACCTTGAAGGGCGAGAGGCCCTTCAGTGGCTCTGGTGCACCTGGGTGGCACCTGGTGCTGGGTTTAATGCGCTGCCATCAGTGCCATGAGGTTGTTTTGTAAGGTTTGAAGGGGGGGGGGCCCATTTCCCCTCCTGGCCTGCAAATTACAGAGGTGCGCGGAGGTCAAGGCAGGGCAGGGCTGGGCTGGGCTGCTGCTCTTCCTGCAGCCGGTGTAGCACTGCTCTCCACCGTCTGCTGCCCTTGGGCTGGGGCGGGTTCTCAGCCCCTGTGCCTCCTTCCAGCTGCCCCTCCAATGGTGTGGTTTTGGGCTACTTTCAGGATTCCCGAAGGTGTACTGGACAGTCCCTGCCACCCAGGCATGCAGGATGGCATCTGGGTGAGTGGTGGCTGCTAAGGTCACAATCATAGCCACTGTCACTATTCAGTTGTTTGGGCAAATAAAGCCAGGCCATCCTGCCTGCAGCTATGTCAGAGCTCTCTTGATTTATCAAGTTGCATATGAACAGTAACAACACTAATGAGCCGAAGTCGTATTTGACTTTTTCAATGAAATGACTCATTTGATTTACCAGTCAGGTAAATACTTCCTAGCTAAATCAGAGAGAGACAGGGACAGGGGCAGAGAGAGACACACACAGAGAGAGAGACACATAGAGATAGAGACAGAGACACACACAGAGAGAGAGAGAGAGAGAGAGAGAGAGAGAGAGAGAGAGAAATAAGGTAGTGAGAACTTAAAATTGGTCATATCAGTAGAATGTATAAGTATTTAGCGCAAATTGAATGGTGACTATTAATAATAGAGTGACCAATTCCGTTGTGGGCTCTTCTGAACAGTAACCCAGGGTCTTTGGAGACAGGGAAAGGTGACAAGAAGTGATGGAATAGGAAAAGTACAGGTGACAAAAGGCATGAGGTGGTGTGGACCCTGAATGTGCCTGTTTCTTTTAGCAAGGGTGTTTTTCTTCACAAAAATCCATGGTCCCCTGTTCCCTTAAACATCCCATTTCCGGTGGCTCTCAAATCTAAGCGATAAGATACACAGGAACCATGTGGTAGAAAGAACTGCTATCTGCGTGCATTAGAAGGACAGCACACGCAGGCTCCTCTGCAGCCGTAGGAACTGTCGAGGCAAAACCCACACAGTATGCAGGCTCAACAACATGCAGTGAATTGAGAGTCTAATTATTGCACCAAACTTTTCAAAATGTGTTAATTGATGGGAGTCACACTGGCGCACATGCACACGCCTAGCATGATCCCGCCCTGGCCAAGAAAAACAGACAGCCACCTCATGGAGTCTTGCTTATAATGAAATCGAGAGGGGTCCTGGGTCCCTGGGTGACAGGTATTATTAAAACTTGAAAGGACATTATTGTTACAGTGGGGCAGGGAATTCTGATTGCTGGCATTGCAGGTCATTAAGGCCATCTGGCAAGCGCCGTGCTCCTGCTGATGCGAAAGCTGCCATATATTGGAAATCAGGCGGAGTGTGTAAAGTGCTACCCGCGAGACACCCGTCTCATGTGGTGCCACTTCTGAATTCCAAGCTGGTTCTGCCTGTCCCTCAGCAAGTCGCCCTTTTGCTTCCTCCCTTTCTATGTCTTTCCAGTATTTTCAGGTGGAACCCTCTCTTCTACAGAAAGGATTCGAAATTACTTATGCTCTGAGTCGCTGTTCATCTGCATGCAACGAAAGGATCCACGTAACGTGTGCTCTTGGCAAAACGCCCCTGCAAAGCACCTTCGCTTTTTCCCCACCACAGGTAGGAAGTGAATTCTCCGGCAGTGAGGTCACAGGGTCTTCTGAGGTCCGCCCCCCTGAGGTCGTCTCTTTGGCATGGTCCTTTCTATGAGGTTGCAGCATCTTCTCAGCACCGTCCTTTCTTCCTCTGATGGTCACTTTGCTGTACCCCCTCAAACTATCACATCGCTGTCACTAAGGGGCCCTGGATGTCATCAAGTTCACTCTGCCTACGGAGCATTTACCAGCTGTATGGGCGTGACAGCTGCAAGCATTATACCTCAGGGTCCGATGACCCATGTGGACAGCTGAGGCCCACGGCTTCGCCTGCCTCTAATTGCTGACCTTATCTGACAGCTTTGGAATCCCAAGTCTCCTCCAGTGCAGGTGCACGTGGTTTGCTAAGTGGTTCCCTGCTGACAACTGGTGGAGATTTCTGGTCTCCAGCTCTATTAACTCGAATTATCCCAGCTAAACATTATCTTGTTATTTCCCAGGTGTATTTTTAACTTCTGTTGTTCTGCTTTAAATATTAGCCTCCTTTCCTTGGTGGTGCTTACCTTACTTTCTAAATCGAGATCAGCTAGGAATAATAAAAGGAATTGCTGTTTGCCCTCATTTTCTGAGCCAAAAATAAAGATACATCATCAATCCAGCTTGGTGTTAATTCCTGCGGGCCCCTGGTAGTCAGCGATCCTGAACCCAGAGCACCCACCATCATTCCACTCTATTTGCTAGTCTCAGTAGGAAACTAGTCAGCGCCAAGTAATTTTCAAATCATTTCTTTAATCTGTCTTCTTACAAAAACTGTGCTACGTTTTGGTGCAGTACCTTCTTGAAATGAAGGATTTTGTTTTCAGCTCGAATGCTACTTCATCTCACGTTTTCTTATGTGGCGCAGCGGGCTCCGGCCTCCCTCCCCCAGCTCGCTGGTCCTGTCCACCCATCCGGGCCTGCCAGGATGCTGTACAGTGCACGCGGCGGCAGCAGCGTTGCTTCAGGGGGAAGAAGGGAAACCTCAAGCTTTTTAAGTTCAGATTAATTACAAGGGTAATTCCAACCCAGCTGACAACAACAAGAACAACAGAATGTCTCATTGGCAAATTGTGATCACACAGAAAAGCTGAGAAAAGCTTATCAATCCTGTTTAAGTAGAGCCTGCTCACTGCCTCAGCAATGTGATAACGCCACGATTTGTGTCGATTCTGTGTTCATGTCCCTTACACTGGCATAACCACAAAGGACAACTGGGGCACCCAGTTATTCATAACTGTTTAGAATCAGGTAATGAGAAGTGACAAGGTTATCTAAATACGAATTCCATGTGGGCTTAATCTCATTCCATTTTAATAGGAATTTCAGCCAGGAGCTGGGCTCGTCTGAAAACTCCTTCCGAGCGCTGTGACTTCTTCCATCTCTGATTCAAATATCAGAGAGATACAAATTAACAAGTAACTAGATCTTTAATAAAATGCAGTTATGCTGACAGAATAATACACATCAATTAAAATGCAGACATTTGCTAAAAATATAGAGCCGCCAGAGTTTCCAAGCAATACAGACAATCACATTGTATACGGAAGTCAAATAGACGAGCTGCTCCCAGGTGGAGAAACCAGTGTCTCCCATCAGAGCGGGAGGCGGATGGGAACGACTCCTCTCACAGACACACTCACGGGCAGTTTAGGTCCTGGTCAGCATCATTCTGTCCCAAACCATTCCAGTCTCCTCTGCCTCCTATAGTGGTTCAAGGTGAGCCATAACCCATTATTGTCCATCACCAACAGCCTGCTTGAAGACATTCCGTGCTGTTTTGCCCCAGGATGCTTAAATTCTCATTTTTATTTTGGTTTTACTTTAGAATGGTTTGTGCTCATCATTTGGGAAAGAAACGATCATGCTCATTTCTGACTTGGGCCGCAAATGTCTTTGGAGCAATAACAATTCAGAGGGGAGCTCAGACTTCCATTCCCCAGCCAGTTCCAGGTAGAATTTTGTGCAGCGCCTAATATTACTGAGTGTTCTTAGAAAACGTCTTGCCTACTAAGTATGTATTAAAGAAGAAATAAATCAGAGTACTGTGTTGTGTGATTAATGCTGAGAAAAGGGTCTGGAAAGAATCAAGAAACTGGAGTGAAGGAGCAACGAGACAGCCAGTCAGATTACCAAAGTGGAATAATTGGTTCCTTACCCGCAGGCGTCAGTTAGAGTTCTGATTAAATGGGGCGCCACCCTACCAGGAAGCAGAGCAAGGGGGCAGCAGCGGAGGGGAAGGGACCCAGATTATATGTGATGCCAGTGGCCACGCCCGCACCACTCGCAGGCACAGCCAGAAGTGTGCTTTATTAATGCCCTGAGCATTTATTCAACTGGTCATGGTGATGAACAGGTTAACTGCATGCTGACCTTGAACTTGTGACCCTCCTACTTCAGCCTCCTGAGCAGAACAGGAAACAAAAGGCTGAACAGAAGGAAAAATGAAATTGCCTAAAAGATGACAAATTTGATTATTAAGTTGGAAAACCATTTCTTTGAGATAAGCAAAAATATAGCAACAATTTGTAGGGCTGGGCAGATGGCTCAGTGATCTAAGCACCTGCCCAGCAGTGCAAGGACCTGGGATTGATCCCTGTTACTGCATGCGGCGCCAACCCTGGAACCCCAGTGCACCAAGCTGGTCCGGAATCAGGGCATGGTGGGGCACACCTGTAAACGTAGTGCTGGGCAGAATGAGACAGGAGGATCGCTGAGTCTGAACAGTGTGGTGAGACCCTGTAGCCAATAAACACATATAAATATAGACATATATACTAAAAAGAAACAATTTGCAAATACTGATTATAAAATTTAATGCAAATAAATGAGAAATGGATTTTATAGGAACAAGTTATTAAAATATGTCAAAAATACTTGGAGATGCATAATACATTTAAAATTTTTTGTATAAATACTATAATAAATTTGAAGACCTAAATTCTACCCAAATTTTTCAAAAAACACAAGGATATATAAAAAGGCATAATGAAAAATATAGGTATTTTCATGATGCTATGGTTTGTGTCTAGTTGTCCCCCCAAAACCTCATGCAGTCATGGGGCAGGGACATCTAGAGTTTGAGATTAATTCATGATCAAAGCTGGGATTATGGTCTTACTGTTGCTGGGATTAGGGGTGTGAGTGCTACACCCAGCCTGGGCAGACAGCCTGAAGGCAGTGAAAGAGAGACAGACTTGCTCTCGTTGCCATTGCTGCTGCCACTCCCTTTGCTTTTGCTCTTTGCCCTCTGCCGTGTGCCACTCTGCTTTGAAGCAAGCCGAGTATGGACCTCCAGTAACTGTGAGCTAAATAAACCTCTCCTTCCTTCATGTTGAGTGTCGAGTATTTGTCCCAGCAACAAGAGAAGAGTAACTTGACACATGACAAATAATGATTGAAATATTTTACAATAGTATGCAATATTTCCTCTCTCTCTGAACCCATTTGAGTGTGCACACACACAGACACACACACACAGAGACACAAATATCACAGAGTCATGCAGAAAAAGCTGAAAGTTACAGGTGAAAATGTTTAAGGAAATTCTTATGGCATGTAAATAGTACTGAATGTAGGAGGTAAATGGCATACAGAATGAGAAATCGGAAACGGACAGAAACTAAAATAAGGAGGGATAAAAAACTATTAATACTGGTGAGACAATTCTACATAAAATAGGTAGTTATCAAGATGTATTTGCTACCCTAATGCAAGTGTGTACTGGAACAAACTGCGTTATAACAAGCAGGCTATGCTAGAAAAGCAAAGGTGGATTTACTTCGTAAATACGTGTATTGGTAACAGTTTGAAGTGGAAAACAACGCCATTATCTCAATATTATGAATGCACATTAAAGAGAGAGAGAGAGAGAGAGAGAGAGAGAGAGAGAGAGAGAGTGTCACTGTGGGAGGCAAGTTAGTGTTCTATCATTCAACATCTCCCTGGACATATATATATAAGCTTCATAAAAGATCTGAACATGTGTGACAAAGGCCTGGTTTCGTCCTATCTAATCTATTAGCATTTATGAGTAAACAAGCCAAAGGCCAAAAAGCAAGCCAGTGTGAGTTGGCACTGCACACGGAAAAGCTTTTTTTATGTGAAAATAGCAGACCTCTGACCTTGAGACTTACAAACATGTCTTAAAAAAATCTCAACTGCACATGTGATTAATGAGATGCAAACTAGCTTTAGTGCTCTAATGGCTTTCTCTTACCAAATGAAGTCTGAGACTGAGAGCAGAGCTGGGTGAGCTGGTGCCTCGGCGCTCTCTACCAGAGTCCAATTTTTGGAGAGCTGTTTAGAAGAAACCTGGTGATGTCACCAGCACTGAGCACAGGCACCTTTCCATCTCACACGTGCAAGTGTAACCTGAGCTCGGGCACAGACCTGTCTGGAGACGTGTGTGGGATGGTTTTGATGACACCAACATCTATACTACGCTTGGTGACAAGCCAGGTAACTGCCGATAGAAAACGTAATCTGAAGAACTGTTTGCAGTTCTAGAAGAGGCCGTGTATGATTTTAAGGAGTGAAATACATTTGTAGACACTTGCATGAAAATTGGTCCCAGATGGGGGTGAGAGCCAGGCGTCGACTAGAGCCCCGCGCAGTGCGTCCCGCGCAGCGTCTACAGTACGCGCCTCTGTGTGAGTCCAGAGCTGCACTTCGCAGCCGCTCACGTGCACAGGTACGTCAGGCGCTGGCAGGGCAGTCTGCAGAGCGCGGCTGACCCTGCGGGGCAGGAGTTTTTCTGTCTGGGCCGCCGCCTCCCAGGGCATCTTCCACGACCTCCTGTCTGGGGTTCTGCCCCAGCACCACCTCTGGGTGAACCATCAAGTTCCTGTCACTGTCCAAACCTTTCCAGTGCGCCTCTGGTCACTGTCTTGTCACCATCAGGATGTGGTAAAAGCACTCTGCTCTTGGGTCTGACGTGGTTTACAGGAGCAGACAGGCCGTGGCCACGCAGCACCCAGGAAGCTTCACGGGCCGGTGCTGGGTGTGCAGTCCAGGCATGGGCGGTGCCACCGCCCTGCACCTTCCCAGGTGGCATCTGGACGCTGGCGCAAGAGCTCCTCTGCTTTTCATCTGTCCATGTTGTTTTGCCAGATCCCGATCCACATAATAACATGGAAGTGTGCTGCGCGCTCTCACTGGTGTCGGGGTTCCCGTCTGGCGCGCTCTCCCTGGTGTCGGGGTTCCCGTCTGGCGCGCTCTC
>NW_004524615.1:3532750-3537815 GCF_000260255.1 Octodon degus
TGTCTCATTCCATGTGCTGCAGGGTCGCGTCCACTCTGCTGCTGAGACCGTGCATGCTTTCCACTTTGGTGCCATCATAATGAACAGTGGCAGAAATAAACATTCATACGTAGTGTTTCTTTTCCTTTTTCGTATTTAGAGGTCCTGGGGCTTAAACCAAGAACCTTCATAACTGAGTGACAGTTCTAAGCCTTTTAAAATATTTTCTTGTCAGACTGCATCTCACTAGGTCACTAAGTAGTCCGTGCTGGGTTTGAACTTGTGATTCTCCTGCCTCAGCCTCTTGGAGTGCAGGGACAGCAGCCACGCACCATTGTGTCCCGCCGCAGTTCCGACTGCGATCTTTTGATGGACTCATGAACTTTCTCATGAAGCCAGGTTTACGGGCTGGCTTGCCTCTGGGAAGTGGTAGAGATCTGCAAACTGTCAGCAGATAAGTGGGCACGTTGCTAGGGGGTGCGGGGAGGAGGAGGGGCCACGAGAACTGGAGCTTTATCTACGCGTGGAAGAGCCTTGGTTTGGACAACTGTACTGTGCGTCTCTGCTGGTCCATGGAAAGAAGCAGATGGTACTTAATTTGTTTCATCTCCTATTTTCAATTGTTTGTACTTTTTCTCTTCTTAATTTCTTATATATTTCATTCTTGTTTTCTTTCTCCTTCTAATTTTACATGCATTCATCTGGTAATATGAATAACTGGTTGGAAGACAACACTATGTATTAGAACAAAGACAAATATTACTTTGTTAAGTGAAATTTTGTATCCATTGCAATTTTTCTGTTTTAATTTATACTCTTTAAATTTGTACTCTCTTTAAATTTAATTTGTACTGTCTAACTTGTACTCTCTTTAAAAAAATAAAAAATAAATTTAAAAACTTCATTGTCCTATTTTGATTGAAAGGGATAGTGCTCATTTCCTTTAGTTTATATTCATTTGGAAATTAAGTCTGCTAGTGCTTTATGTTCCCTGGGACCTTGTGCAGATGAATACCCCCTACTGATTTTATGTATTAATTTTTCATCCTATCTGCTCATTAAGTTCTTTTATCATTTCATCAAATATATCGACCCATTGACCTGTCGATTCCTTTGTTGTTTTCAATGTTATCATGCGTTTATGCTTTGAAATTTGAAACTTCATTTCATTCTCTTAGGGAACTAATTTAGCTACCTAAATGATAAAGAATGATTGATTCATCCATGATAAAGAATGATACAAAACAATAGCAGTAGTAGGTTTTTTTCTGATTTAATAAAAATGTTTCCTGTTTTTACCACTAACCATTGTGCTGGGCTTTTGTTTAATCATGCTCTGGGAATCTATATTTGTCAACTCCTAATTCGCTAACAGATTCTATCACAAATTACATAGAACTTTCCCAGTTATATTTGCGCTTTATCAAGATGTTGCTTTTGCTGCATTGGCATATTAACATTTTATAACACGTTGCCATAAGATGTTACAACGGAGAAGCTATTTGCCTACTAAGATTTTGGCTGTTTCTTTTCTGGAATTTCAATATTTTCTAGGGTCAGTCAACTTCAACATTACATTTTTTCACGGATAATTAGTTCATGCAGGTTCCCCACTGTTGTTCAGGATTGAGCCATGTAATCACACAATAGCTATTTTCACTTCTTCTTCTTTTTTTTTTATGTATTTGGTACAGGGTCTTACTATACAGCTCAGACACATAGTGATCCTCCGGTCTCAGCCTCCCCAGGGCTGGGATTATAGGCGTGTACCACCACGCCTGGTCTATTGTTTCCATTTCCTTTGTATCTCTTTACTCTTATTTTTATTTCATACATCTTGCCTCATAACTCAATAAAAGTGATTCATTGTGACCATGCAAATAGCCAATTTTAAAACTCTTCTATAATTAATTGAGATTCTGGATTGATAATTATTTGAAGTTTCTATATTTGCATCTTAATTCTTCATTATATTGAATTCTCCTGTTTGAGCAAGCATTTCATTCCACCGCTGGGTCTTTCTGCTGCCTTCATTCGAATTTGATTTCCTTGCTGATGTGTCTTCAGATATTTGCCTGTGAGCTCAGATGCAACTGAGCAGATCTTCTTGGATCTGCTTTAAGCTTATATTCCTCAGAGGGATTTGTGCCAACAGCCTCACGGAGTTATGTCCTCTCTAAAATTTCTTCGGGTTGAATTATCAGCACAGGTGTTTTCCACCAGTTGTAGGCCATGTAAACTCACGTTGAAAACTGGTTTAAGAGCTGGGTTGTGATTATAAATTGTCAGTGCATTTCTGTCCCCTTTCCCCTAGAACATCTGTACATCTCCGCCTTTCCTAGGTTATAAATAGTGAGCCTTTTCCTCCATGGTGTTCCAATTGGGAAGATAAATTCAGTGTCGCTGAGTGGCCTACTTTCACTCACAGAGTGTGCTAACCCTTTGGAGCCAGCTCAGTGCAAGGAGTTCCCCTTAGACTTCAGGGAAGATGAGCCCAGGATACCTTTCATCACTTGTCCTCTACGTAGATGTCATAACAAAACCTCACCTATTTCAAAGCTACATCCTGACCCTCGAACGAGAGATAAACTTGGAATACAGGTGCAAGGTGGAAAATACTGGCAACAATGGATTAGATGGTTCTAACTCTTCATGTGCCATTACTGCTACTTCTTTTCTTTCTTTCTTTCATTTCTTCTTTTCTTCTTTTTTTTTTTTTTTTTTCAGAACTGGGGATTGAACTCAGGACCTTGTGCTTGCCAGGCAAGTGAGTATTCTACTAAGCTATCTCCCCAGCCCTGAGTACTTCTTTTCCTTCAATATTTTTGCCTCCAATTCAGCCTTGAGTAACATAATCTTACAATGCCTAAGATCTTTATGTATGCATTTACTTGGTAATTTTTTCCTTTACTGTCAAATGTTCTTTATAAACTCTATGTTCTGGAATGAATT
This sequence comes from Octodon degus, assembly GCF_000260255.1. Classification (NCBI taxonomy): domain Eukaryota; kingdom Metazoa; phylum Chordata; class Mammalia; order Rodentia; family Octodontidae; genus Octodon; species Octodon degus. The sequence goes on from NW_004524615.1 coordinate 3,535,682, forward strand.
GCTTTGTATACCCAGATTGAAACTGCTTTTATCAGCAAAAAGGATCTGTTTCAGCCATGCGAATTTACTGCTAAGGCAGGAAGTTTGTTTTCAGGTTCAGTCACTGCCTCACACTTTCATTTCCTTTTGAATAATCCTTGTGTTTTTCTTTTTCTCCAGTGTCTCAGTATTTTACTTTGGGCTCTCTTTCTCTCTCTCTCTCTCTCTCTCTCTCTCTCTCTCTCTCTCTGTGTGTGTGTGTGTGTGTGTGTGTGTTTTGCTCTCAGTGTTTAGAAGGATCACGGCCTAGACTTTTTTGTATTAATTTTATTGAGAAAGAAGTAGCAATGAGGGGCCAGGGAGATGGCTCAGTAAAATAAGTGCTTCCCTGGCAAGCACAAGGGCCTAAGTTCAATCCCTGGTTCTGCCCCCCCCCCAAAAAAAAGAAGAAGTATCAATGAGACCGTTTCAAAACAGGTTAGTAGGACAGTTACAATAACTAATACATTGCATATTGTTGTCTTTGTAGTAGTTATTCAAGTGAGCCTAGACTTTTAATACTAAAAATTCCTTTATAAATTTTAGCAATGGGGTTTGTGACTAGGCAATAGATATTAATGAATACTAGTGAGAAATATAGTATATTTTGTTTCCAAATGATGACTTTACCACTAAAAAGTACTCCCCCTCCTCTTTTCATCTTGCCTACGTCAATCATGTAACTGATTCGTATTACATCATTTCTAAGATATTTATTATGTTCATAAGCACCTACTGGATGACCACTTGTTGTGACTCTACTGGCTCCTCACAAGAGGTGAGACTACCACATACCCTGCCCTTTCTGCACACCTCGCCCTCGCTGCCTACAGTGGAGTGGCCTGGGCCGCGCTGATGCCCCCACCCCCTGCCTGCTCTGCTCCTGCCCCTCTGGGCTAGATTCAGTGCTCTTCACTGACACCTTAACCCCAACACCCCAAGCTCTTCAGTGGCAGGTCCTGTCACTATATGTGCATGTATACACGTGTACTTTGTACGTAGGTGCCCTTCCCACTCACGTGTACACCTCCCTCGACCCTGCCAACCTGCTAAGTGCGAGTCCCTCCTTCTGTTGCCCGCAGGGTCCGATTCCCTTCCTGCCTCTCAACACCGGGATCTGTAGTGAACATTCTCCATGTAAACCATAACAAGAGGCAAGCATCAATCTGTTGATAAATGAATTAAAATTTATTTATTAAGTGTCTGTAAGATGTACCTGCAATGTACCCTCGCGAAGAGGAGTTTGCCTTCCCATGGGCACAAAACCAGTTACAAGAGTGCTAAAATTAAGTTTTTGAAGAAACAATTTAGTTAGAAATCATCTCAGTACAACACAGACTTTAGCAATGTCCTCAGTCTCATGAAAAATGTGGGCAAATGCGTTAACTTCTCACAGCAGCCTACTAATCTTGGAAACACCAGAGAGCTGTTATAAGTACAAGCCCAGAGTACTCATGTAGAGAAAGAATTTGGTCAATGTTATGGTTTGTATCTAGTTGTTCCCTAAAGCCTCGTGTAAGTCATGGGCAGACTTCTAGAGTTTGTGATTAACTCATGGTCCACAGGGATTATGGGTGTGAGTGCTGCTGGGATTATGGGTGTGAGTGCTGCTGGGATTATGGGTGTGAGTGCTACACTCAGCCTGGGCAGGCAGCCTGAATGCAACTTATGGGAAACAGACTTGTTCTCTGTTGCCATTGTTGCTGCAACTCTTCCCTTTTGCTCTTACTATTTTGCTGTTTTCTGCTGCCATGAACTGCTGCCCTCTGCTATGGGCCACTCTGCCTTGGACCCAGCTGAGTATAGACTGAAATTTCCACTGATTGTGAGCTAAATAAACCTTTCCTTCCTTCATTTTGGTTGTTGGGTATTTGCCCCAGCAATGAGAGAAGAGTAACTGACACAGTCAACATTTATTGCATGGGAAATTTTCAAAGCAATCGTCTATCAATTATTTGATAGATCTAGCAATCGTCTGTAATTATCATTTATTTAATAGGAAGATAGCTTCATTGCTTTAAGATGAACAATGTGAGACTAATAGGCATCAATGAGAAGGAAGGAGTCAATACAAATGATATAAAAAGAATGTGGGCAGAAGTAATAGCAGAAAACT
>NW_004524615.1:3539280-3543991 GCF_000260255.1 Octodon degus
TTTTTTCTTTACAAGAAGTTTTGGACAATTTCATTTTTGTGTATCTTGGTATGATTTTATTTAAATGTCTTTGCAAAAGGTTCATTTTTCTTGGAAAGGTAGTGTTATAAATTGAACTAAATTCAGAAATTTTAATTCTTTAAAAAATAAATAAATACATAACTTCATTGCTTTCTCACCTAACTTATCCACAATGGGCGAGTCCAGTTCCGCAGATGTTGCTGAGCGTCCCAGCCCTCGCACCTGGGCCGCATGTGCAGACACCGAGGTGTGCCGAAAAGGCAGGGTGTTTGGTAGTCTCACCTCTCGTGGGGAGCCAATAGAGCCACAGCAAGTGGTCGTCTAGTAGGTGCCTACGAGCATGATACACATCTTAGAAACAATGTAATACTAATCAGTTACGTGATGATGTCGGCAAGATGAAAAGAGCAGGCAGAATCCCATGCAGCATGTGCACACACCAGACACCGAGGGGAAGGAGACGGGCACGTTCACTCCAGAAAGCCCCGCCACGGAGACCCCGAGCAGGGCCTCGGCCGACGCCCTCTCCTGCATGTGCTCACTGAGGGGACCCCCAGCCCGGGGCGCCTCCCCGGGAATGTGGAGCCACCATGAGACACCGAAGTCCCTTCAGGGCCCCGCTCAGGTGACTTCTCTCAGTCTCTGCACTAGGAAGTACTATGGAAACAGATCAAGACCAACAAGTAGCGCTTTTCACTGTGCTGTTTTTCTACAGCTTCACGCATGTGTAATGTGAGCAAATCGTTGCATTGTGGATGAAATCTTAAGGATCTATAGACTGGCAATGAGGATTATATTATAGAGTTTTTTGGTTTTTTTTTTTAAAGGGTTAAGCTCAAATTAAGTGTGCAGCGCTGCTGTTCTCAGCATTGTTTGGGTCTTTGTGAGCCCAGCTGCACTATCGTTTGGACACTTCGCAGGATTCCTTAGAAAACTTTAAGGTACATATAAGCAATTCCCATATCAAGATGTAGCGCTGAAATAAAACGAGCTCCTTTTTTATCTGTAAACTGTTAAGGCTTCTGCAGGATTGGCTGCGCCTGCTGCTTCGTGTGCATTTTATTTTAGGGCAGTGCTCCTTTTAAGCTGCAGCAAAATGGAGATTTTATCGCAGTCACTACCAGCTATGGTTGTCCGCTTCCGCAGCCCAGGACCCCCTTCTTATCATGTGTTCCATTATCTGGTGCAAATTGTTTTAAGAGATTAGAAAAAAAAAAAAAAAAAAAAAAAAAAAAAAAAAAGAAAAGAAATTTGACTTACTATGTGAAAGACATTTATTTTATTTGTATAATGTATTCAACTTATCCAGGGGAAGAAAGCTAATTTTAGCTGGATTCTTAAGAAAGAAAAGGTACCAGTAAAGCTTCTTAAATTAGTAAAAACCCCAGATATGTAATACTCCCTTCTTTAATATGGAATTTCTTAGACATTTTGGGTATTAATTAAAAATGATCATCTTGGTTATTATTCAAATACCCTTTACTCTTACATGGTTTTGTTTTTGTCCTGTTCCTTATTCTTTTGAGATTATACACAAAAATACACTCCCCCGAGGCAGGAGGCGTGGTAGCCGCTGCCCCAACACTCATCTATTCACGAGGGCTAAGCAGGAATTCTCAGGTCAGATCAGCCCGGCACTTCACGTTCTCAGCAGGGTGGCGTCAGAGGAGCAGTGTTCGTCAGGGTTCCCAAGTCCGCAGAGGTGGCCTCTGGGCGAGAGACTCGGAGGCCACGTGTGCTGGAGCCTGTGGAAGGACAACAAGAGCCTGCGGCGGGGGAAGATGCCCACCTGGCTGACTGAAACCTTACAGTTATTCCAGGCCAGATGTCCTTATAAGAAACTAAAGGGCACAGTTCTGGTTCGAAAAAGTCCTCCCGTCTGCTCCTATGAATTTAAGATATGTTGGACACAGGGAGGTCCTGTTTCATAAACATCTTTGGTTGCACTGTCCTGGATGCCTCAATGTCCTGAATCAATTCAAAACGTGTCCCTCCCATGATAATTTTGACTTTTAGGAAAAGCTGGTAGTTACATGGTGTCAGATCTGGTGACTACGGTGGATGAGGGCATGGTGTCGTGTCTGTGCCCAGCCTGCCTCTCTGTTACCTGGCACTTGGAAAGCCACTCATGAAAGAGAACTTCCAGAGCTGTTCCAGAAACTGGCAAGGGCAGTAGGATGCTCGCATCTGAAGTCATGGTGAGTGCTTTAATGTTAGCTAACAGCAATGTATCTCTTCCTGCAATGATTTTTGAAACATACACCACATGTTTGGTTGATACCTCCTATGACAACCCTGGAAGGTCCCCATGTGGAAGTGGTAATGGAGCTATGCCTGCAATGGAAGTCAGCGCCAGGGGTGAAACCTACTCACTCACTCCCAAAGAGAGGTAGATCTTAGTAAGTGCAGTAGGGTGTAGTTTATTGTACCTGAAAACAATCCCATGCAACATGGATTACTCCTAGGAGCCACCAGGGAAGGAAACCTGTATTTAAGCTCCACCCACATTTCAGAAGTGTCACTCATCCTGTGCGGACACTTACTCTGAACCTTGCAGCCAGCTGACCAGAGAGTATGACTGTATGCAGCAGGAAAAGAGAAATTCAAAGAAACCAGGAGCAGCAAAAAGAACACAACTGTGCCTCTGCTCCACAGTACTCTTTTCTCTTCCTCTCTGTTGCCCATGGAACTGTCCAGAAGCACAAAGCGGGCCTGCTGAGTGTGAGCCATACGTGAGATTCCACCAGTCACACCAATGTCATTTGCAGCGTGCACTACATTGCAGTTTTGCTCATTCACCTTTCAAATCATTCTTATTAGATTAATATAATGTCTCTCAGCGACAAGTGAATTCCCCAAACAAATGTGTACAGGATGTTTTGTTGATGAGTTCTGAGTGAGAGCCCCAAATATCTGGAAAACAAGATGTCTGTGAAAGTGGTCATATTGAAAAGAAGATTCATAGGTTTTGTTTCACATCTGGACTTCAGGCTCCGCGCTCTGTGTTGTGTCCTGGGAATGTTGTGTCCTGGGATGATGAAGACAGAATGATTTGCTCTGAAGAATTCAATCTAGGAACGGCAATAATTCCCCCCTAAGAAAGTATAAAATCTGAAATAGAAGTGTGTACGATCGGCCTGCAATCCTCACCTCGGAGTAGGACGAGGAAGCGTGCAGAGGGCGTCTGCACATTGGAGGCCGAGGGTTCCGGCCAAGGCCTGGAGCTCACTGCCGTGTCCAGTGCAAGTTTGTGTCAGGAGGCTGATGGGTCTGCAACAGAAGGCTGCAGAGTTTACCCCAGAAGGTAGAAAGATCTGCCGTGGAAGCTGCAGAGTCTGCGCTGAAAGCCAGGGGTGGTGACCAAGCTGAGGGCAAAGCCTGGAGCTCCTCTGAAGAACAGAAGTGAGTCGCCGTTCTCCATCTCTCCTTTGTGCCAACCAGGAGATGAGCCGCTCTGCGGTGGCTCCACCACACCCTAGTGTGCGGAATTGCTGAGCTGGCTTAGTTGAGTGTCTTATAACTAAACTTCTCAAGTTGACACCATCGATCAACCATTACAAAGAGTGAATCAGAATTTTCTGGAGGCCCGTTAGAAAGAGGAATGATCTAGTGGTTTGCTGACAGGATTTTGGCCTAGGAGATTCACTCCTTAGCCGCTCCAACAACTGGGCTTGTAGGTGTGTACCACTCCACACAGTGAGAAACGGGAGTATGGACGAGGTCAAAGACCCATATGAAGCAAGCGACCCTGGCTCTGGCACTGTCACCATCTGCTACTGTCTTCTCTGCATCTGATGCGCTCACTTTCTACTCCCAGGGAAAGAGAAGGAGCTAGCGGGAGCCCCCGGGGCACCACCCCCTCCACAACACCCCGCGCCCGCAGTGGCACCTAGCTGCCCTCTGTTCTCAAGGGTGCCCCGGCTGTGACCCAGGTGAGGTCACCAGCCCCACCCGTGTCATCCCCTGCCCTGCTCCAACTTCGAGCACCTGCCTCCTCCTCCTCCTGCTACATCAGCTCTCCTCTCTGACAGCATTATACCCAAGAATGATTTAAAGTCAAAATCAGCTTCTGTCTGTCTGCTGTGCACCTGCATCCACTACCCCAGTCTTGGGTTTCTCCTCAAAGCAGAACAACCGGCAACACTGGCATCTGCTGTGCTCTGGAACTGCACGTGTGAGCTCTGTCTGTGGACTTGGGATTTTAATCACATGGTAAAATAGAGAAGCCCATCATCTTAAATATTACAGCTGACATTTTACGAAGTGGAGAAAATGCAGGGAGAAACATGGTGTCTTCTTAAGACCTACCTTCATTGAGGGGGTGATAACTGCCACCACGGGCTCTCTGTGCATCCGGGCCTCTGAAGGGATCCAGGCAGATTGGCGGCAGGTCTGGGTGAGTCTGATCAGCTGGCACAGCAGCTGCCCTGAGAGCTGGGGCCTCTCTGTACCCAGGTCTTACTTCCTGGGCTCAGATGCTCTGAGCTCAGCTGTAACCCCTTCTGCTTGGGAATCAGCAACATGATGCTGAAGAGCTGCTGGACCAGATTGTTCCTGGGTTCACTTCTGTAGCTTCCCCAGACTCATCTGCCTCTTCCTTCGAATTGGAGGCTGCAGTATTATTTAAAATATACTTTCACATTGGGTGCCATGTTTCTGATGTGTTCTTGCCTTAAGCCCTTCTGCTGTG
>NW_004524615.1:3545576-3546582 GCF_000260255.1 Octodon degus
AGAATTATTTTCTTTAAAAGAATTTAACATCTGGTGCTTCTGTACCAAATAACAAGTCAGGGCCCAGCGTTTGTCTTTGATCCTTGCAATACCACTTCACTTGTTATATCTTGGTCCTTCTCTTACTTTCCTTTCTTATTGTATCTGTGAACCAAGCAACTGCAGTGAGGACAGCAATGTGTAATACTGAAAGTATGCTTGAAATGCCTGTCATGTTGGTCTTCTAAACGTGCACCACTTCTAATGTCATATCAATTATTGCTGTTCTCTCACTTTCTTATTATGTCAAGTGGTTATTCAGCACTCTAACTGGTGGGCAAACACTCAGGGTTTTTTCTTTGCTTTTTACTTTTAAAAACACCTGTAGAGATGTTCTGCGTCAGGCTGGCAAGACTAGGTAAATCTTGGCGCGGCATCCCACCCTCCTCCCCCATGTCCTCTCTGGTCACTGTGGGTACCTTTGTGTGCTTCTGCGCAGCACCCTCTAATAGCTCTTCCATTTCTCATGGGGCTTTCCTCCTTGTGCCACCCGTCTTCCCTGTGTCATTGGGTGTCCCCACACAACGTCCAGAGCCTTCCGCTCTCCACTGCTCTGAGATTCTCTGCGTCTGTCCCTATCTGCTGCTGCTCCATGTCCTTCTCATGACTGTGAGATGGCTTCCTACTGCGGGGATCCACTCAGTGACCCTGCATTTGGCGGTTATTCCTTGCTTTCATAGAGCCTGCCCTAAAATAAAATGAATAGGAATAAAGTTTCTGATTATTATAATTTAATTTTTTCTTATATTTTAATACACCAAAACTTTTGCTAAAACTAAGTCCTAAGTAAATATTGTTTCGTTATAACTCTGAGGCTCTTAATCCTCAGTCTTGGACTTTTTTATTTTTAATAACGAAGCATCTAGTATCTTTCTGATTCGCATCCACCTGCTGCTTTTTATCCTGGCAGTCTCAGCTACTTCTCATTGAATGTGCTGCTTCCACTTGTTACAGCAATATCCTTATG
>NW_004524615.1:3547042-3548959 GCF_000260255.1 Octodon degus
GAGTCTCTCCATAGCTGCTATTTTTCTCCTGTTGTCTTACCTACTTCCAGTTGCACCTGTACTGAGTTCTTCTGCCTGGTAATCCTGGTGTCTTTCTTGTCACAAGGGGCTCATTAAATACGCAGAGGCCTCCATGGTCACTTATGTTTGAGCTGCATGTCCGCTCTGCACAGGCCAGCGTGGCTGGCACATGGCTGACCTTTAGGGAGCTGTGGCTTCAGGAAACAGGACAGTGGCTTGGAAGGGAAGGACGTGAGCGTCTGCTTCTGGGACAGTTGTTTTCAGAAAAGACTGTTTGTACCTGCAGGGTAGACGCCGTGCTTGGGTGAGGTGAGCAGTCTGTTTAGCTGACCTGGAAACACACTTGGAGGGGCTCGGAGGGGCTGGCCGGGTCGGCAGCCTCACTCTAGCCAGGTGCTTCTGAGACCTGGTGTCCTTGCAGGTCAAACGCCCCCAGGGTCACTACGGCCTTCTCTGGGCCTGTAGGAATGGGCACCCCTAAGAAGCTTATTGGAAATGTGGACTCTGAGCCGTACTCTGGGCCCGCCGAAGCAGAGCCCTTGGGGCAGGGCTGCAGCAGGTGCTTGTAACCTCTAAGTGGGAACAGTGCGGGGCTTCCCTGCCTCTGCTTGATTAGTTACTTCTCCGAGCTCACTCACCTTTCCACGGGATGCTACAGGCTCGGGTCAGCTGCGCTCCCCATGGATCCTGCCTGGTGTTTGTGGCACGGGACCCGAGGGATCACTGTGAGCCCAGCACCAGCTTCTCCCTGAGAGGCCCTACCTGCCTGCCACAGCACCCTGGTGAGGTGTGCGGCACTGCGGTCGCAACCGCTGGCTTTCCCGACACAAGGACGAGGGTGAAATCTGGCCCACGTTGGCTGGGAAGTGCTGTGTAGACATCAGCAGTGAGTGGCCTCACTTGCCGTGCTGTGTGCGGAGCATTCGCCTTCTTTAATGTGGATGCAGCGGAGCACCGGTGGGTGAGGAAAGAACACCTGCCTGTTCTCGACCTACATCGTTTAGGAAGAATCTGTTTCTATTTTTAAACTGTTTATTAACACATAGTTCCTACGCCTGAAGTGCCTCCTTCTGGGCTGTGCAGCCTAGGGGCACTTACTGTGCTTACGGAGCTGTACCAGCACTACCCTGACCGAAGCCTGCGATGTTGCCGGCTCTGAAAGGAGAGTCGCCGCCGGCGAGTGGTCCGTTCCTTCCACCCGCTCCAGCTCCTGCAGGAAGGGCAGGGGGCTGTCATCTCTGGGGGTACCTTACCCTGCACGTTCCTATGTCCAGATTCATGTCGAAGAAGTCATGCATCAGTGGCTTTTGTCTGGGGTCTTTCTAGCCATGTAAATGTTTCAAAGCTTATGCATGTTGTAGCACGTATTAACGCTGCACTTCCTTCCATGGCTGCAAGCTTTTGCCTTGTACCCATGGACTATATTTCATTTAGCCTTTCCATTATGGGTGGCTGTTCGGGTGGGCCTCTCTTTTTCCTATTATGAGTAATCTGACCGTTTGCCTTGCGTCAAGATTACGTGTAAGTTTCCTCGCATACATAACAGAACTTCTGGGTCCTGTGGTAGCTTCTTGTGTTAGTTTTTAAGCATTTTCAGCTTTGCAAAATAGATGCACCATCTTAGGTCCCCACAGCCACAGCTAAAGCCTGCAACTCTGCACAGGCTTCCACTGCATGCTGCTGTCCGCCCTTGAAGCTCAGCTGCTTGCTCTGCTGGGCACGAGGCGGTGTCAGAGGGCGGCTGTGCTCCTCACTCGCCCAGTCCCTGAGTTGATCGGACATGTGCTCGTCTCTCGTGCATCTGCTGTGGAGGAACATCCGCTCACATTGGTGGCTGTTTGTTCCTGGACTGTCTTTATACTGCAGAGTTGTAAACTTTGTTACCTATTCTGTATA
>NW_004524615.1:3549212-3555034 GCF_000260255.1 Octodon degus
TTTTTTTTTTTTTGAGACAGGGCCTCACTATGCAGTTCAGGCTGGCCTTGAGCTTACTTCATAACCCAGGCTGGTCCCAAACGCCCAACGATCCTCCTACCTCAGCTTCCCGAGTGCTGGACTACAGGTGTGTGCCACCGCACTCAGCCAGATATTGAATTTTAATACTTACATTTTTGAGGCAAATAATTATTCTGTATCACCTCTAATGTTATGATGTTAAAGAATATTTGCATTTTCAAAACAAATCAAATTGATCACAGATATAAGTAAATAGATCCTTGATTTTGTTGCTCGTGTTCTCTCTGTCCTGCCAAAGTCCTACTAGCAATAGTCCACTCATCATGTAAAGCATACACAGTGCAGCATGATAATTAATACGAATCATCATCATCATCATCATCTCAGTGTGTTTCTCACATACTCAGATTCAAATATCTCACGCCCTTTCCAGGGCCTGAGGAGGGCAGGCCGTATGGTCTCCCGGGCACGTGCAGCACGAGGCCCTGCTTGCTCCCGCACGTGCGCTCAGGTCCGTGGGCACCGCTGCCATGGAGGCTTTACGTCAGCTGTACCTGAAGCCCCAGCTGCCTGGTGCTGAGCTCGCGCTCTCCTCTGCCTCACCGGCCCAACCTGAGTCCCAGCTGCCCTTTGCACCTAAGCACCTGGCCCCCAAGTGCTGCTCCACAGTGCCGCCCGTCGCACGGGGCTGGGGCCGTCTCCCTGACCCACAGAGAGCTTCGCTGTAAGCTGTCTTCTGTTATGTCTGTTCTTATGCACCTTGCTGTACTTTTCCTGAGTCTTCTTTGCTCTGAGCATGTGCACAAGTGTGTGTGTGTGTGTGTGTGTGTGTGTGTGTGTGCATGTGTGTAGGAGTTCTAGATTGTGAACAAGGCACACAGTTTGATATATTAGAATGAAAAATAATATTTTGGCCTTAGTTTTCTGACCAGTCCTAGTCAAATCTTCTCATAATGACTTCTGCAAAGCAGGTTGTGCACAAACCTTCCAGTCTAGTCTGAGGCCCAGCTGGGAATCACGCTGACACTCTCCCCCACTGTCACTTGCTGTGCAGTCCACACAACTTCCCAAATCTAGTTTTGGCATGAGAAGAACAGAGGCCTCGCCTGCTCAGGATTTCGGACCAGTCAAAGCTCTGGAACCCTCAAGCATCAGAAAGCAGAGGCCTGCAGCCATTCCTGCGCCGTCTCGTTGCCTCCCCACCTCTTGCTCCTTGTCAATTTAAGGGTCTCCATCCCTTAAGCTGCACCACACCACCGGGCTCAGCCCTGTTGCTTCTGTGCTGCTTTTAATGATTTTCAATATCTCTGACTCTGTTGCTGAGACTGAGAGGAACTTAACTGTCTCCTTGGCATGTCTCTGGCCACAGGTGTGACATGGAAAATAATAAAAAATACGTTCTAGCCTTTTTCCAGATATTTGTTTCTTAAAGAAGTCCCAAATCTCACATGAACACAGTGGCTTTGTCTGGGCCTCCACTCCTGATGGATAACTAAAACTTCTGTCTTTCACACTCTGTGCGAAGCTGATAGCGTCTCTTCTCAGTAGTGATGGCTCCTTCTGCGCTCTGTGTCTTCAGAGACGCCAATGGGCAAGTTGGCACCTAGAGACAGTGGGGAGGACAGTGAGGGGGCCGGCACGGGGCAGTGCGCCCAGCGCCCACCTTGTGCTTTCTGCCCTGTGGGGGACACCATGGCCCCTATGGCACCCGAAGTGCTACTGCCCTTCTCTCCCACAATCCCACCTTTCACTCCTCTGCCCACTGTGACTCTTTCTAACTTAGACTGGAGAGTTTTGCTTGGTCTGAAACCCCAGCTAAGGAAGACCTGTTTATTTGTACCATTTGCAAGCTAGAGCAGACACACAAAACATCATAGAGCACTTAGTTGTGTCATGTGTTAGTCAGGGTATTCACAATAAAGATTTAATTTAAACTGCATAGATTGTTTAAAGAGCCAATACTTTCATTTAATTCAAAAAATGTCAAAATTATGTTGAATCACGTTGTTTACTGAAAAATATAAAGTAAGGTACTTATCTTTCCTTGGAAATTGTGTGTGTGTGTGTGTGTGTTTGTGTGTGTGCTCACTGACCTAGCAATAGTAAGAGACCCTTTGATAATATTAAGTATGATAATCAAAATATGAAAAACAGAGAATTAGATGGAGGGATTTTCTCTCTCCATGAGAGTTTCTGGTAGGGATGTTTAACTGAAGTGCAGAGGTTGGGTATTTCTTTAAAGATGAGGAAACTGACTCAGAAGCAAGAAAGATCTTGGTAAAAGCCACTGAGATTTATTTTATCTTATATTATTTTTTATGTAGTTAGGGCAGTGTCTACCAGGTCTGCAGAATTTCACTATGTACATGGAACTCATAGTGATCATCTGGTTTTCAGCCTCCCAAGCTCTGGGGTTACAGCACGTGCTACCACACCCCGTCTCAATCATTGTCTCAGCAAGGCCCAGGGGTGGGCCAGCAGGGCATGCCTGGGAGCGAACCCGGGTCCCTCCGCCTACCTAAACAGGTGCTTTAGTCCACTGAGCTATCTGGCCAGCCCTTAAGCCACAGAGATTTAAAAGGATAGATGAAATATCAATTATACCATTATTTAAGAATCACTTTTTATCCTTTGCCATTTTGGATTCTCAACTTAACTTTTTTTATAGTACTAACAAATCCCCAATTCTTTTCAGAATGCCAAGTTCATTCACTTCTGGGACATTTTTCAAGCTGTTTTGGCTGGTTTTTCATTTGAGCAGAATGCAAGTGAAAGCACACAGTTCAGTTCGCAGCGACCTGGTGCTTCAGGTCTCCGGCTCTTGTAATCGTGCAAGGCTCAGCCACACCCCCCCCCACTCTTCACTGGACTGAATGGCAAGGCAGGCGGGTGTGTGTGTGCGTCTGCATGCAGGGTGTTTGCGCAGCACCGTGCACAGAGGGCGCACCCTTAATAAGGTAAATTATTTTTCTAATCAGAGTTCTATAGGGCTCTACCATGAAGGTACCTTTCAGTGATACTGTGTGCCATTGCCTATAAAAACAGATGATTCGCTTTTGGAAATAATATCCACCAAGCATTTTAATAGACTATGTGAAATTGTTCTCCTATAAGTAGAAAATGTAGTAAATTGTTTTTCACCCAGATATATCCCATAAGGAATTAGGTTATTTTAAAACTTTACATTTATATTCATTTTTAATGACTGATTGTTGCAACCTAGTGTATCATGTTTATTATGTCTGACATAAATTATACTAAAAACATATATAAAGATTTCCTTATTTTAAATAAATTAATGATATAACTAAACTAATTTGCACTGGATTATATTTTTAAAAGCCAAAGTAGTCCACTGCAAAGTACCTATTTAATGCATGATAAAATTCATTGCAAATACCCATGCTAAGAAAGGAGACACAACTGTAATCTAGCCTCTTACAAGGGTGTGCAGACAACACAGTAATGAATAAAGGTGATGGGGAAATTTTGACTTAATCTAACTAGTTTAATTTTACTTTCATTGTTCTAATTGCCCAATAAAAGATCACATCAGCTGTTTACTAATCAGAGCTGTTTCTGCTTTTTAAAGTTTTCTGGCAAGAACTCAGACTTCTTTGATTCTCCAGAGCAGCAGGGATCAGTGGGGTGCTGTTTCGGCACAGAGGTCACGTCACTCCAGGCTGTGGTTCTCCTGAACACCAGTTTCTCATGCCCCAGGATGCATGCGTCATTGAAATGTGCACCTGTGTAAGAGCGCGCCTTCCAATCGGCTCCCAAGCACCCCGCCAGGGCTCACCCCACAGCGGGCCCACGCGGAGGAAGTAGCTGAGGGCGCGGCGGCCTTGGCTGCAGATAACCCCTGCCTCCTGTCTCAGTGCAACGCCAAGGCCACTGTCCAGCGCACATTCACGGCCCAAGGTTTTGTTTATCCACAGTGAAAGTCTTAAGTGTATTTCAAGTGTTTTTCATAACTAGGGAGCGAACCTAGGACTTTGCACATGCTAGACCCTCTCTCTGCCACGGAGCTTTTTAGCCCACTTTTAGCCCAGTTTTTAAGTACTCTTGAGTCCCTTAAAAATGGCTTATGGTGCGACCCAGTCCTAGCCCAGGCTCAGTGAGTGTGTAGGAGACCTTGCAGCTACCCTGCACCTGCGGGACCTACTTGACCCAACCCAGGCGCAGTGTGGGTGAGACCCTCTTCCACCCCCTGGGGATGCCCCCCACCACTCCGCAGCAACTTCCCCACTCTGCCTGGTGAGTAGGAATTTCTGCCACGTTCCGGGAACCCCCAGACCCAGTCCTAGCCCAGGCCCAGTGAGTGTGGGGGAGAGCTTCCCGCTATCATGCATCAGGATATACTGGTTCCAGCCCAGGCACAGCATGGGTGGGACCCTTTTCCATCCCCTTCAGATGCCCACCACCACTCTGCAGCGCCTCCCGTACCCCGCACGCTGAGTAGGAATTTCTGCTGTGTTCTGGGAAATCATAGATCCATTCCTAGTCCAGACCCGGTGAGTGTGGGGCAGAGCTGCCTCTATGAATACTTCAACTTGTCCCCTCCAGACTCAGCTCAGGCCTACCATACAGGCCTGGGGTGAAACTATTCAGCTGCAATCCCTGCAGAGAATGTAGGGGACAGAACCACCCAGCTAGTGCAGGAGCAGAAAATCTTGCCAGAGGGGAACAACAGGTTCACCTCCAAGGGCAGCAACAGGAAGGAACTGAGCACAGCAGCCAGATGCAAGCCAGGCACAGCTGGATAAATCCAAACTTTGTAGATCTGCACCTGAACTTCAGTTGGTGCCAAGGCTATAACTGCAACAAAGATTTACAAAAAGGTCAGAAGACAGTGCTACACAAAATAACAACAAGACGGAGCAAAATGCAATCTGAGAAGCCAAGCCCACCCGTAACAAGTGCAGAGGACACTAACACAGAACAAATTGGGAATCACACAGATGAAAGCAATGAATCAATGGCTTCTGAAATAAAGAAACAGCTGCAGAAAGGTATAGAGAAAATCAGATTGGAAATGAAAAAAGAAATCCCTGAATTAATAACATCTGCAGTAAAGAATCAAATGCAGAAACATGTGGAGGAAATCCAATGCCCACCCAGAACAAGTGCAGAGGACACTAGCTCAGCTCAAATGTATAAATTAATAGTGCCTATAGTAAAAAAGCAACAGCAGAAAGTCATAGAGGAACTCAGAGTGGAATTCTTTTCTACTAGTTCAGATCAAATGTACAAATTAATAGCGTCAATAGTAAATAAGCAACAGCAGAAAGTTATAGAGGAACTCAGAGCAGAATTATTTTCTGAAATAAAAAAAGAATTCTCAGAACTCATAGCATCTGAAGTAAAGAAGCAACTACAGAAACATAGGGAGGAAACCCAAGCTGAAAAAAACAAGGTAGTAAAAGAATTTATAACTGCTTCTAAAGAAGATATTCATTTAAAAAATAGAGGAGATTAGAAAAATGACGTATTCTTTCAATGAGCAATACAGGAAAGAAATAAATCACATGAAGCAGAGTCAAAGAGATATAGAGAAAATTAAAATCTCAATCACAAGCTTGCAAAACCATTTAAGTAAAAGTGAAGACAGAGTTGCGGATCTTGAAGATGCTGGTACACCTAGTGAAAAGATAAGAAAGGATCTCTAAAAACAACTACGATGCAGGAAAACATAATTCATCACCTGCAACATGATGCAAAGATGAACAATGTGAGACTAATAGGCATCAATGAGAAAGAAGGAGTGAACACAAATGACATTAAAAAAATATGGGCAGAAG
>NW_004524615.1:3565948-3583356 GCF_000260255.1 Octodon degus
ATTATATCTTTTGTGAATTTCTTGTAGAATTCAGCTCTGAATCCATCAGGACATGGACTTTTCTTTGTCTGCAGGCTCTTTATTACATTTCATATTTCATTGGCTGTTATTGGGTTATTGAGAGTTGTTCTATCTTCTTGATTCAGTTTTGGTAATTTGTACCTTTCTAGGAATCTGTCCATTTCGTCTGTGTCTTCTATTCTGTCAGTGTAAAGAGTCTTAAAGTAGCTATTGATATCTTCTGAATTTCCACTGGGTCTATGGTAATTACATCCTTTTCATTCCTTATTGCTCGTATTTGAATTTTTTCTTTCCTCTTTTTGATGAGGTTAGCTAGGCGCTTGTCAATTTTGTTTAATCTTTCAAAGGACCAGCTTTTTAATTTGTTAATTCTTTAAACTGTTTTCTTCTTCTCAGTTGAATTAATTTCTGCTCTAATCTTTATGATTTCTTCCCATCTTTGGGCTCTTGGTTTGGTTTACTCTTCCTTTTCTAGATGTTGGAGGTGCAGCATTAGGGTATTTGTACCTGTTCTGTTTTCCAAATGGGTGAGTTTACAGCTATGAATTTCCCTCTGAGAACTGCTTTCATTGCATCCCATAAATTCTGATAAGTTGTGCATGAATTTTCATTGAATTGTAGAAATTGTTGAATTTCTTGTTTAATTTCATCTGTAACCCATTAATTGCTGAGTAGGGTGTTGTTTAGTTTCCATGTATTTAGTGGGTTTATTTTGTAGTTTATTTCCAGTTTCATTGCACTGTGGTCAGATAATGTGCATGGGATAATTTCTGTTTTCTTGCATATACCTAGGCATGACCTATGTACTAGTATGTGGTCTATTTTAGAAAATGACCCATGTGCAGCTGTGTTTGGGTAGAACACTCTGTATATGTCTACCAAATCCATTTGTTCCAAGCTCCGGTTCAGTTGTGCTACTTCTTTGTTAATTTTTTGTCTGGTCGATCTATCTTTTTGAGAAAAAGGGGGGTTAAGGTCTCCTGGTAAGATTTTTGTATTGGATATTAAATTTTTCATGTCTGTTAAGGTTTTTCTTATATAGTTGGGTGCTCCCATGTTTGGTGCATACATATTTATGGTTGTTATTTCTTCCTCTTGAATTTTTCCCCTAACTAGTATATTCTTTATTTTGTTTTATCATTCTTGGTTTGAAGTTGAGACTGTCTGAGAACAAGATTGCTACCCCTGCTTTTTTCTGAAGTGCTGGGGCATGTAGTATTATTTTCCATCCTTTGACTTTCGGCCTATGAGTTTCTTTATGAGTTAAGTGTGTTTCTTGTATACAACACATTGTTGGGTTTTGTTTCCTAATCTACTGTGCCAAACTATTTCTCTTAATTGGTGAATTGAGTCCATTTACATTGATGGTTAGAATTGAGATGTATTGACTTACAATTGACATGTTATTTAAATGCTATTTTTTAACTCCTTTTTCTCCTGTGTTTAATTGTTTGTCCTCTTTAGCGAGTTTCTTTTGTTCTCGTTGGTGAAGTTCTGATCATTTTGATCCCTCTCTAGAACATCTTTCAGTAGTCTGTGTAGGGTTGGCTTTGCCATCATGAAATTCTTTAGTTGTTCCTTGTCATGAAAGTATTTCACTTCTCCATCAAACTTGAAAGAGAGTTTTACAGGGTATAGTAGTCTGGGGTGGAATTTGTTTTCATAGAGGACTTGAAGTACTCTGCTCCATGCTCTTCTTGCTTTCATGGTTTGTGAAGAGAAGTCGGCCGTAATTCTGATGGGTTTTCCTTTGAATGTGATCTGCTTCTTTTCTCTAGCGGCTTTCAGTATAACATTCTTGTGCTGGATTTCTGGGATCTTGACTATTATATGTCTCGGTATGTTTTTAATTGGGTTGAAGTAATTTGGTGTTCTGTGTGCTTTGATTACTTGATTATCAGATTGTTTCCTTATATTTGGGAAGTTTTCTGCTATTTCTTCTGCCCATATTCTTCTTATATCTTTTGTATTGACTCCTTCTTTCTCATTGATGCCTATTAGTCTCACATTGTTCATCTTTGCATCATCTTGTAGATGATGGATTATTTTTTTTTAAATCCTAGTTGTTTTTAAAAGATCTTTTCTTACCTTTTCACTAGCTGCACCAGCGTCTTCAAGATCTGAAACTCGATCTTCACTTTCACTCAAATGGTTTTGCATGCTTGTGATTGAGATTTTAAGTTCCTCTGCATCTCTTTGACTCTGCTTCATGCGATCTATTTCTTTCCTGTATTGCTCATTCAATGAATCCATCATTTTTTAAATCTCCTGTATTTTTTTTTATCAATGTCTTCTTTAGAAGCAGTTATTAATTCTTTTACTTCAGTTTTTTTTTTTTTACAGATTGTGTTTCCTCTATACGTTTCTGTATTTGATTCTTTAGTTCAGGTGCTATGAATTCAGAGATTTCCTTTTTCATTTCAGACACTAATTCTGCTTTGAGTTCCTTTAAACCTTTCTGCAGTTGCTTATTTACTTCCGGTGCTACTAATTCATATATTTCAGCTAAGCTAGTGTCCACTGCATTTGTTCTGGGTGGTCATTGTGTTTCCTCCTTACGTTTCTGCATTTGATTCTTAAGCTCAAATGTTATGAATTTAGAGTTTTCTTTTTTGTTCCAGAAATTAATTCTGCTCTGAGTTCCTCTATATCTTTCTGCTGTTGTTTGTTTACTTCCAACGCTATTGATTCATTTATTTCAGCTGAGCTAGTGTCCTCTGCATTTGTTATGGGTGGGCTGGAGGCCTGAGATTTCATTTTGCTCCTTGTCTTTATCATTTCATATAGCACTGATCTTTGACCTTTGGTGTAGAGCTTTGGTGCAATTATGTCCTTATCTCTTAATGAAATTCAGGTACTGATATACCAAGTTCTAGTTAATGCAGTTTTGCCTGGCTTGGGTTTGGCGACTGTGCTCAGCTCCTTATTGTTTTTGCCTTTGGAGGTGGGCCTGCTGTACACCTCTGGTAAGATGATCTGTTACTGGATTAGCTGTGTGGTTTTGACCCTAATCTCACTGCAGGGACTTTAGCTGCAGGGTTTTACCCCAAGTCTGTATGCCAGGTCTGGGCTGGGTCTGGAGGGGTATGAGAAGTGGGGGCAAGAGAGCACAGAAGCTCTCCCACACACTCACCAGTTCTGTGCTTTGGTGGGTCTGCAGTTCTCCCAAGAGTACAGCAGAAGTTCTCACTCACTGGATGGACTGTGTTGGTTTGGCCAGGTGGGGGAGGTCCAGAGGATGAGGGGAAAGGCCTCCCTCCCAAGGCAGGGCTGGGCTTTGAGCATTGGGTGGGCGGAGGACAAAGCAGAAGCTCTCCCCCACACTCGCCTGGCCTGGGGTTGGTCACATATGGAGGGCCCAAGGCGTGGCATGTATTCATTTTAGATACCCATTTTTTGATTGGGTCTTTGAATTTTGGGAGCCTGATTTTTAAAAATTCCTTGTGTGTTCTATGTAGAAGTCCTTTGTCTGAGGGACAGGTAGCTAACATTTTTGTCCAATTTGTGGGTTTTCTTTTTACTCTGTTGGTGATGTTTTCTGACATGCAGAAACTTTTTAAAAAGATGAGATCCCAGTTGTGAATTTTTTTAAGTATTTCCATGCAGTTTGGTTTTTATTCATGAACTCTCTACTTACTCTATGACATCAGGATTTCTACCTACTTTCCCCTCCAATCTATTCATTATTTGTGTTTTAATATTAAAATCTTTGATCCATTTTGACTGTAGTTTTGTGTATGATGATAGATATGAATCGAATTTTAATCTTCAGCATGTGGAAAACTAGTTTATCCAGCACCATTTATTAAAGAGGCTGTCTTTCTTCCACTGAGCATATTTGGCCCCTCCATCAAAGATAAGGTGGATGAGTGTGTTTGTAGTTGTGTCTGCATCTTCTAATCTGTTCCCCTGGTCCTCAGGTCTTTGTTTTTTGCAAGTACCATGCTGATTTTATCACAGTAGGTTTGCAGTATAATTTAAAGTCAGGAATTATGACTTCCTGCCTTTCCTTTGTTGCCCAGAATTGATTTTGCTACTCTAGATCTCTTCTGATTCCAGATGAATTTTAGAAATGTTTTCTCTAGATCTATGAGGTACATGTACGGTATTTTAATTGGGATTGCATTGAATCTATATAACAATCTTAAGAATATGACCATTTTCAGAGTTGACTGTTCCTATCCACAAGCAAGGAATATCTTTTCTTGCACTACTGCTATGCAATTTTAATTAGGAAACTTTAACATCACCTTTCCATTTTCTGAAATCCTCTTCAATCTCTTTTTCAGAGAACTGTAATTTTCACTGTAAATTTTGTACTTCCTTTGATTCTCAAGTATTTCTTTTTTTTATGTTATTGTGGAAGGATGGTGTCCTTAATTTATCTCTTGGTATGTTTGTTGTGTGTGTACAAAAATGCTATTGATTTTTGAGTGTTGACCTTGTATCCTGCTATGCTACTAAATTTGATTATTAAATCTACTGTTCTCTTGGTTTGGGGTCTTCTACCCATAGTATCATATCATCTGCAAATAATGATAATTTTGCTTCTTCTTTTCCAAACATTATTCCTTTTATTTCTCTCTCTTTTCTAATTGCTCTGGCTAGTGTTTACAGAACTATATTGAATAGCAGTGATGACAGTGAACATCTTTGTCTTCATTCAGATTTTGAAATGAAGGCTTTCAGTTTTTGTCCAATTAGTATGATATTGGCTGTTATTTTGTTATAGATGGCTTTTATCAGATTGAGGAAAAGAGTATCTAGTCTAATTTTCTGTAGGGTTTTTTATCATGAATGAGTATTGGACTTTGTGAAAAGTTTTTTCTGCATCTATTGAGATGATCATGTGATTTTTGTCTTTGGCTCTATTGATATGGTGTATTGCATTTATGGTTTTGCATATATTAGACCATCCTCGCATTCCTGGGATGAATCTCATTTGGGTGCAATATATAATCTCTTTCATGATTTGCTGCTTTTGGTTTACTAGTATTTTATGGAAGATTTTTGCGACTATGTTCTTTAGGGAGATTGGCCTATAGTTCTCTTTTTTGTTTGAGTCTTTCTCTAGCTTTGATATCAGGGTAATATGTGCCTTCATGAATGAGTTTGGGAGAATTGCTTCCCCTTCAATTTCATTGATGCGTTTAAGAAGAATTTTGCATGAAGTCTTCTCTAAATTTCCTGTAGAATTCAGCTGTGGACTGGTCAAGACCTGGGCTTTTCTTTGTTGGTAAGTTTTTGTATTGCATTTTCCAATTTCATTACTGACATTGGGTTATTTGGAATTTTTGTATCTTCTTGATTCAGAGTTGGTAATTTATATGTGTCTAGGAATCTGTCCATTTCTTCTATATCGTCCATCCTGTGAGTGTAATGATTTTAGAAGTACGTATTGATGATCTTTGGAATTTCTAGGAGCCTTTAGTGATTTTGCCCTTTTTATTCCTTATTGCAAGAATCTGAATTTTTTTTCTTTCTTTTCTTTTTCATAAGTTTGGCAAAGTTTAATCAGTTTTGTTTACTCTTTCATAGAACCAATTCTTTGAGTAATTGTTTGTATTATTTTCCTTATCTCCATTGTATTTATTTCTGCTCTGATCTTTATAATTTCCTGACTTTGAGCTTTGGGCTTACCTTTATCCAGAAGCTTGAAGTGCAGCATAAGGTTGTTTATTTGGGCTCATTCCTTTTTCCTGATGTGAGAATTTACCGTTATAAATTTCCATCTTAGGACTGCTTTCATTGCATCTCACAGGTTTTGGTAAGTTGTATCTACATTTTTGTTTAATTATAAATATTGTTTAATTTCTTCTTTAATTTCATCTGTGTGGTGCTATTAGATAATTATATAATTACACTCAGCTCTATGAATTAACATAAAAAAACAGCATGTACTCTTTATCCAACTTGTCCATAGGAAATCAGGAAAAATATTGGGAGATTCTGAAAGTAGGAGCATTGATCTGTGGAAAATGTAGGAGTGAGAGCCGGGCAGAGAGCTCAACAGTCTAAGCGCCTGCCTGGCAAGCACAAGGACCTGGGTTCGATCCCCAGTACCACATGTTGCGCTGGCCCTGGAAACTCTGGCATGCTTTATAGCCATTGAAACTGGGCATGGTGGTGCATACCTGTAATCCCAGCACTGGGGAGACTGAGACAGGGGGATCACTATGAATCTGAGCTGCACAGCAAGACATTGTATCAAATTAATTAATTAATTTAAAATATAAGAATTTATTGCTGAGAGGCACAGAACATGCCCAGGAGCCTACAGGAGGCTGATCCATGCCCAGGAGGGAGAAAAAGATGGTGGTGAATCTGCACCCATGCAGACAGAGAGATGGGCTGGACTCGCAGCACACAATTATAGCCACTGGCCTTCAGTGCTGGGTAATTGGTCAGATTCTAGGACTATAGACAAAAGGAAAACTCCTAATTCCCTGTATTTAAAGACATGAAGATTCTCCAAAATACACTAGGGAATGTGCAATGGCAAAGCAAAAGAACTAATATTCATGAAATATTTTGTCAGACAAATCTGTGAGTGTCCTTGGGAAGAGTGTGTGGAAGCGTTACATTGCTCCAGTGGATAAGCAGGCTCTCACCTCAGCAGCTTTTAATTGCTCACTGTTCAGGTCCCTGAAATCTGTGTTGTTGTTAATCAGTGAACACAGCACTGAAGGCGGTCAAGTGGTTAAATATTTTAGACCCAGCAATGCAAGGATTCCTTTCTAAGAATCGCACCTTCTTTTCTCTGATTCTTCAAAGAGACACACGTGAAAAGAGAAATGAGAAAACCAAAGTCTGTCTTTAACATTCATTAATCAAGTGCTTGAGCTAGCCTTGGTTCAGGTGAAGTGGTGGATGTAATTTCTTTTGTTAGATGCATGTGGTAGTCAGCTTTTTGTCCTGAAACACAAATAACTGATGCCCTTACCCTGAAGGAGGGGAGGTGCATTTTTCATGTTTTCAGCCTGTGGTTGGGTGGATCCCAGGAAAAAGAGCACAGCACTGGGGTGCAGTGGAGGACAATTGCTCATGCCATGTCAGCAAAAGAGAGCAGGGAAACCCATGAAGGGAGATATGTCCTTCCAGGTCAAGTCCCCAAGAACCCCGCACACTAACAGAAAGTTAGATATAGCACTTCTTTAATCAAATACCCTTTCAAAATTCCATCCTCTGAGCAAATGAGGCTTTGGGGAATAGTCTAGCTAAGCTATAGCAGTGCAGGTGAAAGATTTTTAATTGCAGTATTTTTGTTAGTATATATTAGTAAGACAATAATTGAAGGAATCTGCCTGTTGCCATTCTAAGCTGAAGCTCGATTGTTACAGCAATTGTAGGTATACCAGAGGCTAGGAAACTGAATGCCACTCTGAGAAGTGCAGGGAATCAAGCTTCAGTACCCCAGCGGGCTCAGAGGAGCTGTGTAGGCCAAAGGCTGAGCCCCAAGCTAGTATGGGAAGTTACTGTTATACCCTTTAGCAGGTAGGGAGGGGTCTCTTATGGGCAAGTGGAGCTTGAAATACGGGAAAAGAACTGGAAACCAAAGCAGGCTGGGTGCAGCTTGTACCTCTGGTCCATTCTGTCCACAGAAGCAGAAGGGACCCTGCAGACTATCAGCATATTTGGGTTTTAAAACATTTTAAACACAAAAGTTCTCCTGCAAGGTCACATGGCCTCCCCTTGCTGTGCTTGAGTACCTACTGGAACCGTGTAATCAGAGGTTGATGGGGCCCAGTAACCACGGCTGCAGCTAGTAACTCCGTCATCACTCAGCCCTGTGCCTGACACGCAACTGCCACTACCTGTGTGTTGGCGGGTCTTGTCCCTAACAGGTAGCCACAAGTCCTTCACACTGAAGCCACCACCCTCCCTTATACCCAGGGTCCTAGAAAAAAACAAAAAAACAAAAAACAATCCTATTACATTGTAGAAAAGTAGCTGGCTGGGCTCTAGTGCCAGAGTGGTCCCTCTCAGGTTTGTTCTGAGATAAACTTGCCCGGTGAGCAGTACTTCTGTTTCTTTTCCTTTTTCCTGAGAATAGCGAGCTTAGTTTTGGTGTCTGCATAGGTGCATAGCGCACGTTTTGATCATTTTCACACCCTCGCTCTTTGGTCGCCTTCCCCCTGCCTCGTTCTTCAGCTCTTGGAGTCTTCTCTCTTCCTGACATCATCTCTGCTTTATGGATTGCTCACTTAGGAGCAGAAGTGTGGCACCTAATTTTCTGAATTTGGCTTATTTCATTCCACTTCCTCCGACCCAGCTGCATCCGCTCCCTTCAAATGATGCGGGTTCATTTTTCTCTGGCCGAACCGTGTCCTGCTGTGCGTGATGGCTGCATTTTCATGGTCGTTCATCTGCTTGCAGGAACGTGAGGTATCTCCGCTGCTCGGCCACCATGAATTGCGTCGCAGTGAGCAAAGACACGAACATCAAGTGGCACGCGGTTTTTAATCCTTTCGGGAGGACACCAATAAGTGGTTTTGATTCAATCAAATGGTATTTCTCTTTTTGGCTTTGGGGCACTCTCCGTGCTAACTGCCGCTGTAGTTTTAGTAGCCTGGCTTCCCGCAGGAGCACTGAAGGCCTCTCAGCGGCTTTCGTGGCTCGCTGCGCTTGTAGTGACTGCCGCTCCGGCTGGGGCGACAGGACATCGCAGTGCACACCTGTCGCACATTTCACCCCCGGGCCAGCGGTGTTGGATTTCTTCCATATACTTGTCGGTCATTTGCACTTCTTTCAAGATGTGTCAATTTAGTTTCCCACTTGTTGGTGAGATTTTTGGAGTTAAGCTTTATGGTTCTTCATATATTCCCAATAAATATTAATCCTCTATCAGAAGAACACATGACAATTACTTTTCCATTTTGTGGGTTGTCTCTTCTCTCTGTTGAAGGTTTCCTTTGCTGTGGAGAAGGTTTTAAATTTGATATAATCCCCATTTATTGATCCTTTGTATTATTCCCTAATTCTAGAAGTCTTTGCCTATGTCTCTGTGTTAAAGTGTTTCTTTTATGTTATCTTGAAAATTTTCTGGTTTTATATGTATGTCTTTAATGTATTTTGCTTTGATTTGGGATTCGGGTTAGGAGTAAGGATGTAGTTTCAACCTTCACGTCAATGTCCAGGTTTCTTAGCATAATTCCTTCAGGAAGCTGTCCTTTCTCCAGGGTGTATTTGTGGCCCTTTGTCAAAAATCAGATGGCTGTAGGTGCACGGGCTTATTTCTGCGTCTGCATTGCTACGGTCTGCTCCACGGGTCCCTGTGTCTATTTTTGTGCTGGTTTCATGTTGTTTTCCTTGTTATTATCTTGTAATAAATTTGAAGTAGGATATTATGGCATCCCCAACAGTTGCTCTTTTCACTCAAGGTTGCTTTGGCCTTTCTGGTTTTTGTGCTTCGGTATAAATTTTGGGATTGGGTCTTCATATCCCATGAGGAAGACCACTGGTGTGTTCACAGAAATCACGCTGATCGTGTAGATCACTTTCGGTGATGTTGCTACTCTAACAGTGTTAGTGCTGCAGATCAGCGTCAAGAGGTGGCCTTCCGTTCCTAATGCCTACTTCGATTTCTCTCCTCAGTACGCTGTAATCTTCATTATGGAGGTCCTTCTTCACTTTGGTTAAGTTAACTCCTGAGTATTTTATTTTATAATTTTGAAGCTATTATGAATAGATTCACTTTCTTGGTTTGTTTCCTGACAGGCTCATTTTGGTAGGTAAGGAAGGTATTTTTGTGTGCTAATTTGATAACCTGGTACTTGGCTGAATTTGTTTATCTGATCACAGTGTCTTCTGGTAACATTTTTTAGTGACTTCTAGATAAGGCCTCACATAGTCTACAAATAAAGACAACTTGCTGCGTCTAGTGTATAGCTTTTACGTCTTTCTCTTGCCCAGTTGCTCTGGCTAAATTTTTAAGAATCATACTGCACAGAGGCTGCGAGAATGGATATGTTTTCCTAGTTCCTGGTTTTAAGGAAAATGCCTTCACTGCCTTCCCATCCTCTGTGAGGCCCGCTGCAGGTCTGCTGCATATGACACTTTATCCAGAGTCCTCTAAACCTGTTTCCATCAGGGCTTGTGTTTCTATCATGAAAGGATGTTGAATTTTGCTGATGGATTTTTCTGCAACTCTTGCGATAATCATGCAACATTTATCCTTGATTCTACTTGTGTGGTGTCTTACATTAATTTTATTTTTTATTTTAAAAAATTCTGTATATTGTATAGGGTCTCGCTACACAGCTCTGACTTGTAGTGATCCTCCTGTTTTCAGCCTCCCCAGCACTGGGATTATAGGCGTGTAACACCACACTTGGTTTTGGTGGCCAGCTCAGTGCACCCGGGTAGGGCCAGCGTGGCATGTGGTGCCGGGAACCGAACCCTGGTCCCTGCACTTGCCTAAGCAGGCACCCAGTCTGCTGCGCTGTCTCACTGGCCCTTACCTTTATTGACCTGTGTGTCTTGAATCATCCTCTCGCTGCAATGAATCTAGATTGGTTGTGGTGTGTTACCTCATGAATGTGTTGCTGAATTATGTTTTCAAGAATTTCACAGAGGATTTTGGCATCTATGTTCCTAAGGGATAGTCATCTATAGTTTTATTTACCGATTCTTTTTTTCATTTTGATATCAAAGTAATCCCTGTCCATTTCATGGGAAGGGTTGAGGAGTTTGGCACTAGTTTTCCTTTAAAGTTCTAGTAAGACTTAGTAGTAAATCCATTTCATGCCAGGCATTTCTTAGTTGGCAGAGTTTTTATTACTGTTTTAATATTAACTGTTTATTATTGACCTGTTTGAATGGTTACATAGTATTCATTTACTTTTAGTAGGCCATTATTTCCTAGGAATTTATTTCTTCTAGATTTTCTAATTTATTGGGATGTAGGTTTTTAAATTTGTGTGTGTGTGGTACTGGGGATTATTTTCAAATTCACTATGGTTCTTTTGGGACTGTCTGTCTCTTTGTTGAAATGGTGGTCTACATCCTGCCCACCTTTCACTATTTCATTCAGCCACTCCATTGTTTTTCTTCCTTTTGTGTATCAACCCACATTTATATTATGTGATGATCTATGTTCCTGGTGGGGAGTGAGCACATGAACACAGCAAGTGTCACTTCCTTTCCCGTCTCCACCCCCACCTGTATCTCTTGTCCCCGTTCTCTTTTGCAAATGAAGTACATGGCTTCATTGATCATTTTAATAACTGATTCATCCAGCAGCTTGTATCTTTCCTCTGTGATCTAATCAATAATTCTGTCAGTCGCTAATGTTCTTTGTCTGGAAGGCTACCCACTTCCTATCCAGGGGTGAGTGCGAGGGAGGGCTGCACATGTCAGAGCCGTCAAGTCCTCTTGCTTTCTCATGATTTTTGCATTTCTGTGCTGAATTTTACACACTCTGAGGATAGAGATTTTCCCTGCTCTTTTGTGGTGTTCTTTCATGGTGCGGCTTTCCCTCCGTCATGTCACCCTGGCCACGAGCCTGAACCCTTGTGAAAGCACTCCACAAGCTCTCGGTCCTGAACTCGCTCCCTCCAGCTCCTCTGTGAGGAGGAGGGATCCACATAGAGAGAACCAGTCATTTCCCAGCACCTAATTTAAGAGTTTTTAAAAAAACATTGTTTTCCATTTCACTAACTCGAAGGATAGTAATACTGTAGAAGAGCTAGAAAAACACAGGCATGTGTGACAGTATTTATAGACAGGAGAATTCAGGGGCTGGGAGAAGATAGGATGGACGGGAGAGAAAGAAAAGAAAGAAGAGAAGATGGAGCACTGGAAAGTGAAAAAGGATAGGGAGACTGAATGCAATTAATGGAGTAATAACACCAAGCCAGAAGGCCCTATGACACAATCCTTGGTGTGGAAAAATGTGACACAACAAGGTGGCACACTAGAGTAGCAAAAGCAGAGGTCACAACTCTGTATACTCTCTCATACACACACACACACACACAAAGGTGTGTGCATCCACACAAACAGAAAGAAAAATCTAATATTCCTCCATGTGTGGATATTTATAATGCAGATAATTGCTGCCCCTACACATCTGTTATTTGGCACTGCCACGTAACAGATAATACAACCCAGCTGCCTCTGTGCGTCCTGCCCTCCTCCAGCCGCTTCCCTTCTACTCCATCTCTCAGGTCCTTCCCATCTGGGAATCGTCTATCCTCCTAGTTCCTGTTACTTTTTTTATATATTTGATACAGGGTCTCGCTATGCAGTTTGGACTCGTTGTGATCCTTGTGTTTTAGCCTCCCCAGCGCAGGGATTACAGGCATGAGCCACCACACCCAGTCTTGGTGACCAACTCTGCGCCCCCAGGGTTCTGGGTTCAGTAAGGCATGTGGTACCAGGGATCAAACCCGGGTCCTTGTACTTGCCTAGGCAGGCACTTAGACCATCAAGCTGTCTCCGCAGCCCTATTTCCTATTAGTTTTATTTTGCTTCATATGTTGGCTTATCATAGAAGACAACCCATGCAACATTTAAGCTTGTGTGTCTGATTTATTTCACTTACCATTGTGGTCTCAAGGTGCATCTGCCTTTCTACAATTAACTCGACTTTATCCTTCTGTGTGGCAGAGCAGTGCTCCAGAGGTCAGGAGCGCATTGCCCCACCCATTCACCTGCTGATGGGCCCAGGCTGCTTCCGAGATCTCGGCGTTGTGAGTGGCGCAGTGGTACACACAGGCACGCATCCAGGGCAAGGTCTCTGAGTCCTGTGGGAGAGGCCTAGACGGGGATGCCTGGGTAAGCTGGGGTTGACGGTTTTACTTTTCCTGAGGAATCCCAGTTCTGATCTCCATGATGGCTGTAAATGAGGAATGGAGAGAGGGAGAGAAAGAAATGAAAGAAAGAATTAAGCTGTGTCGTGTACACATGCCGGCTCGTGAGAAGGGATGCACCCATAGGCTGCAAGTGAGCTTCAGTAAAAAGTAACATACGTAAAAACTTTAAAATCTCAATGTGCATTTTATTTTTATTGTTTTTATTTTATTTATTTATTTTAGGGAATGGTCTACAGGGTGTTCAGGGTCTCACTACTAGATCCAACTCATAGTGATCCACCCATTTACAGCCTCCCAAGAGCTGGGATTACAGGCACACACCACCATGCCCAGTTTCCATTGCCAGCTCAGCATGCCCTGGGGGTGGGGCAGGCACCTCAGGCCTGGGGATTGAACCCCTGGTCCCTGTGCCTGGCTTTAATCTGCTCAGCTATTTGGCTGGCCCCTCAATCTCCACTTTTTTTTTTTTTTTTTTTTTTTTTTGGCAGAACCGGGAATTGAACTCAGACCCTTGCACTTGCCAGGGAAGCACTTATTCCACTGAGCCATCTCCCTGGCCCCCCAATAGTTTTTTCATATTATGAAAACATTTCTATAACCACTGAGTTTCCTGAGTTTCATCTCAGAGCAGAAGCACTACAATGTGTGGTATGGAGACATTGTTAAAAATGTTTCACTTCCTAATTAAAAAAAGATCTTGAAATACATCCTGCTGTTGTATTTCAATCCCATACTTGAATTCTTAATAGCTCTAAGATGAATGCGTATTTTATGGGTGACCCTCTCGAGTGAATAATTCTCTTCTCCATCTTACGCCAAACAAAACGAGTGCAACTTCATGCCCCACGTACTAGAGGGGCAAGAGCTGGGATTACCTCACCAGTCTCCAGCCTTCGGCAGGAAAATGAACAAAATAAAACCACAAAGGAGCACACTACGGTGGCTGAAGGCCGCCTGCCGAGGTACTTAGGAGGATGGAAAGGAGGTTTTTAATAAAACGGGAAAATGGGTTCCTTTCATAAGCAGATTGCATAACGTTGCAGACTAAATACGGAGCTGTGTGATTCTAGAACACAGTGGCTCGGCTGTCTCCATGGGACCCCGTAAATAGCTGCTCTGTAACAGTCTCCGGAGTGCAGCAAGCTATAGACAGATCCAACAGCCAGAAACTGAAACTTACTTACAAAAGAAAAGCAAATATTTACAGCAAAGCAGATCACCAGAGTACATACACTTCATGTGTCTGTGTGACACATGCTCGAATAGAGAGGTTGGCGATCTGGAAATGACATGGCATTGTGACATTTTAATACCTCAAAAATATCCTTGCGTTTTAATGTTCACCTCGATTTGGATGATTTCAAAATGCAAGATTTCTGCCCTGTGACTTTTTTGCCTTCAGTTTAATGAAAATTGTTTCTAACTGGAAGCGAAGATCGTCCTCCAGACACAGGTTAGGACTTGTGCCTGGGCTTCCCTGACTTGGCGGGTTCTCAGCCGGGCAACTCCAGCTCCGCCCGGATCTAGTTCTGCCAGTGTCCGAGGGCTGGTGCAGCGAGAGCACCTGTGTCCTCTCAGGCCGGGCTGTGGCCACAGCGCCACTGGTCTCTATCTGCTAACAGAGACTGGGGTGCTGCTCAGGGTGGCCCCCAGCAGAGATGGTCCACCCCAAAACCTCAGAACGCCTGGCCGGCAGAACGGGACCAACTCAGACTGAACCTATGGGAAGCTCCTGTATTCTTACAATGTGTATTGTTCTCTACTCAGTTAATAGATTCTGACTCCCTTAAAATAACCTGCTGATATTCTTAGCAGATTAGATAGCACAGATTTCAAAGGGGCAAATTTCAGAGGAGAATGCAGTAGTTAGGGGAGTAACATTGCATGCATTTCACATCCAGTTTTCTGACTCTCCTTATCCAGCCACTGCAGTTCGCTGGGAAAGCCTGCAGCCTCCCACTGAAGTTATCGCAGTGGACACAGCCCTGTCCAGCAGAGTGGAAGGATGTCTTTGTCCAGCACAGGAGGTAGAGCTCAACCTCAGAGAGGAGCCTCTGACGAAATCGAGGGATCTGTGCATGGCTTCTCCTCTTTGCCCCAAGCAGACGTGAAGAGCAGGATGATCACGGAATCCAGGTGGATCTTCTGAAAGATGGGGCTTCTCACCAACATCTGCTCTTGGATCATAGCTGACTGAGCCCTCAGTGCACACATCCACGTAGCTCGTCTATTTATTCCCAAGCCAACTGTAGTATGCCCAGATGTGATCCAGGTACAAGCTGTGGTTGAGGCTGACTAGTGCTCTGTTCCTTAGTGTGTGTGCAGTGCCTGCCTGGGGTAGGGTGGGCTTACCTCACTGGTAACGCACATAACTGACCCATCCCCAAAGAAGCACTGACAAACTAAAAATAAACCTGAAAAACATAGAGATTGCATTTTTCTTTCATGAGAGTGAAATTAGATGTGATGTGCTACCTCCTGCACCCACACACGTGGAACTCCCGGCCAAAATACCCACTTGTCACATTTCATGTCTACAATAGCTGCCCAAAATAACAACAAACGTGAATCGTCATGTAACAAATAGATTAGGGAAGCAATGAGGCTTTGACAATTCCTGAAGCAGATGCTCCTCACTAAAGTCACAGCAAACTCCAGGCTTCTGCACACCAGTGGCTTCAGGCCTCCATCCTTCTGAACACTGAGGGAAGCAAGAACCCAGGATCAGATGCGTTAGGGTCAGTTACTGACTTTTGGAGAAGGCTTCCCTTATCAGATAGAGCTTAAGGAAAGTCACTAAAACATTTCCTGATTAAAAAAAAGAAAACACTCCCCCTCCAGAACTTTTCAATACAAGGTCTATGGCAGCCCAAAGGTGGGAGTGATGTAAACTGGAGTTGGTGTTTGGAGCCTCAAAGTGAGAGCCTGTCTCTGTTACTCTTCTCTCTCTGCTGGGACAAATACCCGACAGCCGAAATGAAGGAAGGAAAGGCTAATGTATTCACAGTTAGTGGAGGTTTCAGTCCACACTCAGCTGGGACCAAGGCAGAGTGGCACATGGCAGAGCGAGGGCCACCTTTCATGACAGCAGCAAAGAGCGAGAGTGAATAGAGAGCAGCAACAAGATGCCTGCGGAGAGGAAGCCTGTCTCTCTTAAGTTTCATGTGTGCTCTCCACACTAGGCTGGGGAAAGTACTCATACCCGTAGTACTAAATCCCAGTAGTACTAAAATCCATAATCCCAGTGGATCATGAGTTAATCTCAAACTCTAGAAGTCCCCGTACCATGACTGCATGAGGCTTTGGGGGACAATGAGACACAAACCCTAACACTGAGACAGACCAGCTGAAGACACTCAGGAAAGAGGACTTTCGAGCTGCTGCAGAAAGTGGCAAGAGTGAGGGGATGAGTGTGTTCAAAGGAAGGGGAGGGGCTGGAAGGGGACGCATGGCTAGGTGTCGTTCATTGTGTAATTTTTTTTTAATGTAGGCATTCCCTCTATTTTCTCAAACCACCTTATATAAGAGAGAAGACTGAAGCCTTAGAGCCCCCCACCACAGCGTCTGGCTACACCAGTGAGGATGTCGTGTGTGAGGATGGGACCCATGGAGTTTTGGTCTGTGGCTAATCCTGTGTGAGGAATGGACTTCAGGGGCTTGAAGGAGGCTGGGGAGGAGCACACCTGGGGTGACCTTGGAGTCACTGGAAGCACCTACGAAATGTAGGGAAACTGCATTCTAGAACAAAACAGGTACAGAGCTGTGCACTTGGGAAGCCAGCCAGGCTCCTCGACTCAGCCAGGTGCTCCTGGCCAGTGCTGCGCTGCCCTTCAGGGCGTGCCCTCCTCCCTGCAGCTTTCTGAGTAGCCTCACCTCACTGCAAGCTGACCTCCAAAAAGAAGTGCCCTGTCCTCTGTCAAGGTGACAGCCTAG
Source organism: Octodon degus (assembly GCF_000260255.1). NCBI lineage: Eukaryota > Metazoa > Chordata > Mammalia > Rodentia > Octodontidae > Octodon > Octodon degus. Next base: position 3,582,718 of record NW_004524615.1, read on the forward strand.
ACTCCTGTTCCAACAGTTTCTTCTCTCCCAAACCCACTAATTGAAAGTACGAGAGAAAACTACAAGCACATAAAAAAGAAATGTGTTCAGGGTCAGCAGTGGAGGATGATTTTATCAAGCACTTGAAAGACGGAGCAGCCTGAAGAGAGCAGATCAATAGACCACGCTAGGACACGATCTCAGTGGCCGGAGTGGGCACGCTCGTGCATACCCGCTCTGTCAGCCTCCTTCCACGGAACACAAGGCCAGGTAACTCCTCAGGCGTAAGCAGAAGTGACAAGGAAGTCCTGGAGTAGCTCCCTAAGGGCGCGTTCAGGAGAACTAGGACCCGACGTGACATCCTCTGACTTCATTCTCTGGCTCCCTACTAGCTTTTCCCCATCTTCGTAGGTAAGCTCTGCCGGCCAGCGGATCTGTCTGCACCTACGGGGTCCTGACAGACCTACTCGGCTTTCCATGTTCCTCGTCTTAACTGTGAGGAGCCAGTCGTCAAGCTGGGCCTGGTGGGCATGCCTGTAATCCCAGCACTCAGGAGGCTGAGGCAGGAGGACAGCCATGAGTTTGAGGTCAGGTTGGCTACATAGTGAGTTCAAGGCCAACCTGGACTGCATCTCTCTCTTTGTCTCTTTCTCTCTTTCT
>NW_004524615.1:3583891-3586555 GCF_000260255.1 Octodon degus
CCTGTTGTGGCCCCAAAGTCTCTCTTTCCTAGAACCAATGCCAGCATCACCACATCTGTGTCCCAGGCGCCCTACGTCTCTGGCCTGTTCCTCCTCTTCTCTCATCCATCTCCATCTTATCTTTTATTGCTGCCTGAGTGCAGGTGATGCCTTCAGGGACCTTTGAAATGGAAGAAGCATTGAAGAGAAGAACTGCTGTTCATGCAGGACTGGCATGTGAGGGGCACGACCACCGTACTGGGAATACCAGCCAGGACTGGTGAGTGAGTGAGACGTAAACGTGGGGGAGTGAGGCTGGGTTGGGGTTCATCAGGACATCCTCTGCCATGCCCCAAATAGAAGCTGGCGCTTCCACTTGAGCTTCCGCTGGAATGAAAGTGTCGCATATGTGGCCTTGGCACTGCCGTAGTGCATGGCATGGAGCCAGGAAAGTGCAGGAAGCCCATTCCATGCAACAGGGAGATACCTGGCTGGGATGCAGACGGACGTGGGCCTGGGTTCAGCAGGCTGCTTGTAGCCACATGGCGCAAGAAGTAAGAGCAGCCTAGGCAGACCTGCAGGACACTACGCAAAGCAAAATAAGGTACACTCAGAGAAATAAATACCACACATCTCATTCATGTGTGGGAGCTAAACAAGTCTGATCTCAGAGGAATAGAGTAGAACTTTGGTTACCAGAAACCGGGGAGGTGGAGTAGGGGACCATAGGGACAGGTTAGCAAAGGGCCAAAGTGATAGACAGGAGGATTAAGTGCGAGTGTTCTTTAGCTCAGTAAGGTGATGACAACTAACAGTAGTTCACTGTGCATTCCTGTGTGGCCATAAGAATTCTGAGTGCCCTCAACACGAAGAACGGATACATTTCTCAAGAGGAATGGGATGTTGATTGCCCTGAGTTGATCGTCCTCCACCATGTCTGTGCCTGGAACTTGAACAACAGCGTTGGGTCAATTATTTTAAAATTGAAAGTTTAACAATAAAACCCATATCGTCCTCCAGGATCCGAAAGAAAGAAAGGAAAAACCAGGAAAGAGAAAGGAAGAAAACAAAGAAAAAGAAAGGAAAGAGGGAGGAGGAGGGAGGGAAGAGGGAAAAAGGGTGGAGGAATGGCATGCTGAGGCTGCAGAAAAAAGGAGGTCCAGTGAAAGTTGTCGCCTTGAAGGGCTAGAGAAGCTCTGTCCCTTGAATCAAAGGGCAGGAAGGTCCACTCAGGGAAGGAGTAATTCGAGGACTAAGGGAGCAACAGAGGACCGAGGGCGGCCAAATAAATAAATTTGTGGGTCCCAAATAGGCTTCATGCTGCCTAATAAATGATCAGCTGTGACACTTTCTTAGTGCAAGGCAAATGCCCTGTAGCCACACACACTGGGCATCACAGTTTGAGGCTTCTGTGGCGAGGGCCCAGCGCAGGCCAAGCACATGCTGTACCCTGGCGCCCCGGCCCCAGCCCTGCCTGGTGCAGTTCCACTGGCCTGTCCAGGTGGGGCTGCATGAGTGGCTTTGCTTTTCTACCCGGGACACTGAGTGTCTTCTCCTGCCCATAAATGTTACTCTTCATGTGCACAAAGACAACCTGCTGCTTTGAGGAGAAGACTGCAGCAGGGCTTTATTTTCTTATGTCTGTACTCTTGATATTCTCTTAATTATGTACAAAGAATTCAAACCTTCAAGTCCTTCAAGGTTTTGCTGTATTCCTTGTAATGAGTTTAGGACTGTTGCAGTCATGGCTTGCAAGGGAATAGATTTAGTACAGGACACATAATTTATAGGATTAGTTTATAATGTTCACCCAGAAAGTCAAATGCACTTGAGTTCACCAGATCTGTCCAAGAATCCAGCTGAGGCCCGAGTCCCACTCTAATGTCCTGCACAAGTCCAGTCAAAGACCTAGATCCCATGGCAATGTCCTGCTTGAGCTGCACAAAGGCCGAGAGCCCATGACCAACATCTCATGCAAGTCTCTATCAAGGCTCTGCACTGGAACAGCCTAGAGGCCAGTGGTGGAAGCTGGAAAGGCTCACTAGTGCGGCAAAGGATCTGTGCCAGCGGGCTGAGGGTCTGCACAAGAGCCAGGAAGTGACACTCAAGGTGAGGACCGGAGCTTCCCCAAGACAGCCAGGGCCATTCACAGCGACAGTGAGGACTGAACTCCCCCAACAATGAGAACAGCTGTGTTCATGTCAGGAAAACCCACATGCCAAGCTTCTCCAGAAGAATCAACAGCTCCAGTTCTTTCATGCTGCTGGCAGCAATCCTCGGGTGGGCCTTCCATACCCAGCACCATGATTCAGTTCAGTTGGGTGTCACAAGTGGACCAAATATGTTAACTGTGGTTAATCTGAGAGCCGCACTTCTGTCACTAAATAATTCACCTGACACAGTTGTCCAGGGCAGGAAAATACCTTTATGATCGAGTGATTTTTATCACAGATATTACATCTGCTGTGTAAAAGGCTTTTTAGGTGTCGTAACTGCTCTTGTTTTCTGTTTAGTGGTGTTTTTTTTGTTTTTGTTTTTGTTTTTTTTTCCAAGAATGAATGTATTTCATTCTCCCTGCAGCCTGGAGCAGTAATGACTAACATCATCCTCATGTTCCTCCTGAAAAAGCACAGGCAGAGAAAGCTCAAGGAAGGGTCAAATACCCAGACAGGGCCCATAGGTATT
>NW_004524615.1:3587666-3593165 GCF_000260255.1 Octodon degus
GTGATAGGCTCACTTTATTTGTACCCTAACCCGGCAGCCTTCCCTGGTTACACACTTTCTGCATTCGCCCATTCTTTGAAGTTGTTGCTATCATTGGTGACATGGGGCAGAGGGCCAAGTGCGGTGCACGCTTCCTCCAGAGACGCTGAGTGGCCGTGGGCAGCGTCGCTGGGGCTTCCGTGACGTCAAGGGGGCCGCTGACTGGTATTTGCTTTGCTACAGAGAAGTAGCTGCTGTTTGGATCCACAAACACAAATTGATCTCTTGCAAACATTTTTATAAAAAGACTTTTGGATTATATAGGCCCTCAAGAGCTAGGGGGACAAGCACTTCTTTTCAGAAATAAAAATTTTAAATCTAACTTAGAGTAAAGATCTATCCAAACACTAACATCCCTTAGTAAGAGGGCAAGTATGATTAGTTCACACCTGATTCTGAGCTCTGTTTAAATTTTTGTCATTGTCATCTGGACTCTGAATTGGGAAATAGTGTTTAAAAGTCCCCTGAATTAAAATTTCAATTATGGGGCCAGGGAGACAGCTCAGTGACATAAATGCCTGACTAGTATGTGCAAGGCCCAGAGTTCAATCCCCAGTACCGCAAAAAATGATAATGATAATAATAATAATAAAATTTCACTTATACACACATACTGAATGTCTCAGTTGTTTTTCAATCATCGCTGGTACAAAATACCTGACCCCTAGAATTAAGGAAGGAAAGGTTTACTTAGCTTACAGTTAGCAGGGGTGTCAGTCCATACTCGGCTGGCTCCAAGGCATAGTGGCATGTGGCAGAGGACAGCAGCTCATGGTGATGGAAAAACAGCAAAAGCAGCAGGAGAAAAAGTGGGGAGCCCTGGTGGGAGCAGGCCTATCCCCCTTATACTGCATTCAGGCCATTCACTTATACCCATAACCCCGCCAGTGGGCCATGAATTGATCACACACTCTAGAAGCCACCCACGACTGCATGAGGCTTTGAGGGGACATCGAGGCCTGAAGAATAACACTGACATTACTGGCTATTTCTATCAAGGGTAAGAAACATTTAGCTTATTTGTTTCACTAATTGGTCTTCTAAGCTGGATGTCAGGGTGAGAGACACACACTGTATTGGCATTTGTCTATGAATTAGCACGTGAGGGTCCTCCAGGGCTCAGCTCTGAGAGCTCTGAGCTGCCATGAGTCCCTGTTGCTCTGTGCACTGTGCTGATTCACCAGAGCCAGCAGATGGCACCAGCCGGTGCCAAGTGAGACAGACAAGGTCGGCCCTTTGTGTGCAAGGTATACCCTTAACAGCCCGCTGATGTAGTGGTTCTCAAACTCAGCTACCCAAGGGACCCCTTGGCCTGCTTCAACAAGCATTGAAGGCCGAGTCCCTGGAGTTTCTGATAGAACAGACCTCGGGAGTAGAAGTGTTCATCCCTCCAGGCGAGTCCAGTGCTCACTCTGGGGAAAGCGTTGGCCACCCGGCACCTCTCAGGGTCCTTCCTCACCCGCTGGCTCGCTCATTTGGTTCTCATGCATCCTGGGGAACTAGGCAGCACCAACAGTGTTGGCTCCTTTTCAACCAACCGGGAGGCTTCAGAGTGGAGCCTGCAAAGAGGGGGCCACACTTAGCACTCAAGATCGTCTTCCACCTCGACGCTGCCTGTCGAGTAGGTTCCAAACAGTCGGGACCCATCGTGTGGCCATCATGACTGCTGGGCTGCAGCCTGCACTGCAGGAACAACAGCTTCGCTGTTCAGGCCACTCATTTTCCTGGCTTCTGTCTCAAAGTATTTGAAGTTGCAGACACAAGCAGAGAAGTAAAGAGCTCAGCTAACCCTCACCGTGTGTGCTTCTGCGTCACACCTCTGCTGTACCAAGCATGCTGCATGAACAGTTCGGCAAAGAATTAGCTGAGAGCAAATGCAGGACACTCTGCAAAGAAGTGACTTTTCTTAATGTTTTTGCTGATGTTGACATGCCTTCAAGTGTATAATTTTATAGCGATAAATACAGTTGCTGAATAATGGGCCATATGGGATGTCGTTGGCACCTCCATTAGAGGTTAAAAATAGCAACACAAGTCCATTTGTGACTCTAAAGTCACAGGCTTTTTGTTTTAATGAGCTGGCCTCCTGGAAGGAAAGTGAGATCTCTGGCCTGCAGGGCCAGGCCCGGGACGCTCCCCTGTGCTGTGGACGGACTTCATGGCCATCCAGTGTAAGTGTCCTCCACTTTCTTTGTCCTTTATTAGGTCTCACTCCTAGGGATTTGACTTTTCAAGTATAACTTTTAACTTTACATTGTGAATCTAGAGAAACAAATGGGCAACCGGAGAAGTGCTGTCCTGGAGAGTAGTCGTCCTGCACCTTCAAAATGACACCTCCAAAGACTGCGACGCAAGGGTTCCAGGAGCTCAACTACTGAACTTGGAAGTGCCGGCACAGCGCCTGCGCTACAGCCAAGGGCGATTCTGCGTGGGAATGGCCCGTGCCCATCTTTGCCCTGGGTATTGTGATGTTCAGTAATTACACCTTGCACATTTACTTAAGATTCTACCCTGCTTTCCTGACTTTGAACCAAGCTCCAGTGGTTTACTCAGGCAGTCAACCTACGGGCAGTAGGCTCTCCCGTCTTTCTTCTGGTGATGCTTTGCTCAGACACAGCGCTGACTGACTTCATTACATCACTGTGCTGTGCTCGCCTATAAAGCAATCCACGCTGGCAGGAAGGGTGCGTGCTGTGGCTTTACTTCAGATGCTTGACAGAAGGCCCTTCTGTGGCAAACATTAACAACTGGCAGGCAGGTGACATTAATCTGCAACTTGCCCCAGGACAGCTGTGCCAGCTGAGACCATAAGCCAGCTGTCTCAGGCACTATTTTTAGCAGTATATGCTTCTCAGTGGGAAGTAGACAACATACAGTTAAAAGATTGGATTGTTATGGAAATCCTCTCAGTGGGGTTGAGTTTTTCCTCTTTTTACTTTTATTGTTGTTTTGTTTCAGTTTTGTTTTGCAAATAGCTAAGCCCTGGTGGAGCAGATTAGTACTCTTTTATGATAGAGTCAGCAATGACAAAAATAAATGTGCAAAAATTAAACTCGTGAACGAAGCATCACCACTCTCCTTCCTCTGCAAATCCTACAGTAGTCTAAAATTAGGATCGTGACCTGGTAGAAGAGAAACACAGATTAGAAAATTACTACCCTCACTTACCAGGGAAGCATCAAGCGCTCGTTAAGTGGCTAATGTTCTTATCATTGTGCAAAATTATACAAGGAAGAGTCTTTCTCCATGAAAAACTGAGGCTCAACCCTGTGGCTGATAATCTGCAGTGTATAAATAAAAAAAAATTGAACAAAATGAAACATTCGATATTGGAGAAAATAAGAGTTCAACTGGAAAAAGCACATGGGGCAGAGATTCACCAGTGAGAAATCTGAAAGGCTGAAAAACAGCGTGTTTCACAGATTGAGTGCTAGAAAGTGCCAGGTTTGGAGACAGGCAGGCAAATGACAGGAATATACAGGAGCGGGCTATACGAAGAGAAAGCGCCAAAGTCGTACTTTGTACAAATCTGCAATGACTGGGTCTTAAAGCCCATAACCACCCACCACCAATACGAGATGATAAATTTCTTCATAGAGGGAAAAATCAAACATCAGTTTTGAAATTATAAGCATTTTGTTCTTTAAAATTGTACAGTTGTATCTTTCAGTTTTTATTTCTTCTTTTGAGTTCTTACACTGGGGAGACAGTGTGATATTTTCCTATGTGGGTCTGGTTTATTTCACTTCTGACTATAGCCTAAAGTTGCATCCACTTACCTAAGAAGGCTTTGAGTTTGTTTTTCTTTATAGCTGAGTAATACTCCATATTATAAAAACATAACATCTTTTTCATCCATTCCTCAGGTGACAGACATTTTGGTTGCTTCCAAGATTTTGCTATCACAAATTGTGCTGCTATAAACATAGGTGCACATATATCACTATGATATGGTGTTTTCATTTCTTTTGAAAAAAATATCCAGAAGAGGAATAGCTGGATTGAATGGGATTTCTAGTCCTAGTTTTTTAAGGAGTCTCCACAATGATTCCCATAATGGTTGTACCCAGTCTACATTCCCACCAGCAGTGGCGAAGTGTTGCTTTTTCCTCGCAGCCTCTCCAGCATTGGTTGTTAGTTGATTTCTTTATGAATACCATCTTTCTGGGGTGAGACGATATCTCAGTGTTGTTTTAATTTGCATTTCTCGAATGGCCAGTGCTGTGGAGCATTTTTTCATGTATTTGCCTCTTGTATTTCTCCCCCTGAGTAGTGTGTGTTCATCTCAGATGCCCATTTTTGGACTGGATCCTTAAATATTGGGGCTCTAATGTTTTTTAGTTCTTTATATATTCTACATAGAAGACTTTTGTCTGAGTAATTATCAGTTAAGATTTTTTTTAATTTTTTTAATCAGTTAAGATTTTTCCAAATTTGTGGGTTGTCTTTTCACTCTATTGGTGATGTCTTTTGATGTGCAGAAACTCAATAAGAGGAGGTCCCAGTTGTTTATTCTTTCAAGTATTTCCCGTGCAGTTTGATTTTTTTATATCTGTGAACTGCACTGGGAACAGAAATGTGTAATACCAAAACCATGCTTGAAATACCTGTCATCCTGGTCCATTTAGAGGCATGTGGTAAAATCCAATTATATGTCCCATTTTGCAGAACTGTATCTGTTAATCTGAGCAACAGATCTGATGATGAAAATAGATAATACGTCAATCACTGTTGGTCAGATATTCTTGTTTTGAAAATCTGTAACATGTGCATTACTGCGTGTTACCCGTTTCTGTCTTTGCTTTTGTTTTTCTTGCTCTTGTTCTTATTCTTCAGAATAAAAGAAAATCATAAAAGAAAGAACTTAAGTCTACACTGAGACCTCGGAACTAAGCTGCTCTCCTCCGCACTACAACCTGGAGAGAGCCGGGTGCCCTCTCAGCCACAACTGCTGTAGGTCGAGCTACATCTTTGAAACAACTTCACTTTCTCTGGCTGATTAAATGAATTGAAATTGATTTAAAAACATTGGCCTGCTCTCATATTATACTGCAGGCAACATAACTTCTGCTCGCAGGCAGCTGTGACAGGCCCTGAGGCCATGAACCACAGCTTTGCACGAAGGAGTGTGTCCTTTTCCAAGTGAGGCTCGTTCTTGTTGAGGGCTTCCCCCCGCCCCCACAACATCTTGCCTGTTCTTCATAGCCCGCATGTTCTTCACTGTAATATTTTTACAAGAGTGTGGACATGTCTCTCTCCCCTTACATTACCTGGGACTGAATCCAGAGTCTTCACGCTGAGCTACAACCTCAGCCCTTTTCTACTTTTATTTTGAGACAGAGTCTTGCTAAGTTGACACATTGCTCAGGATGGGCTAAAACTTGAGAGCTTCCTGCCTCAGGTATGACCGCCTCCTGATGTCATACCACCTCCTGGTGTAGTACCATCTCCTGATGTCAT
>NW_004524615.1:3593685-3599757 GCF_000260255.1 Octodon degus
TGCCCCATTGCTTCTCTGCTATGAAATTTTGAAACTATCAAATAAATTATTTTGCCCCTACTTCATTTATACAAGATTTCAAGAATGCCAATCTAGGACTTCTACTTAGAAAACTAAAGCCCACAAACTGAACTGAAAATCAGAAAAGAAAATGCACCTTTTAAATTTTTTCTTTTTTTTTTTTTTAGCAATATAAGTAAGTTTTAGTTTATTTGTATCATTTCAAACATTTGTTTTTTTTTCCATAATTTTATTGAGAAACAAATAGCAATGAGACAATTTCCAATCCAATTACTAGCACAGTTTCAATAATTAATACATTACATATTGTTGTCTTAGTGGTTATTCATTGTACAAGATGCAGACATGATATCCTATCCACAAACACTAATAGAACAAAACTTTCTATTCATTGAATTAAGAGAAAAAGCTGTATATCTATCCTAACTAATTTGAATATACACAAAACGGTCCTTCATTTATATCCCCTTTTTTGGTTTAGTTTTATCAGAGAAGGGTATTCCATTGTCATTTAAATATTGTAGGTACATGAATTCAGCAAAATATTCCAATATAGTCCAGTAGTCCATAATAGTAGTGAGTTTTCCGTAAGACTGGCAATGTCACAAGTTGTTGACTTGAGCCTTTTGTAGCTCAGCATATTAATATGGCTTTACAAGTCCAGAAGGGTTTTTGTTGTTGTTGTTGTGTTAGCTGGCTCAGGATGCCTTCAGGGCAGGTCTGGCAAGGCTTGAGGATCTGGGGATCAAACCACAGCACCCTGATTGCTTTGTTTAAGCAGTCACTTAAACAACTGAGCTAATGGGCAGACCCCTTAAATTTTTTCTATTATGACCGCTACCCATAATTTCTCAGAATTTGGATCCATAATACCTGAGCAACATGACTCTATTTTATACTATTATTTAAATTTTAATATGCAACTTTTCACTCAAAACTTATGTAACCATTCTGAAGGCATCAAGTTAATGCCCTTGTTCTTCTCAACGTCTGTATGGAATTCTTAGCTATTTGACACTTGTTAATTGTTTCTACGTAAGTGTCTGCCATTACAGACTATTGCTTTTGATTCTGGCAATAATAAATGTATAAATATATTTAAATGAAGAAACCTCCATATATGAAACAAATAAGGAGATACTCATGACAAGTTAAACCCAAACTATTTTAAATAAGTATTGGCAGTAAGACTTAAGATATGTATTGTGTTCTGAGATGGCTGATACTTCAAAATCTTAACATGTGAGACAGCTCAGCGGTCTAAGCAGCTGCCTAGACAAGTGCAAGGACCTCAGTTCGATTCCCGGGACCACGTGCTGTGCTGGTGCTGCCCCCGGCATGTGGAGCCAGCCCCTGAAACTGGGCGAGGTGGCGCATGCTTGTAATCCCAGCGCTGGGGAAGCTGAAACAGGAGGATCACTGTAAGTCCAAGCTGCATAGTAAGATCTTGTACCAAATAAATGAAATTTTATAAAATTTTTCTGTTCTCTATAAATGAGGACATAGCTTCTACACTTTAGCAAAAGCCACACCTTGAGAACCTGTCTCAAGGTAAATCCTAGAGGGCTGAGCATGTGGCTCGGTGCCAACACCCGGTTCAATCTCCCATGCTACATACATAGGTGAATACTCACCTAGAGTAAAAACCCACACTCAAGGTCAAATTCTGACCGAGGTCGGCCATTACTGTGGGTGTGGAGGCACCACGGAGTTCCACACTGGGGCTGGAAATCCTCAGGCACCCAACCTCCTTGTCTCAGGTACTGTGCTTGTGGTGGAGACAAATCCACAACACCCAAAGTGCAAGTAGGAGAAGTTTGTCTTGGCTCACAGGCTGTACAGGTTTCTGCACATCGTGGGCTGCTCCAAGGTGGGGGCGAGGGGCGCAGGGGAAGGTCCTGATCGGCAGGCAGGGGGCAGCAAGCAGAAGCCTGGCTTTTCCTTTGATCCCATCCCGGCTGCCAGCCTGGTGACTGGTGCCACCTGCACCTGGGTGGAGATCGGTCGTTAGTAAGTCCACCCAGCTGCACTAAGAATTTCGCTAATTCCCTCAATGGATGAGCACAGTACTGCATGGCCTGGGCCCAGCCAGTTCTGAAGAGTGCCACCTATGAGTGCCTGAGGCTCTGGGGGACACCTGGACATGAGCCAGAGCCAGGACACCATCCCCAGATCTCCTGGAGCTACCACTCAGCCCCTTCACCAGCCCCTCCCCCTTTAGAGGTACCAATGAAACTTTAGAAAAATTCCTACAGGTTATCTCCTCTTTGTCACTCAGCTTTGTGTCTCATCACAGCCTCCTCCTTCTCAGTCACAGGAGACTCTGCCCAGCTCAGACTGGCCCCCAGACTCCAGGAGCCGTGCTGCCCCTCTCGGCGGGTGCCATCTCGAAACCCAAGCCTATGTCCAAGGAGCAGCACCCACACCCCACCACACGAGCTTGCCCACGGGCTCCCCACATTCCCGCACCAGTGATGCCGGCCTCCTGACCCTCATCTGGGGCTGTCTGCGTTCTCACCATGCACCCCCTCAGTGGCAGCAGGTACACTCTTGCTGTCTTCCCCACAGCCCACCCACCGCCTGTGCAAGTGACCGCAGACCCTGACCTGACCAGAGCTCACTGCACCTTGACTTCCACCGCCTCAGACGCGCTGACTCGTCTCCTCCGCACAGGTTAGTATAAACGTCTTCCAGTGCGGGTTGTGTGAGGTGCTATGAAAAGGTTTGGGAGCGTTCAAACTTAAGGACTTACTACAGTAAAAGTCACATCGTTGTTCATCCTCCTCAAAATTCTCCCTCCTGCTTCCAACCCACTCTCTCCTTCATTCTTGCACTTTCTGAAGCGGCTCTGGAAGCCCTCTTGTCAGTATTTTTAGTGCCACTACCCTGGCTGCCTCAGTGTCCTGAATCCATTCACAGCATCAATGTTTTGTGATCAGTTTGATGTTGAGGAAGTCGTAGAAACTGCACAGTGCCAGACCCAGTCAGGTGGATGAGGACACAGCGCCGTGATTCTAGGAGCTTCCTGGCTTGGTTGGCACTCTGCAGCAGCTGTCCCTGTACTATTGGTCACCTCATAAAGACATTCACACAAGACAACTTCCAGAGCTGCTTCAGAAGCAGTGGGAACACTGAGATGAGTGTGTTCAGAGCGAGACAGACCATTTCCAGGGGATTAATGTCAATGCGCCTTTTGCTGAAATAAATATTTTAAAATTGTAAGTGCTCACTGCACCTTTCGATCTCCCCTTGAGGCTCCGCACTCCTCAGTGGCGCCTGTTGGGAGCTCCCTGTACCTTCCTGCCTGGCTTCGTCTTGGGCTCCCTGCTCTTCCTCCTTCTCTCCTCTCCTGGCCCCAGGCCTCACCTCAGGTCCTGAGCACGGTGAGTATGGCTGGGTCCCACGAGCCTTCTCCTGCCACCCTCCTTCCCTCCCCGCCCACAGCTGCGGCCAGGCCCCCACGCTTCCCGCTCACTGCCCAGCCTCCTGTGGCCTTTCTGTGACCACCCACCCAAGCACCCGTGTGCACTGGCCCCCCACTGCCATTTCATGCACATACTCCTCTTGTATTTTCTACTAAGCTCGGAGGCTCTTCTAGGACCGTGTGTTTTGCTTATTTGAGTTATTTATTGTCCATGTTCTCCCCTGGAATATAAACTCCTTGCTTTGTTCTCTGCAATATTTCCTACTTCCAGAACATGACCCAACACTTAATAAGCTGTCGACTCAAATTTGCTTCACAATCCCCTGCAGCCCTCGAAGGATGAGTGTCGCAGGGTTGTCATCTGGAGGGAGCACAAGCCCGTGGCTTTGCTCAAGCCCTACCACACACAAGTGAAAGGTGGCAACTCAGCAGATAAATGAACAAAGGGATGAAGCTGACCCTTCCATGTGAAACACTCAAGTGACCCATTAGCCCGCAGCCGGAAGAGACGCAGACTAAACGCCCCTCCTCAGGCTCGAGTCTGACGTGTTCATGTATCGGGCGCATCTGGAGCAAGGCGTGGCGTGGTTGTGACTGGTGTGAATCAGGAGTCCTGTTCCCAGGGGTAGTTCCCAAGCATCATTAGGGTTTGGAGAAGCGGGCCCTGCCCAGGGACGGAGCTGCACACGCACAGTGGCTGTTCTTCCTGTGACATGGGGCAACGGAGGAGCTCGTGGGTTTTAAAATTCTTCTGACACATTTTTTTTGTTTTAGTTTCAGAGTTAACTTGCAGATGTTTACATTCCAATAAGGAGCAGCAGCATAACAGACTCCCAAGTAACCTTGAACAGTAAATTATCTTAGCTCCAGCAGAAGGCAAAATGAATAGCCAGCTAACCCTGTAATCAGTTTATAGAATGTGCCCAATGCTACGCCCAAGAATGATTTAGAGAAGTCAGTCAGACAAAAATATCAACCTAAACAATAGAATTCAAGAATAAATTCACCAACCAGCTAACCCATCTCTATTGGCTGTCACCAGCACTGCAAGGGCTATTGGGAAGTCTTGTTCTCCTCCACATCCTGACTCAGGGTGGCTCAGGGGACACAGCTTGTGTCCTTGCCCTAGGCCAGGACTCGAGCTGTGTGTACACAGAGTTCTGCTCCCACCTGATCTCCACCTGTGGAACTGGACTTACTCTCCAGTCCTCTTTGGGTTGAGGCTCCACCTACAGTTCAGTTTGGGAGCCCCTCCCCTTCCCCGGTCTCTGTCTCTCCTGCATCATTCCTTCCACTGGTACTTCAACCCAGTTTTCTCATCCCTGTGCTCGCTTGGAAGAGCCTGGAGCTTGGAGCGCAGCCTTTGCAGCTTTTGCCACGAGAAGCAGCCACTCCAGAGTCCTTGTGGTCTGACACGTCTTTTTGGTTTCTTGAAAACATATTGCTTACTAATAACAATATGTCCCCAATTTCAGGGGTTGGATGAGGGCTTGCAAGAGGCCCACAGAAGGGCCATTAAGAACATCGAACCCAGGACTTGTCCTTAAGAAGTATGGCGAGTGAAAGGAGAATAGAATGTACATATCTCCTCTCTAGGCCTGGGCCTCCTCGCCTTGACATGGCCAAACACACCAAGTAGGTCGGCATTGTTGGTAAATATGGGACTCTCTATTGGTACCTCACTCTGGAAGATGGTGAAGAAAATTGAAATAAGCCAGCGCGCAACTACACCTGCTCCTTCTGTGGCAAGACCGAGAAGAAGAGGCTGGCTTTGGAATCTGGCACTGCAGTTCCTTCATGAAAACCATGGCTGGTGGCACCTGAACCTACAATACCACTTCTGTGGTCACAATCAGGTCAGCCATCAGAAGACAAAAGGAATTGAAAGACTAGTAGAAACTCTTACTATTTGAGACACCCCTAGCCTATAATAAATGGGCTAATTTATGTAAAAAAAAAAAAGAAATACACATGTTATGATTGATATACTATGTCATCTTGAGAAGTTCAGAAGTTTAAGGAAGTGGCTCAGCAGAGGGCCAGAGCCCTCACTTTGTGTCCTCCTCCTGTGCAACAGGAGGGTGTGCAGATAGTGTGAGCGCTGCACGTGCCCTGGGTGGGGCAGCCTGCGCACATTATAAGGGAGGAAAAGAGGCTTCCTCCCCACCTCCTTTTCTGTGCTTCGGCAGTCTTCTGATGCCTTGAGCTGTGGCCCCCGTGCTGCGCCACCCTTGGAGCCAGCTAGACGTGGACTGAAACCTCCAAAGACTGAGCTAAATAAACCTTTTCTTCCTGATTTCTGGTGTCTGGCATTTTGTGTCAGCAACAAGAGAAAAGTAACTAAGATAAAACACATATAATCACCTTCTTCCTACTGGGGCTCCTATAAAAGGGCCATGGAGGCTTGGATATAAGGAGATTGGCCTTGTCTCCCAGGAGATGAAAGAAGCTCTAACTATAGGATGGATTATAGCCTAGCATGCTGTTAAGATGCTGTTGTCCCTAACCCAGGAGTTTGCATGGGGACCAGGACGTACTGGATAAAAAATAAGTCAAGAAGGGGTGAGGAGAGAGAGAGAGTGAAAGAGAGAGAGAGAGAGAGAGAGAGAGAGAGAGAGAGAGAGAGA
>NW_004524615.1:3599962-3603235 GCF_000260255.1 Octodon degus
AGAGAGAGAGAGAGAGAGAGAGAGAGAGAGAGAGAGAGAGAAACAGAGACAGATCAGGTTTAGGCCAATTTTAGGAACACAATCTCAAGGTGAGTTGGCAAAGGCAGATGATGTGAGGCATGCCACAGTGTCCTGTTAGATGTGGCATCCATCCAAAGGATTTCCTTAAGGACGACAGGCATCCCTTCATCACTGGGTGACTTCAAGTGTGCTCTGAACTGGGGAATCTTGGAGAGCTCAGGGCTTCTAACATGGTAGTGTGAAACCCCGTTTCACTTTGGAGCCAACCACAGTGCTGGGACCTGAGTGTCCTGTTGGTCCATCCCAGGCAACCTGAAAGAAGTGCTCCCAAAATGAACTTGTCCACCAAAGAATCAGAAGGGGAAACTCACTGTTTTGGACAAGTAAAAACCTTGTCACCCACAAATTTCTCAGATCAAGAAGTATAGCCAAGGAAAAGGCTGAGACAGAAAGTGGGAAAAGCAAAAGGAGCACATTCAGGAAGCACAAACACTGGGAAGGTGGGGAAAGGGGCCCTGTCTCCAGAGGGCTGGCAGTCAGACTCCCTGATCCACACCCATTAGATCACAGGAGAGCCCTGGAAAACCTCAGCTGCAAATAGAGGGGAGATGAGGCTGAGTTAAAAACTGACACAGAGTCATCATCCTTCCTTGGGTGGGGTGATGGCTTCTGTCCAGATGTTCCCCAAAATCTTCATGTGGTTATAGAAGAAGGATCTATTCAGAGGTGGCTGAATCTAGAGTTTCTGATTGGTTCATGGCCTAGTGCTGGTGTTGGGGGTGTGAGTGCTATACCCTACCCTAGTATGAGTAACCTACAAACAGTATAAGGGATAGAAAGAAGCTCTCTCTTGCTTTTACTCTTTCTGCTTACAAAATATTCTACTACCATAAACCGTTGCCACTCCACCATGCCATCTTGCCTTAGGGCTAGCTGATTATGGACTGATAGCACTACAAACAGTGAGCAAAACAAACATTTCCTCCTTTAACCTTAGGAAATGGGTATTTTGACTCAGCAACAAAGAAAGTAATACAAACAAAATTTGGTACCAGGAGTGGGGTTGTTGCTGTGACTCCACCTGAACATATGGTTCAACAGCCTTTGGAAATGGCTTGTGGGAAGAGAGTAGAAAGGTTCAGAGATATCACCAGAAAGAATAGAGCTGGGATGCCTTAGGCTATTCCACATGGGAGATTATTGTCAGAGTTCAGTAGACCAGAAGGATGATAGAAATCCAAAAGATAAAAACCAAGCTTTAATGGTTTCTGCTTGGAAAAAGGATTGCACTGGGTGTTGGACTCCAGATGATATGCATTGGGGTTTGGAAGAAAACTTTTCTGTGTTTTACTTGTGTCCAGAGACTTTGCCTGATTAATTAATTAAGGTTGATGGATTAATTTATCTGGCAGAAGAAATTTCAAGGCACTCTAATGTCAAGGCAGTGGCATGGCTGCTGTTGGGGGCGTTTAGCCAGATCTATGTTGTGAATCAAGAGTAAGGAACCTAGCAGAATGATTTGCAATGTTGTGAGCCTGGAAGCACCAATAAAGCTGTGAACGTCAAAGACAAATCAGAGGAGATCTTGATTGCTGAGAAAAATCACAAAAATAGAAAAGATGACCTGAATCCATAACAAGAAAGAGCAAGACTCTACTCTTCACAGCCTCAGAACTACAAAAGTGAGAGACTTCACACCGAGGAGAAGGCAGTAGAGCACCATGTTCCAGAATGATAGCAGTCACACCATGCTCTAGAAGGGTGACAATAGTGGCAACCATATCATGTTCCAACATAACAGCAGCACAGAGAATGTGTTACTCGGAGTGCTCAGTGATCCAGCTACTTGACTCCTACAGCCAAGAGAAAGGGAAGCCGGGCTACTGCTCCAGCTGGCAGCAGAGTGTGGCAGCATTCGTATGGCACTGCTTTTAGGTGCATGAAGAATACAAGAGTTGTGGGACTGAGAAGCTTTCTTCTCTGATTTCAGAAGGGCTGGAGGCCAGTCAGTGTGTCTCTGAGAGGGTAGGTGTGAAGCCTTGAGGGTGAAACCAGAGGTGCAGCAGAAACCCTAGAAGCTAGGACAATCCAGGAACGTGGATGGTCTAAGGAAACCTGCCAGGAGGTTGCAAAATCAGTCCAAGAGAAAAGTTACGGAAGCTGTAACAACCAGAAGTGCCCTAAGGGTGGAGCCACACAAGCCCTTCAGAGCTCCCAGTTTGCCACAGATTGCTTCAGATGCTGCAAGGAAACTATAAGATTCCATATTTTCCTGATGGATTTTGGACCCGCTTTTGTCTCACTTTGTGTTCCCATTTGTAGCTTTTGGAATAGAAATATTTATCTTGTTCCACTGGATGTTGGAAGTGTTGAACTTTCTTCTCACTTTTGCAGGGGGTAGTGGTAAGGAGTTGGCCTTACGCCTCAGAGCAGACTTAGAGCTTGGACTTCTTGGCAATTCTGAAACTGTTAGTCCACCTTAGAGATGGACTAAATGCCCTTTGCACAAAAGGATGTATGTACAACTTTCGGGGGACAAGAGTGAAATGTTATAGTTTGTGTCTAGATGTTCCCCCAGAGCCTCACGTGGTCACGAGGTACTTGCTTTTCAGGGGTGGCTGGATCTAGAGTGAGTGATTGACTCATGGTCTAGGGCTGGGATTGGGGTGTGCGAGTGCTGTACTTGATCTAGGGCGGTAGCCCTCAACAGTCCACGAGACAGACAGGGGCACTCTTTCCCTTCTGCCCTTGAGCTTGCATCTTCTGCCTCTGTGGATGGGTGACCCTCCACCATGCTACCCTGCCACGGAGCCAGCTGATAGGTTACTGCAACCTCTAGAAACTAGGATATAAGTAAATTTTCCTCCCTTAACCTTGAATGTCAAGTATTTTGTCTCACCAACAAGAAAAATAACTAAGCCAGGTGGGATGGCCCATCTACATGACCTGTTCTCCATTTTATCTGTAGAAAAATAACATAGTACAGGTTTTAATACCATGTCATTGCCAATCACTTGTGAGAGAGACCTGGATTAAAATTTAATGGCTATGGATGAACTTCTTGTCTGGAAAAATGGAGTCTGGCACTTTCAGAGACTGGGTTTCTCAAAAGCAGGGGTGAGCCTTTTCCATCTTTGAGTTCTGTCAGTCTGAACTGCACTTCACATGCACTTAGATGGGAGTGTTGAGGGGCTGGGACTGGAAGCTTTTACATACACCACTGCATCTCAGTTTTCTATTTAATATTTTTTT
>NW_004524615.1:3603490-3604204 GCF_000260255.1 Octodon degus
CCATTAGGACAAAGCAAGTGAGCAGACCTCACCAGTGCGTCTGGCAGCCTGGCTTGCAGTTTTCACACAAGAGCCTTGTTGTTAGCTACCCTGTCAATATGGTATGGATGAAGATGAAGCTAAATTAATCACCCTGTATTTTTCTATACAGGGTTTACCTCAGCAATACTTTAATTACCTGGTCCCAGCGACAGGACATTCTTTATTACCCCATTTCCTGTACATCAGGTTAAAAATCTGACAGTTACCTCCTACCATTTGTCTTCTCTGACACTATGCAATTTTGAACATTTGCATATATCCCTTTGGCACCAGCCCGTTACCCAGCATAGAGACCTCTTAGAGACATCATTGAGAAGTTCAAGACCCTGTTTTTACTAAAATACAATGGAGCTGAGGGGTCAACTTAAGAAGGAAGTGCACTTTGTAAAGTCTTTGCATTTTCAGTCTAACAAATTCCAGAAGCACAGTGGCCTTCCTCCTTCTGTGGTACTCGTGGAAAGGAAGAAACTGGGGATGGTCGACCATGTCCCCAAAGGGCAAGAGCTGCAACACAGATAATACATGCTTTTCTGGCAACACCACACCAAAATCCATAGAGAGACAATTGTACCGTTTCCCTCAGCAACCAGCCACAGTGTCCATCTGCTACACTCAGGGAGGAGCGATTCTGAGCCTTGCACTCTCCAGAAGCTTTGCGAGGCGTTGCCTTCC
>NW_004524615.1:3608424-3650839 GCF_000260255.1 Octodon degus
TGTATAACCCAACATAAGATTGGTACTGTTTCATAGAAATCCAGAATGACCTTAAATAAGGGTTCATCTAATATATTTTTATATAGTCCTGCATAACTATCATATTGAGAGCTCTTTATTGTTCATCCAAGAGCATACTGCAACTTCTCTTGCCTTTTGAATTGTGCTCTTTGTTATTTCCTATATGCTGCTTCTGGAGATATGAAAATATTTCAAGTTTGTATAACTAGAAAATCTTACTTTTAGCTTTCAAAGGTATGTCTGCTAAGTATAAAATTCAAAGAGGACAGATCTTTTCTTTCAGTCCTTTAATCTAGTTTTTGGAAATGTGGTATGATAAGTTGAACTAAATTCAGAAATTTTAAATTTTTCAATAGTTATTGCCTACTCCTTTCTACTTTGAGAATTCTAATTATGTGAATATAAGTTTCTTGGTTTTGACACAATGAACTATTATGACTGATCTGTAAATTCTTTCTTCATTTTTACTTTGAACAGTTTTTATTGTTATATTCAGTTGTGTTTGTAAATAATTCATTTTCAATTTACAATCTATTAAAAACTTTTAAAAAAGAAAAAAAATGCTGGTGTGGGGACATTTCAAAACTTGCATATGTTTTGGCCACTTTGGCGGCTGGTTTCACAGTTACTTCTCCCCGTCTGTGCAGTGCCTGACCTCGGCCAAGCAGACTCATCAGAACTGAGATCTTCATCGCACTTTGGAGAGCAGGAGGCATCCGTTTCCAGAACACTGAGTTTCCCAAGATCTTACAACTCAGAGATCTTTTTCCCTTCATTCACTATGACTCCAAAATCCTAATCTTAGATGAGCATTCTTCGTTGGATGCCATGCGTACCCAACGTTTATTTGCAATATAAGAAGTAACGCTCTAGATATGAAGGAGTTAGGACAATGCAGGCTGTCCCTTAGTCGGTGGCTGTTACTCTTTCCATGGGACTACATCGATTCCTGCATAATATCTGAAAGATGTTTTTATAAGCTGAATGAATGAGTTCTATCTAACCCCCTAGTGACTACCAGAGCCTAAACCTGGTTAGTAATGATATAGAGAAAAACACCAGAAATCAGCCCCACATCTTAAGCCAGTGCTCACATGAACAAGACTAGTTAATTCCTCCATCTAAAAGAAGAAAATAGGTACGGAAGCGACGCACATGTAAGGTAAAACTGCACCGCCAAAATGTCCCTCCTTGGTCGCAGCTTGAACTAGTTTCTCGAGCCAACTCAGCAAAAAATTGTAAGGTGAGTAAAGCATAATTTGGAGTCCGCCACCCTTGACTCAAATTACAGATTTTTTTACTTCCCACGTGTGTGAATTTGGCAAAGTTGCTTAACCTTGCTGAAGGCTCTGGGTCCTTGTTAGTAACACTGGGACTTCTCTCAGAGTAAAATGATTTGAGAATGAAAAACAAGGTGAGAGTAAATGTTTCATCTGGAGTGCTTGAGCACACTGAACGCTGGTGTCGGTGCCGCTGTGCCTCCTCATTCTTTCCAGGTTCTGGCTGCGAACTGGTCCAAGTTTCCCCACAAGAGCACCACCGAACCTAGCCCTCGAATTTGTGTTCAGCACCAATTTGGTTGGTGACCAGAATCATGGAAAGAAGCTCGTGAGCCAAGATATCGCCGGAACTGTAACAATAGTCATCAAAGAAACCCCGAAAGGAACGTGCTGCCTCCCAGATCTTCCAGGTCTCAACAGATTTACAGAACACACGTGGAGGTCCCGATGCCACATGAAGACACTGATGTCCACCCAGGCTTCAGATTTGTCTGCGTCCTGTGTTTTTACAGATACGGCACATCACACAGTTTGAACAGATGCCAAGCCTCATATAGTCTTTGTCGTTAAACGATTGACCTTTCTGCCTCCTGATCAAAGAGTCCTAAGCCCTGCAGCCCAGCTGGGTCCCATCTGCCACCTCAGACCGCTAACAGCTGCACTGTGTGCTCCGGACAGGAACTCGGCCCTGACAGCTGGTGCCACCGTTTGCTGACACAGCAGTGGTTTGGTGAGGACCGGCCCTCCTGCCTGGGGTGCTGGGATTGGGCTCTGAGGCCCAAGAACTTAGGCGCCCCTGGTGAGGCTTTTCTTGGGGAGCTTGTGAGCTCCAGCAGGTCACCACGAGGGACAGGATGCAGCAAAAGGAAAGCTGGCTCTGGAAACTGGAAAAGAGCAAGAGGGGACGTGGTGGATGCAAACCCAAGCCTGCACCTGTGTGCACGTCTGAAGCTCACCAGCGGAGGGCAGAGAGGCACATGGGAGACCTCTGTGCACGTCTGCAGGGACGTGGCATGGTGGAGAGCACATGGCTCTGTCCTCCGGGAGGAGACAGCCAGGCCTCACTAGGTTTACCTCCCTGGTGACCAGGCCCCTTCTCTGGCTTCTTGGGCCCTTTGTCCCCAGTCTGCCCCTCACCTCTCACTCTAGCTACCTTCAGCACTTCAAACTTTCTCTCCTGGCCCAATAGTCCACATTTTGCCTATCTTTTCCTAAACTAGGTAAGATTGCCTTTCTTCTACCTAATAGAAATAGTGACTACTGGTTTTCCTACAATGTTGAGCTTAAGGCTTTTTGTGAGACACGTGAAGAATTTCACAGACTGGAAGCCATCCCCACCAGCAGGAGAACCCATCATCCCCTCCTGTCCAATCACACAGGGAGATCCAGGTCACTCATGGACACCTGCTCCTACAGAGGCCAGAAGTGTTCTCTTTCCTAAGGCAGCAGGCTATACCATTTGATAAATAAGTCTTCTCTTCCCACTGAACTAAAATGCCATATTTATCTAATATCCCATGGATAATGGGCTCTATTTCAGCATTCCATCTTGTTAGGTCTGATTGGCTTACCGTTTCGTTAAACTAATCTGTTTATCCAACTTCATGCCAACAGCATTTTGAGGGGACTCCAGTGGCCTTTTTAGTATTTGCTGACATCTGCTAAGTGGGTTCTAAAAGAGTGTTCTTGGCTTGTCCCAAAGTTTTGCATTTTATATAAATTGGAAAAGCCATCCAATTTTAGATTGGATAGATTTTGTCAAAGTTTTAATTTCATTAAGTAAGGAAGCAACTGTTGAGGTATAATTAATGCTTTTCAGTAAATTGGCCTTTTGCAAATACCAGATACATGTAAATTTCATTACTAAAGACCTCACTAATTCCCCACTAAGGGCATGACAAATTGTAGTAGCCATTTTGAACAGCCTGTGGCATTTTCTTATAGTTTCTTGGAGAACAAGGAAAGAAAGCTGGATGTTAAAGAGAAATAGTAACGGGGAATTTATGGTGAACAATATGGGAACCTAAGCCACTTCACACATTCTCCAAAATGCTGTGGTGACCAGGAGGAGGAATAAACAAAGCCTCACAATTATGGATCGATACTGAGACAGCAGGAAGGGCTCTCAAGAGTGGCCCTTCAGCACGAGGGCCAGTGTGGCCTCTTTCTTCTTTCCTGTCTGCTCTCTTGTCCCATGACGCCTTCCACCAAGTAATGACCCTAAAAGAAGACGTGGGCCCACGTCTGCGGTGGTCAATCCCAGCAGCACACAATACTGAGCTGCCTAGAAACTGCAGAGATGAGATCCTGACACAAGGGAAGCATTTCACTTTGTAAATCAAAAACAATTATTTTAGAAAGTCTGCCCAGAAATGATTTTGAGCTATTCAAGCATTCAGATTGCCATGTGTTATTCCCCAGTGCCTGCTCGGGTACGTTTTTTATGATTTGCTGTTGGCTGGCTAAGTGTGTCGGGTTTTTCACTCTGGGGAACTTTTTCTGTTATTCATGAATGGTGAGGTAGGAGACATATTTTGAAACATGCAAAGTGTCTTCACCTAGTAAGGCTGGTCTCATGCAGTGCCACATCCTAAGTGAAAATTCTGTCATCGTCAGAGTGCTCAGACTTTGATCACTGCTAGCCAACAGGTGACTTAAGACTCTAAGTAACAAGATGAAAAGTCAGCTTCATCAGTACCTCATCCTGATCAGGTGGCTCACAGCGGAGTGTTCTTGCGAAGAGCCATGCACCTGACTGAACAAAGAAGAGCACTTCACTTGGTGAAGAGACTCGCCCTCCGGCTGCCTCTGCCTCCCCTGGCCTTCCCTTCATGGATGAGCTCATTGAGCCATGAACCAGTGTGGCTCCTGATGTTCCTAGAAGGAAAACAGTGAGAGGATACAAAAGTAAAGACTTGAGGGAAAGCTGGGGTCAGGAGGGGCCCTCTCTCTCATGATGGGAGGAAAGGAGCTGCCTGAGAACTGCGGAGTGTTCATTTAAACACTTGGGAGGGTGACGTCAGTTTCAGCCTCTCTGCCTAGCGACCTGTTTGTGAGCTGGAACAGCTTGTTACCTGGCTGGAGGAGCGCTCCCTGCTGTCTGCATGGCTTTGTCCTAGCCCCACACATGTGATTGATTTCCAGTTTCAACAAGTCCCTCCTTCACTAAATGAAGTGAAAGCTTCCCCCTCCCGCTGCAATACCCTCCGTGTCTCTCACCACCCCAAGCTCCCTGAAGGTTAAGGCTGTTCTGACTAAGGCATCTTGGCCTGCTGATTGCTGATGAGTGTGAGCAATGTTTGTTCTCTTCTCAGCCAGTCTTAGTAGCTCATGGTTGCACTTGTGACAAACCACAAGAGGTGGCCTGGGCTCTGAAGTGACAACCAGAATGTGGAGGAAGGCTGTTTCCATTGTGTTCACTATGGAACCAGTGGAGAAGCAGTGCCATGCTGAGGACAGAAAGAAGACCAGGGCTTGAGGAGGATGTGGCACCGCTGCTGCCCTGCCCTCAGGAGGAGCCAGCCCTCAGCCTCCCGCCTCACTTTCTGGTACAGATGGGGGAGGAAAGCACGACGTGTCTCAGCCTGTGCTGTCCTCACTCGGTTACTTCCCTGGGGCCAGAGAGCAGATGCCTGACCAGAGTTCAAAGTGGAAGGTTCCTGACTGAAGTTCCTGTTTCCTCTCTCACGCAGCAAGCCACCTCCTGCAGTGATGGCCGTGTAATCTTACAAGCAAAACTAATAATATTACATTCTTATTCAAAATAAATCATTATTTAATTCCCCTCGCCTCCAAGATGAATGCTATACTCCTTAACACACCACAATGAGCAAAAATATCCTTATCTCCTCCAGCAGGCCTAAGCTTTCTTTCACTTTGTGCCTCTCCTCCTCCCATCTCAACACTTAATCCCTTTTAAAGTCTATCCACATTGTACAGTAAATCTCCTTCATATGGGGATTTAAAAATACCGGAAGTTAGATGTTGAAGTGGGCGTTAAGAGGGACTGTTCAAATTGATTGAAAGAATTCTTGGTTGAGTCAATCTGTGAGCACTTGAAAAACTACCATTATAGATATCATGAGATATCTCAGCAGAAATACTTACCAAATTCTAACGAGGTGTTGCATGTTGTGCTGTTTACTGGGATAAGACTTTTGAAAAATATGTTAGACTTCTGATCTGGCAGAGCTCACAGGGGTCTCCTCGACAGACTGATACATAAGTAATTTCACATCAAAGTGATGAAACAAAGAACAACATAATACAGGTATCTAACGTTATGTGAGCACTAGTCCAAGATGAAAGTATTTTATATACTTTATTTCACTTAATCTTCATAGCCATGATTTACCTGTTATAATTTACCCAGTGTTAAGACGTGGCAGCCAATTGTGAGGCCCTGAGTGCATTTCCAAGGTCAGGAGGCTACAACATGGAGAACCTGGGTTTGATTCCACAATTGACTCATTAAAAGCCTTCTACATGAAAAAAGCACATGTAGCACAGTTTGAATTTGACTCTATAGCTATGCTTTGTATGTACCTCCAAGGGGACACATGACAGGGAATGGCACTCCATTTCTGTGCTGTTATGGTAGAGGTCTTGAATGCCCCCAGAACGCTCATGTGAGAGGACAGTGAGTGGGCCGCGGCAGTGTGGTGCTCCTCTGCTAGTTCTTCATGGGTGAGCTCAGGGCTTGAGGTGCTGTGAGGAAGTGGAGCTTGGGTGGGCCAAGCACCGGGGCCATGACGTGGAATGATGCCCCCCACTCCTGCCTTCTCCCTCTGCTTCCTGACATGGGCGGTGAGCTGTGTCCCTGCACCAGGCCCTCCCACTGTGCCATTTCTGCCTTGAGACCAGCTGCCTACAGACTGAAGTCCTTTAAATCCCTAAACCAGCTAAGGCCCTGCTTCAGGCTGTGGGTGTCAAGAGCTTTGCCCTAGTGCTGGGAAAATGAGCGGTACAGGTATGGATACAGACTGTGTGCTAAGCTTGGTGAGAGCTGGGTGTCAGGACAAGGGCTTGAGTAAGATTTTCTGTTTCCATCACAGGGACATTCTTAGCCACTTCCATGCTTTACCTTGTGTTACAGTGTCAATCTACAACGGGTCCCAGAAGTTATATGTCTTCCGAGGCAGAGCCTGGTCAGAGGAGGTGGTCACTGGGGTAAGGTCCGGGAGGGTGTGCTCTTGGCCCTGGCTTCTCCCTTCTCTCTTTGCTTCTTGGCTGCCCTGGGGACAGCAGCTTTCATCAGCCATGGCTGTCCCCTGTGCCATTTCTCTCTTGGAGCCACAGCCACCCCCAGACTGACCCCACTGCCGCTATGAACTGAAATGAGCTTTCTGCCTTTAAGTTGCTGATGCTGGGTATGTGATCCCAGCAATCAGAAAGTGACTGATAAGTATTTAGAGGGGCTCGAAGTCAGAAAGGAATACTTCCCACTTTTCCAGCAAGGTTTCAACCTAGAAATCCCCACTGAGGGGCCATGCGCAGGAATACCAGAGCAGGAAGCTAAATCGTGGCCCCTTAGCTCCACCAACAACTGGGGGACTCGCGGGCCTCACCAGGAAGTTACAGCTTCCAAAGGCCTTTCTGGCTGTTGTGTGAGTTGGTCCTGTGGGCAACAGACTGAAAGCCAAGTCTGGAATTAGCTTCCTGGGGGAGACGAAATTCAACCCGTACAAGACTCCAAATAACAGTGAGCTATACGAGACAGAAACGGATTCTTTTTCCTATAGTCTAGAAATAATATGAGCACCACCAGTTCACTCTCCAGCGATACCCTCAGGGAACTAAGCTCTTGTTTCTCAGGTGAGTAGAGTTGTTGCCCGCCCCAAATTCACCTGCTGGGCCTAAACCACCTCCAGCCCAAACTGTTGCAGCCGGTTAGGACGGGGTTTGGGTAGAGCAGAAAGGAGCAAAGAGTGGGTGAACGTTCATGCACATTCCCTTAAAACTCTTCATAGTGCTCTTGTTTCCTCTGTGGCCTGGAACTATAGCAAGTAACTACACTGACCTATGGGGCAAGGCTCGTGAGGCGTTCCTCACTCGGAGAAGAAATGGACCTGATGAGAGCATCTGCCCCCACAAAAGGGCAAGAGAACAGGCAGGCACTGGAGGGGGCCCAGCAAAGGCTGACACACCGTCCACATTCTGGGAGATTTTGCAGAACCGTGGGCTGTGCTTTCCACTACTTGTTTGGAAGTAACCATGAAAAGACTTCAAAGGGATGCTGCTTCAAAGGGTTCGTGGAAGAACTGTAACCTATGGATTGCATAAGCATCCCAGTGTTATTTCTGAAAGCAAGATTACTTCTTTTATCAAACATCTTTGCCTGCCCTGGTTGATCATGTTGTCAAAGAAGACACAGAAGAGGCAGGATCGTGCAGAAACTCCAGGGAAATGTTTTATTCATTAAAGCTCTAGGGGAGTTGGGCTTCAGAATGACTGACTCGCCAAGCTTAAAGCGCAACAACTGTTTTTAATGCATGTAAATGATCGTGCTTAGTAAGGTCATAGGAGTCTGCTCTAGGTAGCAAGTGCAGTTTCTCGAGCAGTAATGATGTTCACAATGTTTAATATGTAAAACCTGAAGAATGACATTTTTTGTTTTGAAGCCCATCTTTATGCAAAATGCCCCAGGTTTCAAGGTTCTGGAAACAGAACGAGTAAAGGTGATCCATTACGCTTGGCGGAACTCCAGGCCCCCTCTCGTTTCTGGGCACTTAGAGATCCGGTGCCAGCCCCAGCAAGGCCGGTCAGTCGGTGTTCTCTCAAACACCTCCCTCCCCCGCACCGGGCCACTTCCCTCCCCCCCCCCCCCCCCAGTGCTCCTTTTCTGTCTTTGGCAGCAAGGACAGGACATCAAAACTGTTCTTCCCTCTGGACACGGCAGAGCCCGGGGCCTCCTTCCCAGACCTCAGCCCGCTCTCTTCTCCCCCTCTTTCTGCGTCCCTGCCCCGGCCCGCCTCGCTGGTGCTCAGCTGGGGCTCTTACTTGGCAAGGAAGGATGGACACGGCGCGGGTGCCTGGCCACCGCACCGGGGGAAGCGCAGAGCAGCAGAGCCGGGATGAGACTCGGCTTGCTGAAAGGATTGCAGTCTCCTTTTAAAGAGGCAGTTTACAATTACTTAGGTGTTTGAGATCACAGTCCTCGGGATCCCTGAAAGAAAAGTGCTCTATTCTTAGCTGCTTCGGGATGTAGAAGCCAGCGTTTTCTTGTCCCCATCTAGTGGCCACCGTGATGCAGAAAGGCTGCAGGGTTTTGTGTGTGTGTGTGTCTGTGTGTGTGTGTGTGTGTGTGTGTGTTCCAAATTAAGGATGTAGATGGGATTGAAGCCACATTGCCTTGGGATTTCTAACTACTCTGTGGTATAAATTAATCCACCTAAAAATAACAGAGATTTTTTAACCAACAAGAAAATGAAGCTTTAAATTCATGCTTAAGGAGGAAAAGTATTTCCTATAATATTAAAATTAGAAGAAAGACCATTTTTAAAGGTCATTATCGTAGTTCACAATTAGCTCAAGTAAATATTGGCTTTTCTTTCACTGAGCACACTGCAAGTCAGACTTCTGACCAGGAATCCTTGCCATCCCAAGCGTTTGCCCAGGCTGCGTTGCTGGCTTGGAGGCTACTCAAGGCTGAGGATTCTAAAACAAGCAGCAGAATGGGGTGGGGAAGGGGTCCGTGTGTTTGAAACTGTTTTCCAATCCCAACTGCTTTTTCCTACAAAACTCTAAGCAAATGATGGATTGATCCCTAAAGACAATTTCTCTAATGAGAAAGAACCCTTTAAGATTACTTTAATTAATTGGTAGTAGTTACACAAGGCACTGTGGTAAAAAATAGCATACGATTAGGCTGAAAGCAAGTTAGCCAAAGTAATTTGGCTTAGTGCAATTGAACTGAGAGTAAAATGTTCAACATAAAAGCCTAATTGAAAATAAATATTCTTCAGATTATTCTTTTAAAGTACAGCACTTCTTAATATGACTTCTTAAAATATATAAATGCTATTAAGAACTGGGGGAAGATATTTCTAGTTTATTTGCTCTTAAATTGTTTAAAAATGTACATCTATTTGTGACGACTTTCTCTTTTTGTAACAACAAAAATGTGAAAAGATTTGGAGGCCCAAACACCGCAAAGTGCAAAGCTGTGGGCGGATCTGTGCGCGTTATTTTGAGAGAAGACAATTTGATTTCTCTACAGGAGCCATTAAAAATAGAATTAACCAATTAGGGAAAGTGTGGAAAAGAAATCGCTGATCTCAATAAAGATCTGAAATTTTGATGAAAATATTCAGCGACAGAGTGACGAACTCCACTGCGGCCCCCAAGCAGTGTTCACAGGAGAAACCTGTGCGTTACTATTCTGACTGAACTGTTCCCGGCCGGTTTGCACGCAGCCAAACAATACTGACCCAATCACTCACGGTGGTCCCAGGGGCCAAGGACAGGGCTTGGGACGACAAGGAGGTTGGCCGGAGAAGTCAGAAGTTGCTACAACCCGATCTTTCTCCCCATGTGAGAAGATTGCCCTGTTCACACATTAGCAAATAAGTTGTATTTCCACAAGCAGAAATGTGCCTGGAGCCATCTTCACCCTCTTCATGCTGTGGAAAAACTAAGAAAGAATTCATAAAGATCGCCCAGCTTTCAGCCTTTTCTCAGGAAATACAAGCTAAGACAAAATGTCTGCCCGACACAGAAATCTCCTGTTCCATTAGGAGGGAAGCTGCTACTGTGAAGTAAGGCTGAAACCAGAATCTGGGGCTCATGGCAGGTGATCCGGCACTAGATTCTAAAAGTAAAAGAAATATCACCTTTTGAATAGCAGGAGAGAAACCCTCTGGGCAACTGGGTTCATATGAAAAAAGAAGTGAAGTTCTTCCACCTTCAGGACCGGAAGCTGGGAGCAGGGTGCACGTTGCCGCAGGGTCTCCTCCACAGGCCCAGGGAGGTGGGTGACTCTTGTGCTGGGTGACTGTGCTCCCAGTGCTGGCCCCCGGGTCCTGGGCAGGGAGAGATGGCTCTAAGGTAGGAAACAGGCAAGCGAGGGCTCTATAGTGAGTGATTTACAGACACTTTAAAGCTATGAAGGAAGAAGTTTTCTAATGATAGTTCTCGAAGAAAAAGTGGGGAGAGACGGGGGAATTATTTCTTCTCCTTTTTAGATTTTTAGCAGGGAGAGCAAAACCTCTCGCTCCCACTCTTTATCCTTCTTCCACTTCCTGCTTTCCTGTTCCCGGCCTTCTGTGGGCTACAGTCACCGCCCATAGCCCTCACCCCCATCTCTCCCCTCCCCTTCCTCAGTGGCTCTGAAACCAACTGGCCAGCCCTCGACACGTCAGAAGTGCGCCCCAGTTGCTGTTCCTGTACAGCTCCACTCGACAGTGCGGGTAGATGTCCGTACTTCCTGTGTCCACTTTGGTGCAGACACAGTGAAGCTCATGTGTACACAGCTTACCTTCAAAGCGGAACCGTGGCGTGGCACTGAGCCTCGGGAGAGGTCAGGGTGGACACCTGGACGGACTGAGACGCCCCAGTCCGGAGAGCTGAGGCAAGCCAGGTGCACAGCCAATCCGTGTCTGTCCCGGAAGACTGTTGCTTAGGATAAGGGACATTACAAGCAATGGAGAAATGGTATTCAAGATAAAGTCTGCTAAAATAGCTGTAATCCCTACCGAGCAAGTGTGCACAGGCTGGTGGAGAGTAGGGCAACTGCAGAAGGGTCCTGGTGGCCCAAACCTCCAGCTCTGACCCAAAACTCAAGATCTGTGGTGTCTTCCAAACATGTTGAGTTTTCACTCAGACCGGCTATCTATCAAGCACCTACGAGGACAGCTGACTGGCTCTCCGCCTACGTGTGGACTTCAGTGCTCTTTCTCTTTGCCTCCTGGTAGACTGCTTGCTGGGGCACAGGCACGGTACCTGTGTAAGTGTAAGAAATGGGAACGTGGCTGGGAATGCCACCTTCACTTACGCCAGTCCTCAACAGATATGTATCTGCCTCAGAAAAAGTTTAAGGCGTGAAGTAGTGAGGTAAATGTCTGCCTGTGCTGTGGGCACCCACCTAAGGTGGCCCTGCAATCCGGGCAGATTGCAAAGCCGGAGTGGCTGCAGGACAGCTATGCTACTCAGACATAAATAAAATATAGACCCATGTGAGGAGGCACAGATGGCTTCATAAATTTTAAATCCACCATCAACAACAACCTGCAGTGAAAATCTAAAAAGAAACAGGGAAATTTTCCTTGGAAGCTGTTTGTTTAACAATAATCATTATTATAAAGGGGTTAAATTATTTTATTTTATTTTATTTTTATGTATCTGGTACAGGGTCTCACTATGCAGCTTGGGCTCCTAGTGATCCTCCTGTTTTCAGCCTCCCCAGCGCTGGCATGCACCCCCATGCCCAGTCTCAGTGCCCCGCTCAGAACGCCAGGGCAGGGCCAGCACAGCATGTGGTGTGGGGGATCAGACCCTGGTCTCTGTGCTTGCCTAAGCAGGTTCTTAGTTGTCTCAGCTATCTTGCCAGCCCTTACTTTAAAAACCCTGGTAGCAAACAAAATTACCAATTTTACTTAAATTGGTTTGTCTGGCTCTAATTTGTCCCCATTCTTTTTATGAAAATATTTACATGAAGTAGTATTTCTAGTTTGTGTACACAGGGTGGTGAACTTCAGTAATTGTCTGAAGGGGCAGGGGCTGGGTTTCAACTGCACACTCCATTTCTAGGCAGCAATTGTGGTCTTGGCTCGCGTACTTTGTCTTTCGCTCGGCCCCTCAGTCTGCTCCTCACAGTGTTGCCAGGGCTCCACCAAAGACGTGGGCAGGAGCTGGTCACTGTGGGCATGTCTGCAGTCCCAGCACTTCCGAGGCTGAGGCAAGAGGACCACGAGCTCAAGGGCAGCCTGGACAACATAGCAAGACCGTCACAAAACAGAAAACGACGAACCAAAACAAAACTACCTGTGGACCGGTACAGTTAGAAACCCATTCCCTTTCTGAGGCCATCTCCCTTGAAGAGCTCTCACTCTCCTTCACGGTCCCGTGCATCACAGCACCCCTGAAAGCTGACGCTTTTCCCGCAGCTTTCCCGGCGCGTCCCCTCCCCACCTGCGCAGGGCTGCATGTGGCCCTCCGAGGCCCCTCGTAGCTCCCCCGTGGAGGCCAGGCCTTGCACTCCTCTTCTCTTGGAGATATGTCTGATGGAGAGAGTTTGTTTCCCCTAGGACTGAATCGGGTCTTCCCGAGCAGAAACCTCCGCCCCAGAGCTCCTTCCCACAGTGTGCTCCGCCCTGGCCGCTGATACCCAGGGACACCGATGCGCCCTCCGCGGCTCAGGCAGGAGCCGCGCGTACCACCCCAGCTGCTTCGGTGCGGGGAGCAGCCGGCCATGACGCTTCATCACGCAGCCCGCTTCCGCGATGGCTGAAGCCAAGAACAGAGGTGGGGGATGGAACTGTCATTGTTGTGTTTATACGGGCAGGAGACTAGAAAGTGAAGAATCCGCTCTGAGTGGGCATCACAACCTCTCTGAGCATTGTTCACTCATGAGGAATGAAAAGCACACCGCCCTTCTCTCTGAGCGCCGCGATCTGGATTATGACTGGCACGGCACCGCCGCGGGCAGCGCAGAGCACCGGAGTAGATGCGGTGGAAGCGCTGTGCCAAGGGCTGGGGCCCGGGAGCACAGGGAGGGCTGCACACCCCAGAGACGCCCAGGGCCTGGCAGCTCCCTCCCCATGCTTGAGATGTGAAGAAGGTGTTTTCTCTTTCTAATGCATAACAAAGAGGCTCCGTCAAGCTACCAATTGGTGCAAGTACACAAAGACACTGACAGAGATGCCCGTGTTCCCCGTTGGATATGCGAAGGCCGTGCGTCCATAATTGCCTTCCTAAAGCGGGAAGCAGGAAGCGGTGGCAGAGCACTGCGATCAGCACTGGAACGAAGAGGGACTAAGGCAGAAACAGCTTTTGTCCTCATCAGCACCAGGCTGGTGACAAAGGTGGACACGGTGGCACCAACATCTGTCGTGCCACCACATGGAGCTGAAAGACGCCCTGTGCAGACTTACCTCGCCGCCCACACTGGTTCTGCCATAGACTGGTACTCCTGCCTCACAGCCCAGGAAATCCCGAGCAGAAGAGTCAGTGTCCGAGATGCATATCTAAAGGAAGGCAGCTGGGACGCTGGCCAGTTCTCCGGTCGGTCCAGTGCCACAGTGCTGGCTACCTGCAAAAGCACCAGCTGTGCAAGAGCGAGTGGAGGACACAATCGAGATTCAAAGGACTGGGGCTCACTGCGGAGCCTTCTCTAAGTCCCCATGAGGAAGCCTAAGGGTCTGCCCTGGAACGCCGAATGGTCTGTGACAGTGAAGCCTGGTGCTCCTCCCAAGAAGCACAAAGCAAGACTTCCCCTTCTTTCCCTTTCAGTTCCGCCCAGGCTCCAAGCCTATTGGTTGGCACCACCCATGGCCCCGCCTCCCCGTAAGTCCATCACGCAGACACACCCAGAACTCTGCTAACCCGACGTGCCAGGCATTTCACGTTCCAGTCAGCACCACAACTCACCGTCACACGCAGAGATCTCCCAGATCTCCGTGGCAGGCAAATGGCTTTCTACATACGCAGAAATTTTGCCGTCCAGCTGTTGTTATAAGCCAATGCAGTCAGAAGTGGTTCCACCCTGGCTGCCACTTAGAAGCGGGACACCCTTTTCCACAGTGATCAATTCACAGCTCCTAAGGTCAAAAAGAAGTGTATGGGAAAAGACTCATTCCTACCGAAAAAGTTAAACGTCCATGAAATAGCAAATAGGCCGTGCGGTATCACATTGCTCTGGTCTAGTTCATTCATTCAAAAGGAAATTAATGACTTGCAACTCTGGGACACATGTGAATAGCACATTCATTATGGCTATCCTGCTAGACACAAGGAACGGAATCATGAGAATTCCACCGTTTCTGCTGTGCACTGTTGATACGGCGCACAGTGCGGAGGGACCCTTTTAGCCCTAGTGATGCCTGGCTGACCCACTTCAAACAGAAATCAGTGAAATGAAATAGGGCTGCCTGGAGGGCTCCAGGCCTATGAAACTTAATTCATTATAAAATGCAAAAGCTAATTAAAGATGAAAAGGAAGATGTGGATGCGTTCTCTACCACGAATTGCAGCAGTTTGGATTGGGAAACAAAGTGGAGTTTATGATAATGTAAGTTTGAATGCACTTACATCTAAGCACTCCAGTGAGACTTGTGAGTATTCAGTTGAAGAAACCCTTTTGTCACCTTTCATGGGGCAGAAAATGAAGTGCTATGAAGCTGACTGTGCTCAAGCAGAAGGGGGAGGGGGGAAGACATGAAATAGACGGACAGTGGGACAAGGCCAGCCTGCCATCTGCCGACGTCTGCGGCTCGTTCTTTTTTTAAACTGACATGTCAATTTTGTATTCATTTTGGGATACTGCATAAATGTTCACACAGGTATAGAGTGTGTCATGATAAATCAAGGTAAAATACCATTTCTATCACCTCAACAGTTATCATTTTTGGTGCTGGGTACATTCAAAATCCTTTCTCCTAGCTACAGCTTATTTTTAGGATGACCAAAATGGCTTGTTTAAATCATGTATTAAAAGCAATCAAATCCATTTTTGCTTTTATTACACTGACAATTAGAACCATGAAGATGCACCCTGTAGACAACCCCTAGGCCTCTGGTAGCCACACTGATTTGATGGGAAAAGAGGGTTGAAGAGAAGGCTGAGTGACCACCTCCTGCCCGCGCTCAGCTCGGAGGAGCTAACACAGAATCCTGATCCTGGGAGCATGGAGGGCTGAGCTGCGGGTGTTGGCCTCCCAGGCAGGTCTGGTGGGTGACACAGTCAGGAAGGAGGGCGCTGCTTCTCCACACAGCCCAGCCCCTTGGGTGTGGGACAACTGAGGGCTGCAGAGGCCACATCACTCCCTAGTGAAGGGCGAGTTGGGGTCATAGAGTGGTCCTATTGTGGAGGCCCACCTGGGCTACTCTCCTTGGAGTACCACTTATCTCTACTTTGGCTGAGCTTGACTCTATTTCCCTGCACTGATATGCACAGAGCTGGCTAGGACTTCGCCTTATCCCTGGCAATGCATCTGGGTCCAGCTGAGGAGCTGGTGGTAGTCTTTGGAGACAACGGGCAGTGTTTCCCTGGATCCCCCAACCGCTGCTCCCTCGGGTGAGCCTGGACAAGGAGGGATGAGGATGGAGCCTCAAGACCAAGGCTGAGCCTTCCTTGGCCTCAAAAGACTACACCTCAGAGCTGAAGCACCAGCCCCGAAACATTAGATGCCGTCTCATTCGTGCAATGCAGATTGCTCTTCCCGCACAGCCTTCTCTCTACCCATTGCAGAGGTGAATGCAGGCCTCCTCCCTGGCCCAGCTCACGGCACTCATCTGTGTCCCATCACTCTCAGAGAACCCATCCTCAAGCTACTCCCTTCTTCACAAATGAATAGAATCCAGGTTTGGTCCTGAGTCAAGGCCTTTGTTCCAGATAGCCATCTTGTGGACGGACTCAGGACTCCCTCGGCTCCCCGCCATGTTAGATATATTGTTGTGTTTTTATTTACATCATGAGTTGCACTGGAAGTGGTAGATTGGAATTAACTCATAATAATTCCAGTAACTTCCCATGGGATCACAGACACAAACTTCCTGGGCCACAATGAGGACCGAGAAAAGCTCTCTGTGTCCTGTGTTGCATTGTGTGTGTGTGTGTGTGTGTGTGTGTGCCAGGTTGGGGTGGCCTGTGTGCCCTGGAAGAAGGCAGATGGAAGAGTGAGCAGGGGCTCACAGCAGCAACAGGAAACAAGCACAAGCACGCAGCCTGCCCTCTGAAGCCAGGTGAGAGGTGGGCGCAGAGCCTGAGGCAGGCGCACGCCGCCGTCCTGGCCCTGACGCCGCATTCTCTGCACAGCCTGAAGACTCCTCACTCATGGCAGTGCTATTTCAGGCCTCCATTCCTCCCCTGCACACCACAGGCCACCTTCAGCTCCTTCTACACCCAGAAAGGGGACCTAGGGCCTCCCTCTCCTCTGCTGTCAGCCCTTCCTCTGGGCCCTCCTCCCGTGTCCCTGCTGCAATGCCCCCAGCTACTGTCACCCTGGACACCCTCGTCTGAAGCCGCAGCTGCTGCAGGAGGAAACGCCTGACCGCGATCACGAGGAGAGCTGCCGTCCACATCCCATGGTGCGCTGGTCCCTGTTACCTGACTGCCCTCTGGTGCCCCTCACCTTGCCCACCCTCTTACCACTGTCGCTCTATACTTCTTTGAGACCAAGGTTTTGTTTGCACTTTTTCCTGTGGTCCTGAGGATTGAACCCCAGGTATTCACACTAAGCTAAATCCCCAGTCCCCCCACACACACCTCTTTTAGAGATGGGGCCTCACTAAGTAGCTAAGCTGTCCAGCCTGGCCTTTAACTTGCGATCCCCTGCCTCACTGTCCCAGACTGCTGGGATTTCAGGGGTGGAGCACCACACTCAGTGAGATCAAATTTCTAATGCCCCACATGTGAGCAGGAACACAGGGCATCTGCCTTTACCTGGCTCACTTCACTTAGCATAATGTCCTCTAGTTCTATTTTGCCACACAGTGTGGAGTTGTATTCTTTGTTATGAATGCAAGACCAAATAGTGCTTGTTGTGTCTGTGCCCCGATTTTCTCTGTTTATCTGTCAAAGAACACTTCAGCTGACTCCACAGCTTGCCTCCTGCCAACAGCGACGCAGGAAACTCGGCACTGCTGGCATCCGCTTGGCAGTTTCATTGCCTTTGGCCCTGTACCCAAGAGAGAAATTTCTGATCACCTGAGGGTCCTTTCTAGAATTTTGAGGAGTCTCTGTATTGCTCACACAATGTGCTTGTGTACATTCTTGGCAATAATTTAAGATTTATGTATTTATTTGGTGCAGGGTCTCACTATGGCAGCTCATACTCTCGGTGATCCTCATGTCTCAGTCTTCCCAGCACTGGGGTTACAGGCGTGTGCCACCATGTCCAGTTTCAGTGGCATGGGGCTGGCACAGCATGCGATACCAGGGATCGAACCTGGGTCCCTCTGCTTGCCAGGCAGGTGCTTAGACCACCAAGCTGTCTCCCTTGCCCTTGGCAATAGCTGATGAGGAGCTTATTCTTTACCCTCACCGAAACATGCTACTCATTTTGTGTGTTGATAAGAGCCATTCGGACTGGAGTAGCATGGTGCCTCCTTGTGGCTCTGATTTGCACGTCAAGACGGCGAGCACTTCTTCCTGCGCCTCTTGACCTCTTGTGTCTTCTTCTGAGAAGCTCCACTTCAGGCCACGTGCATGCTTTTCTATCAGGTTGTTGTTGATGCCGTAGTAGTGAATTGTCTGAGGTCCTCAGATATTCTGGGTCGTATTCCATGTCAGACAAACAGCTGTAATCTTGTCCATCCTGCAGGTTATCTCTTGACTCCCTGTTTCCTTCAATGTGCGGCTTTGTGGCTGGCAACCCCAGCTGTTTATTTTGCACTTAGTGCCTCTGCTTTTGGAGTCTTTTCCACAAAGGCTCGCTGCTTGCACGGACACCTTGAAGTTCTCCCCTACGTTTCTTCCAATGTTTTCACAGCGTCCAGTCTTCCATGTAGGTTTTGATTCAAGCGGAATAGAATTTGGCGCGCTGTGAGAGACGCAGGTCGAAGTGTGCACCGTTTTCCTGGCGACCTCTATGAAGAGACTGGCCTTCTTCACAGCGTTTCTGGCACCTTTCTCGAGTTTTGGCTGGTGGTGAACACATAGGTGTGGCTTGAGGATCTCTATTCAATTCCAATGAAATATCCACTAACAAATACCAGCCCCAGAGCCACCTGCCCTTTCCTATTTACTTACCTTTATTCATGTTAATCAGTACCTAAAAGTTGAACCCGTTTATACTGGACCAAGGTGTGTTTCTATACATGGATGTACTGCGCATGTTCCAGTTAGGATATGCACAGCAATTTCTTTTTAGCAAAAGCGTCCTTGCTTTCGGTTTTCTGAGATGTATGTCTTGGTCATATGTAGCCGCCTTGCCACACAGTAGTGCGCCAGAACATTTTGCTCCTAAAGGGAGCCTGGGACGCATGCACCAGCCCCTCTGCACCCCTCTTCTTCACAAATTCTGGTCACCCCATTCCATTTTCAATGGCTTTGAGCTTCACTAGAGGACTGAGGTCATGAGAATAGATATTTTGTGGCTTAAGTAACTCATAGCCAGGGCCACACAAACATCTCAAACCCTTCGCCCTATGAGTTCCTTAAAGTCTTTTATATGAGATAAGACATAAAACTGGAAGTTTCAAAGTGCATTTAGAACTGGAGGCTGTTAGCTGCACGAGAAGGTCGTGTGATGCAGGCCCTAATTTATTTATTTCTGAGAACATGTGTGACCAAGATTTGTTTGTTTAGCTTTGACAGTTTTAAACCTCACAAATACTGTTTGGGCCTCCATGTAGTCATGTGAGGAATAAGGACAGGAATTTCAAGGTTTGTGAAAGAAGAAACTCACAGGGAGACACAATGAGCTGCGACGTCCCCGGGTGGGCCCTGCAGCGAGAGCTCAGCCACATCTCCGGATAAGACCCATAATTGAAGGACAGCTTGGGCCTTCATTCACACGGCACCTGTTCCCCTATAGGATCCGTGATTAATGGTTAGGGCCGTACAGCGCGTGCCCAAGACCAGGTGAAACTACGAGTGTGGTGCTGACACATTCACTGTGGAAATGACAGCCTCACCTCGATGAAAGTGTCGGGACTATGCGTTTACTAGAGAATAGATGTGTGTGTGTGTGTGTGTGTGTGTGTGTGTGTGTGTGTGTGCATATTTTGTGATCAAAATTACTGCAAGGAAGGCACCACTGGATTGGTGGGCAGCGTGTGGGCGAGCGCTTGACACGGGGCTTAGAAAGGCCAAGACGGTTCCATGAAGAGCAGCAGAGCAACGTCCTGCCTGACGCCCTGGAGACCAGGGTGACAACTAGAAAGGACAACGCATGAGGGAAAGCCA
Source organism: Octodon degus (assembly GCF_000260255.1). Taxonomy (NCBI): domain Eukaryota; kingdom Metazoa; phylum Chordata; class Mammalia; order Rodentia; family Octodontidae; genus Octodon; species Octodon degus. The sequence continues at coordinate 3,627,790 of NW_004524615.1, forward strand.
GGGAGGTGTGCGCATTGGCCCAGTGTGTGGCCCCGCTGATCCTTGTGACACTCCAAACCTTCTGAAAAACAAAATCCCTGCCAGTCACTAAATGTGTGAGGAGACTGGATTTTAAGTAGAATACAGCAGCAGCCCTGAGCTCTGCCTCCGATGAGCTCCAGGGCACGGTCACAGCACCTCACAACACAGTGGAGACGGAAGGAAGCAGTGGGTGGAGGGGGCTCTGCCACATCATGGGTCACCGAATGAGCTTCAGGGAAAGCCAGACCACTGCTGAATGGCAGGGAGCGCTGACTGGCTCGGGCAGGTGGAAGGGTGTGGACCAGGCAAGAAGTGACACCTTCTCTGTCGATCACAGGTGGACAGATGTGTGCGCACATGCGCGTGCCTGTTAGGCACGGGTGTAACTATGCCTGTGTGACAGTGTTAACAGCTTCAGACTTTAAACTGGAGGAGACCCAAAAGCATTTGTGGGATTGTGCAGTCAAAAGAAGTCGGTCATCCTTACCAAGAGTGTTGAGAAACACCAGCTGGTGTTGCATTCCCAAGACCGCCCACCCGGCTTGCCTGCTGATGGCTTTCAATTAAGGAAACAACACAGCTCTTCCCTTGCAATGTTTCCAGGGCAAGTGATTAATGAGCTCCCAATGAGGACAGTGTTATTCTTTAGACCTGAAAGGTCCCCCAGAGGTCTCATGTATCTGGAAGGGACTGGACCATGAAAGCACTGTACTGTGCTGACAAATTCACTGATGAGTTGTGGGGGTGGACTAAGGAGGTGGATGGAGCCTAGATGGAAGTGTGGGTCCCTGGGATCAGGACCTACTCGTGTCCCCAGCTCCTCTCTTCTGATTCCCGGCTGCAGATGCAGACGTATTTCTTCTGACGTGACCTCATACCATGCTGTTTCTAGATTGGAGCCAGCCAGCCATGGACTGGACTCAATGAAATCCTGAGCCTAAATAAGCCTTTCCCTTGGCCTGTGGTTGTCAGGTATGCTTCCCCAGCAACAGGAAGCTGATACCAAAAGGTAACCCCGTGGCGTCGCCCCCCCCCCCCCAAGGGCACATTGTCCTTTCTGCGAAGAACAAGGCTAATCTCTCCTTCTGTTTGGCAGGGGCCACGGAACGTGGCCAGATCCTTCAAGAAGCAATGCTATGCTGAGGGGGACGCAAAGCTCAAGGCTGACATTCACCGTGGGGGTGCGGCCACCTCAGAGGACAGCAACAACGGTGCCCTCGTCACAAAGTTGAGCACAACTGCAACACAATCCTGCGCTCACACCCGGAGCTGCTTCCCACACGGATGGACACAGAAGCCTGTTGTGAGTGTTCCCAGCAGCTGTCCTCATGCCGGCTGGACACCAGGAGGTCATGCAGAAGGCGAGTGGGTGAGCACGCCATGGGCCAGCCACGCAACAAAATGTTATTCAGCAATAAAAATAAATGGGATATTAACCTATGAAACCGTGGAGGAGCATTAAGTGCAAATCGCTAGGTGGAAACAGGCAGTGTGAAAAGCTTGCGTGGGGTTGAACTCCAGGCACAGAATATTCTGGAAAAGGCAAGCACAAAAAGCAAGCGCACAGACCCCCACTTTGCGCTCAATTTTTCTGTAAATCAAAAAATTCTCTCAAAATGATCAAGTTGATAAACTTTTAAAATTTAGATTGTAGATTAAATTGCTTTAGTGTAGTGATTCCCAGATAAATAGTTTACAATATACAGACAGGCCTTGCACATAGCTGGCAGGCTGCACGACCGATACGCTGGATGATCCCGAGCATGGTGTGTGCATTTCACTTTATATCACTTAAGACTGCACATGTTTTGACTGAGGATCTAACAAAAGGATCATTAAAAACAAGACATCACCAGGGATATAGCTCAGAGGCATAAGCACCTGTGTAGCAAGCGCAGGGTCCTGAGTTCAATCCCCGGCACTGAAAAAAAGAGTGAAAAGAAAGTCAAGACATTGAAGGATCAGAAAAAAACATACTTCTGATCAGGGAGAAGTCCCACCACCCTCCACTGGTAAATGCACGCAGGGAGCTACTTAAAATCAGAGGTGAGAAGAGGGTCCCACAAAGCCAGCGTGAACTCAGGGCCGCCTTCTGTGCCCTGCGCTGCACCAGGCCACTGTCTGTCACCTTGCTCTCCTGTCCTGTGGATGAGGATGGCTTGATTCTCAGGCCCACACAGATCTAGAACTGAGGTTTCCACTAAATATCTCAGATCTTCATTAGGTCTGGAACCCGGGCAGAGCAAGCACGGAGAGTGTCTGTGTAGTTCTTTTAGGGTTCTCTTGGTTCATAGCTTTATAATGCGAACTGTTCTTTCTTCATTCCGTTACTATTCGAGAATAACCCACGTCGCGCTGTACTTGTTCAAGTGCTGCCCTCTTGTGGCGCCATGCTGTACAACGCTAAGGAGAGAAATTCAACCTGGATATTTCGTGAGTTTATTTCCAAATGAACTTAGACTGTGCGGCGAAGATAGTTTCACAAGTACAGAAAGCAAATCCGAATTAAAAGTCACCTCCCAGGAGTTTGGCAAGCTCTATTTGTCCAGATGGTGAGGAAGAGATGGGAAGGGCCCTTTCCCTCTATTCCTATTCAAAGGTGAAAAGTGTAAGACTATCCCCTCAAAAGATGCTTCAAGGATGTTCTTTAAAAAGTCTGTTTTCCATCTTGCATCTTCCTCCAGGTCCCTTTCTTTCCCGGATTCTAATTTCAAACTCCTGCTATTTTGCAGTAAACTCTATAACTTCTCAGACAACACTATAAATGCATTAAAATCTTGAATTTTACTTAAAATAGGCAAATTTTATAATGCACATATACTAAGACATATTTTTATTCATAAATTATTATTTATGAATTATAAAATCTATGTTATTTTCATTATCCATTGATTTAAGTTACCCTTAGTGATGCTTAGCTCTTTAAACATTGGAAATCACTGTGTCCCTACCTTCCTTGCTCCCATCCTTCCGTTTTTCCCTCCTTTCTTCTCTTCCTCCTTCCTTCTTTTCCTGTGACTCCTTTGTGGGATGTCTTTCTTTTGTACACAAATTCCGAAGCCTTTGCATTCTACTCCTTTGACCATTTCTGCATTTCTCACTGCTGGGTAATTCTCTCTGCTGTGTCCCAGTCTGATAATGCTCTTCCGGAGTGTTAAGACAAGGACTGGCACTAAACCCAGAGCCTTGTTTTCCGTTCCCAGAACAGCTGATAAGTGAAAGAAAGCTGTCATCACTTCCTGATAGCACAAAGCTAGACACTGAAGGAAAAATGTAGCAGAACGGGTGACCCTGGCCCACAGGCTCGGAACCAAAACACTTACCAGCTGTACAGCCTCAAACAAATCGCACGGCTGAGTCCAATTTCCCTGCCTCCTGGGCTGGGGACGCAGCTCAGCAGTAGACCAGCTCAGGGTGTGTGGGGCCTTGGGTTCGCTCCCCCGTGGGTGTCGTGCACCTGCCACTGCCTTTGCCCTCCGGGCACTGCGTCCTGTTGTCCAGGCGCTACCCCTTCTCAGCAGGGGCCGCTGGATCCGCTCACGGGCCGCCCCAAGAGTGAGGCGTGCTGCAAACCTCTGCGGCTCCTCAATAAAACTCCTCCTGTCTCACATGTGAATAACAATGTTCTAAGTGGTACTGCGGGCACATGCATGTGCGCACGCACACACACGCACACACACACACATTCCATTAGACTCAGCGATTCCCTTTCCAGGTGTCTTCCTGCAAGAGCCAAAGACATTGTAGCGCAGCGGTCCATGCGCACCCGTGTGTCAGGCCGCACAGCTTGCAGTAGCTGAATCTCGCAGGCAGCTCACATGCCTGTCACCAGAAGGAAGTGTGGTCTTTGCAGACAGTAGAGTCCTGCCTGCTACAGAGGAGGTTAAATCTGAGTTATCTGTAGGAAAAATAAATGCACACCGAGACCATAATACTAAGTAAAATCAATCAGACACACAAGCTTAAGTATCACAAGGTTTCTCTTACTTGACAAATTCAAAATCACAAAGAGCAAAATGAAAGGAATAATAGTGAACAGGGAGATGATCTTTTGAAAATGGGGGAGGAGACCCTAGGACAGAGGGAAGGAGAAGGGAGGTGCGGGGAGGGAAAGGAGAAGAGAAAATAATGGAGACTTGTCCATCACACATGCCACCGCGACACAGGGAATGTATTCCCCACGCACTGCAGATGCCGATTCTAACTCAGGCCCGCACGCAGCTCGGCCAGAGCAGGAGCCCAAGGACAGCGGGGATGGGCAGCGGGCTCTGGAACTGCAAGCCGGCATTCCCTTCTCCACTGGGAGATGTGGGTTTGCCCCCTAGACTCAAGACTGCTGGATCTGGGGGCCAGGAGATGGCTCACGAGAATAAGCACTTGACTGGCAAGCACAAGGACCTGAGTTCAATCCCCAGTTCTGAAAAGAAAAAACAAAACAAACAAACAAAAAAAAAAAACTGCTGGATCTGGGCCAAAGTCTTCCCTGGCCACCCTGGGGGATCCCCGTGAGGGGGATGCAGCGCTGAGGCGTCCTGTTGGAGTTCACTGTGACACTTGGTCTCTGGTCTGCAAGTTCTGTCGATCTGAGGGTTGCACTTGAGAGAAAAACACAGTTTGTCCTCATCCCAGGAGTAGGCTTGAGTGTGTTGTGCAACTGTCTTATTGGAAATGCTAGTGCAGGGAGGCGGCCTCTTCCCAAGGGGACCCCACCCAGGGCCACACAGCCACACACTGACAGCGCGCACTGATCTAGGGGGATCCAGACTCTGCACATCCCTCCTCGGTCTCGGCTCACCTGGAGGGAGGCGTTGGGTAAGGCGGGCCCGTCCAGCCTCCTGGCTCCCCACCTCCCAGGGGCACCCTGCAGACCCTCCCTGCCCGGCCAACACGCCTTCTGGGACGTGTCCTGCCTCGTCCTCGCGCCCTTCCTCTGCTCTCCCGCTGCCGCTCCCCCACCCGATTCTCAGATCCGGGGTTCTTTCTCTCCTGTCCATGAAGCCCTGAGCACCTTCCGCTCCCACGCTGGCCCCTGCGCGCCATCGGGAGGTGCCTGGCCTCCAGGTGGATGCGGCAGGGATGCCCCTGCTGCTGCCTTGGCACTGCTGGGGGGAGAGAGCGCGAAGCAGCTGCGGCCTGGGAGGGCCGGGCAGGCTCCAGCAGCGCTTCCCCCTTTCCTTCTTCCTCCCCCTTCCCTCTCTCATCTTTCCTTACTTTGTTTCTCCCTTCTTTTACTCTGCCTTTTCTTCCTTTCTTCTCTCTCTCTCTCTCTCTCTCTCTCTCTCTCTCTCTCTCTCTCTCTCTCCCCCTCTCTCTCCATTTCTTTCTCTGATATACTCAAAACATCGTAACAAAACCAAATATCCTTAGTTTCCTGCCACTGTAATATCTGAATTTCTTGCTAAAATAAAACCAGACACTACACGTCACTTCCCTTTCTTAGAACTGCAGTCCCAGCCGCCCCTCGCCCCACGCTGGTCTTTGAAGCCAAGCCGTTTAGCCAGCGTAACGCAGGGAGCTAGTCCAAGTGGGTCCGCAAGCTCAGCTTGCCGCAAGGCCGGAAGGTAATGGCACCGACGTCCCAATGGCCCCAAGTGTAAAACCAGCTGAGGTAAAACTCGGATCTGAATTTGAGAACTTCAGCCGGGGACGAGATGTCCTAGTCATCCCCTCCCTTCCCCACTGATGTCTTCCAAGAGGGCCACAGCATCAGGAGCGGGACCAGCGGGAAGGGAAAATACAGTCTCTGCTCAGAGGACGTTAAAAAGGTGAAGGTGGCAAGACACTGGGATCCAACTCAGCAGAGCCTGAATCACGCAAGACGCAGAAACGCGCGACCCGGGTACACACCCGCTCACCCCCCCCTCCCCCGGGCCGGGTCTGCAGGCAGCCCTGACCCGCGCCCAAAACACACGCAGGTCTTTGCTTCCCTCCCTTTGCTTTCAAGGGTTCTTCCCGGAGCCTGTTCCGGGCCCTTCTGCCCCTCCGGGTGAAGCTTCCCGAGGGAGATTGCCACAGGCTCCGCGGGCCTCTGTAGGCGACCCCGCTGCGTCCCAGCGCAGCGCCCGGAAAGGCCTTCTCTCCACTGTGACTCGAAGCCCCTCCTCCAGGCGCCTCTAAGGGTTCTTTTACACGGATGTCCTGGTGACCCCCTGAGTCCCCCCCGCCCCACAGGGAGGCCGCGCCTTGGTCGCCTGCAAAGCTTATCTGCAGTCACAATTACGATGCAGCATTTAGGGTCACCGAGTATCTGGGCTGGTTTACCTTAAATGTTTATGCAGTTCACCTTAAAATGTTTCATTAGAGCAAAGCCCAAACTGACTTCTTCCTTTTCTTTAAATAAACTGAGAAAAAGTGGAGAGGAACCAAGTCTGACAGAAACTAAGTCTAGGGAGATTCCCACTGGTTACCTAATCCAAATTCTCCTTTCTGATATTGAAATTCACTTTTACTTAATTATGGACTAGCTTCCTCACAATTTCACATATAAGGAAAATAATCAGATGGCTAAAATAATCACATTTTAACCCAAATTTAAACCAAGAGTAACACGGCAGCTAACAGTATGTCACACAGCTAAACTCTACCTCTGCTGATGAAGTGTGTTAAGTTGCTGATAAAGAATACCGGCAGGAGTTGTAGACAACAAGAGTGTGCCGGCTAAGCCTATTATGATCCAGTACTTTTTAAATTTACACTTTAAGAAATAATAATAATAATATAGAAATGAAGATATGCACAGATTCTTCCCAAATTTAGGAACACTCAGGCTTCAAATACTTTATTGTGGTACGCTAGCACCCCCACGTTCCAGCATCTCACAGTTTCTCACCTTATTTTTAGGGTGACAGTCGCAGAGAGAAACCAAAAGATGGTGGCCGGGAGGCCCCGCAGACAGCGAGCAGCAGGCGCTGCGCCTTCCCACTTGGCAATCGAAGTTAGCAGCAGCACTAGGAAAGTTAGCAGCCACTCCTCCAGCATCCAAGCCCTTCTCCACTTCCTCTTTTTCAGTTATGAACAAGATGCATGTTAGTTGATCCCAAAGGCGAAAATTACAGGAACTAAACAACTGCTTAGAGTTTCATTGTAGACATAAGCTTGGGTGCCCCTTTCTTATGGAAAGAGGCCTTTCTAAAATGGATTTAATGTAAAGGCAGCGTGGTATCAACCTCGGTCTGCTGTTTCATCTACTGCTCACTCCAATGAAGCAAACTGCTTAATGAAATTAAAGCTTAACGACACAGAAATAAGACAAAACATAAGGAAAGCGTGTTATAAAAGATAAGTATTACAACATGCCCAAGTAGGATTGTTTATAAAATGCAAATGAAGGTGAAGTGGTCTGAGACATTACGATCTTTAGCAGGAGTCTGGGCACTTTCCACACTTCAGTAAAACGCTGGCTTCTGGAAAGCACATAGCTAGGCTGTTTGCGTTGCCTAGGGTACCAAAGCCACAATAGCACTCGTCCGAAACAGAACAACTGGAACTGGAAAGAAATTACATCACTTTATCATAAACGTACCCACTAGCTTCAGTGCACATTTTATTTTATACAAGTGCAATTTTAGTTATTTTTAATTATTGATTCATACACATACATTGGAAATACCCTACACTCAGAATTCCTGAAGCAACTGAATCTAGGCAACTGCATATACAAACGAGGGAATTCTTTCCTTACTGTGAGAACTGCATCGTAACAGATAACATGAAAGTTAAAAGTGCCAACTCAGACTAATCCAAAGACTTAAATAGCATATGTATCTTATTTTCAGTCCTCTTGTATAACATTTAATTTTAGACTTTTAAAATTAGTTTCTAACCAATAGATACATTTGTAATTGTTATTTTCATGTACCTAATGAAGTTTTTTTACGTTTTAATATTTTTTCCATCCGAAAAGGAAAGGCACACACTTAGCATGCAAAAGGAGCATGAATCCTGAGACCCCTCATGAGTGTCTTAATGTCCTGCAAGCATGGGCACACATTTCATGGTAAATTGAGGAATACCAATTTTGGAAAAGCCATCACCGCCCTCTGATCTGCACGCTTTCCCCGAGACAAGAAGTGCAGTCACACCACTTGGCACCGTGTCCTCGAGCAAGGGCTTTCCAATTCTGCCTTTCTGAATGTGGGCTCTGATTCTTGTAACTCACATGACACTTTGGCTGTGGTTGTCTGTTAAATTTCCTGTTGGGACCAGATTCTGCAAACCAAAACAAATAGCTCGAGAAAAGTCTAGGTGACTACTTTCTTCCCCTTCGGCATTTCCAGTTAAGGGTTTTCCTTTCAGAGGTACAGAGAAGGGGAGCAGAGGGGCCCCAAACATGGGGCACAGCTCACAGCAGCTTCAGGGCACCAAAAAAGGTGCCGTCGCCGTCACGAGAGATCTGCGCATTTTCTCTTGGTATAGCAAGTTGGAGCTCGTCTCCTTCTTCCAGTTTTGCAATGCCTGGCAAAGAAGGGTGACAAGGGCCATAAGCGGGCGATCGGTGGGCACGGGAGGGTGGAGGCAGCCTGAAAGCCAGCGGCTGTGCCTTGGAAAGACTGCTGACAGAGACGTTTGTACTTCAGGCTGCACTGGTGGGCTTGCGGGCCAGTCACCAATCTATCAGCCTCGGACACGACACGACATGACATAAAGCTAAATAAACAGGAGGAGGTGCACCAGATACAGCTGAGGCAGCATGTATGAGTGGACTCTTCGTACAATGTATGCTTGGTAACAGACCCAAACATCAGCCTGGAAAGGTGAACAGTCACAGCACAGCCCCTGACAGATTAGCACACAGTTCAGGGTGGGTTTCGCTGATTTCTATTAACAAAGGAACTTCTTATAGTAATGGCCAATAAAAATGCAAAAATCACACACACATTTATGTATACTGAACAGTCCGGATTATACTTTAAATTTGCAAACTGAAAAATATAAAATTTAAAAAGAAAAAAATCAGAGGAAGGAAATGAAATTCTACTAACAAAGCAAATTTTAATATTGTGTTTCTCTAAACTCCCAGCTGTGAATTGAAAGGTCACTTGGATCACTTTTTGCAACCACCCGAATTTTAGGTTTTCATACATGACAGTGCTTGTCTTTATAATCAAAAAACGACAAAGCAGCTGGCCCCATTTAAGCCACCACGTGTCTGTGTGTGCCTGATGTACAGTGAGGCATTCTGCGAATGGAGGAACCCAAGAGCAGCTCGCAGGCTACTTTTACTATAGTGGTAATTGGTGATCTCACTCCAAGAAGAAAATATGAAGGAGAAAAAGAGGAAGAGGAAGGGGTGGAGGAGAAAAAAGAGGCAAACGAACAAAATGAATAGCATTGAACTGGGGGGACTTACAGCTAACAGTGTAAGAGGAAGTCACATTGTCTCATTAGCAGACAGCACAAAATTTTACTTATAAAGTGGTGTCAATGTCTGCTACAGCTGAATGCCCAATGTAACAGTTGGAGTTTGTTGACTGAATATTTGTTATGTTCCAGTCACCCATCCAGGCAGACATGGCCAACGACCAAGAATGGCAAAGCTGTCCTAAGTCTTGTTTTTTGGCAATGGGCGGGGCCACACACACCACCTTCGGGGACATTGCTTAGTAACTTATACCTTTTATAGTAGTGACAAAGCATTTGAGGACTGACAACCTTACATAATTCAAAAAAGGAAAGATTTTTGTAAAAAGATCAGGATTTATTCATTGAATATATTACCCATTATGAGAGAGATTAAAAGGGATCTAGTGAGGCCTGGCCCTGTCTGGCTGCCTGTAATAGTTCAGCTGCCTACAACAAGAAGACCAGAAGGCTGATAGAAAGCCTGCCTGTGAAGACGAGGCTGGGGAGGTTGCTGCTGGGAAGAAGGACAGCCGTGGTTATTGGACTCCAGATCATTTGTGTTTTGACTTGGCAGAGTTGTCTGCAATTTGCTCGTGTCCAGAGACTTTGCCTGAGAGTGAGTTTAAGCATGGAAGAATGATTAAACTTTCAAAAGATATTTCAAAGCAGCCATATATTGGGGCAGTGGCATGGCTGTTATAGGGGCTTTTAGCCAGATTTATGTTGAAAATCAAGAGCAAGGAGCCCAGCAGGAGGATTTAAACTGTCATGAGTTTGGCCAGAAAGGAAGTTCCAATAAAACAGTGCACTGCAAAGATAGAGCTGAGAGGCTCTCCATTGCCAAGAAGGAACAAGAGAATGGAAGGGATGGCCTGAAGGAATCACAGGAGGTGGCAGGTGTCCACCCTTTGCACCTTTGGAGCTGCAAAGCTCAGGGACTTTGCTTTGAGGAGAAAGCCACAGAGCCCCATGTTCCAGAATGGCACTAGCATGGAAAATTTGTTCCTAGGAATCAGGGTCAGTGCTCAGCTATCCAGGCCCTTGACCCCTACAGCCAAGAGAGAAGGAAGCCTGGCTACTGCTCCAGCTGGCAGCAGCCCTTGGCATCATCCCCATGGCATTGGTTTCAGGCGCATGCAGAATGCAGGAGTTCTGAGGTTAAGAAGGCTTCCACATAGATTTTAGAAGAAGGCCTGGGAGGCCAGGCAGTATGAGAACCTTATGCAGTGGAAACCCTAGAAGTTTAGAAAAGCCGGGAATGTGGATCATCTAAGGGAAACTGCAAGGAGGTTGCAAAGCCTGCTTCAGAGAGAAGCCATGAGAGCTACCAGCATAAACACCTTAAGGGCGGAGCCACATGGAGCTCACCGTATGGCACAGCTTGCCTGGATGTCCCACAATGAACTGCAGGACTTAATGTCTGCCCTGCTGGATTTTGGACTCGTGTTGGTCCCACTACTTGGTATCCTGCTGTGTGTACCTTTTGGAATGGCAGTGTTTGTCTTGTGCCTTTGAATGTTGCAAATGTTTAAGTTTTCATTCATACAGGGGCTCACAGTTGAGTTTGGCTTGGATCTTGGAGGAGACTTGGGACTTGGACTTTTCAGCAGTACTGAAACTGTTGGCACTTTGGCAACTCTTAGAGATGTGTTTTCTCTCCGTCCTTTCCAGGCCCTCTGTCATACCCACTCAGTTAGTCTTACCGTGTAGGGAGGTGGGACCTGAGAGGGAGGAGGTGAGGTGATTGTCCCCAGTGGCACAGTCCCTAGGGTTCAGCCACCTGCATAAAGGGATGTGCATGAGTCTTTAGGGGTCCAGAGGCAGAATGTTATGGTTTGTGTCTAGGTGTCCCCCCAAAGCCTCATGCAGTTCTGGGGTGGCTTCTGGAGTTTGTGATTGATTATTGTGGGTGTGGATGCTGCACTTGCCCTGAGGCAGGTAATTTGCACGTCAGGGTAAGGTGGGAAGAGAAGCCAGCTGCTTGAGCTGCTGCTCCTCCTCCTCCCTCATGCTCCTGCTCTTTGCTGCTGCCATGAAAAGTTGCTTTCTGCCATGCGCTTGGACCCAACTGAATATGGACTAAGACTTCCAGTAACTGAGCTAAATAAACCTTTCTTTCCTTCAAAAAAGAGAAAAAGAAAAAGAAAAGAAAAAAAGAAAGAAAAGGATCTAATATTTTGGAAAAGTCTAATTAATATTTGAAAAAAGGAGCATTAAAAATAATTTCTTAATAGGCCACAGACCATTTAGAAATATTAGCTCTTAAGATTAAGTGGGTGTGAGTTCAATCCCCGGTTCCGCAAAAAAAAAAAAAAAAAAAAAAAAAAAAAAAAAAGATTAAGTGGGTGTGAATAGTAATAATTTTAATGTGAAATTTCCACCCTGAACCATTGTCCAGGGCAGATATTGCAGATACAGTATCAGCTCTAATTTATTCTCACAATAGCCATATTAAATTTATTAATAGAAAAATGAGTAACATTTCACTGTAGATATAAAACTGCTTCCTTTGTAGCTGGTGGGCTTCTTAGATTGACTTTAAAATTTTGAAGGCTACTGTGCAAGTACTTTTTGTACTTATGTACCACCAGCAGGTAGTTTTCAGTGGTTTTAAATGAATTTGGCATAAGCTAGAGTAAAAGCGGTAAGCCTGAAACTTCTTGGAGAAAGCCGCCCACGTATGCCTTGAGTTGTAAGTCCTGAAAAAATTCCAGGAAGCCAATTTCATTATTCTTAAAAAGTAAGACACCTGAGAATGGCTGAATCTTCCCATAGGAAGCGCGCGGGAGCGTGGCGGGGGCTGGGGCAGATTTTCAGTCAGTCATAGAAGCCTCAGTGCTAACGCGTACTAACGAAGAACGGACTGCTATGCTTTTGCCATTTATAAATATTTTGCAATATCAAACTGCTGACCAGCACTGGCCACAGGGAAAATATCTTTATGAAAATTAGGGAGTTCCATTGTGCTACACTTCCTCATACTCCGGTGAAGTTATTTAGAATGACATCGCCTCTGTTTATACTAACTCCTTCCCTTGGCTTCTACTGGTTGACTGGGTGCTTGTCTGTAAACAGTGGGACACTTATAAAGTATTTCCCAACCCTTCATTCCGCACTGCTGTTCACTGAAACTGCTAACGAGATCTGTCCAAATCCCCAGAGACAAAACACATGTTCGAGATGAAAAATACGTCTACCTGGAATGTTCACGTTACTCTATTTTCTAAAACCAGCCCTGAATAACTTGAAATTTTTCCCTTCACCCTGCCCCTCACCAAGAAAACGCTAGCAGACGCAGGGCCCAAAGGCTGCGGTCGACAGACCCCAATCCTTGGGCTGCTTCGCTGTCGCTGGATTCAAAGGCAGGCTGCCCCTGAACTTTCAGTCCTGAGCCACTTGCCCAAGCTACACATGTGCACACCATGAGCCACGTGTCACTGCCCTGTACCAGGCCCACCAGGCCGTTTCCTCTGCAGCGTGCACAGTGTTCATAGTGCCCACCATGCAGCCAGGCAGGTGGCTGAACCCTAGGGGCTGTGCCACTGGGGACAATCGCCTCACCTCCTCCCTCTCAGGTCCCACCTCCCTACACGGTAAGACTGAGTGGGTATGACAGAGGGCCTGGAAAGGACGGAGAGAAAACACATCGGCAAGAGGTTGCCAATGAGGAATTCAAGGAAGGACCTCCCTTTCGGAGTGCACATCGAAATGATGGTCACTGATCTCAACTGTCTCAAAACAGTCAGGGCTCCTTGTTCCAGACCATCGAAACCCACGCCTGTCATGAAGCCGGCTCTCTGGTCAGTTCTCAGCCCCCTGCCCTTCCTTCCACTGCCTTTGCACCTCTGATATTCCACATAGCCTGTCTCCCCCAGCAAGCAGATTTGAGAAGGGTTATTTACCAGCTGAATAGCAGGAATTATTCGGTAGTGTCTCAGGCATATTCTGAATGCAGCGGAACAGAGTCACCAGACTCAGCTCGTCCCCAAAGACGTGGACTTTTTTCCTCTGTATGAGGTGTCCCATGGCAAAGGTGTTATCAGTGTACAAAACCTGGAAAACAAACCAAAGGCACAGTCAGGAGTGTGTGCAGCAGCGGAGGCCTGGGGTGAGAAAGCGCAGTTAGGTTTGCGCCTACCTGACCGTAGATAAAGAAGTACCCTGGTTCCTTCACCACTATTTTATTCTCTTTCTCCTCCAAGGCTCTTCCTCTTTTAAAGCTCAGAAGCCATGGTACAAATGTGTATGATCCTACAAAGAAAAGAACAGCATATAAGAGCGGAAACTGAGAAGGGTAGATTTTACTTTGTCTTCATTGCTGACCCAAATCTGTAATTTAGAGCAAATTTCCATTTATTGGAAATACAGAAGAGGATGCAAGAAAAATCACAGGGCTCCAACAGATCCTTGGCAATCACATATATGTTGACCTGCAAAACGATGCTGCTCCATGCGAGCATCTGAAGTTTTTCCATTGTTCTTTGTTTTACTTATTTCACAACAAAATTGGTCTGGGTGCAGAATCGACACTAACAGAGGGGTTTTGCTGGCTCTTCTACAGGAAGGAACGATCCCGTGGAGAGTTCAGTGGAAGGAATCAGGTAGAAGCCAGCCCCGACCCTGCCGTCCGGCAGGAGCAGAGGGCAGGGGAGTGGGGCACCCTGAGACACAGCACCCCTGGACATCGGCCGTGGTCAGTGCGCTTCCTGTCCGAGTGGCGTAGCTCAGTGCACTAATGCTCCTTCATCAGCCCTGGAATTCCCTTGGGAAGCGACAGGAAGATGCCATACTGGAAGGTGTGTGAAGGGGCAGGCAGAAACCAGCAACCACAGAAGGAACAAGCAAAGGCTACCCAGTGGGCGGGCCCTAGATGAGTCTGGGTGCACCTGGACTCCAGGACCCATCCTGTCTTGTGAATTCAGTGGGTGCACCCTGGATTCCCCCAGCCATAAACTCTGGGAGAAGGTGAGCTTTAAGACCGTAGACTGGAGAATGTGGGCAGGCATCAATAAGAGGGTGTAAAATAACTGAATAAAGATTAGACAAGTGGCAACAAGGATAGAACAGTGCAGCACCAGTGCGGTCGGCAAAAACCAGGCACCTTTCTGGCCTGTCTTTAAATTATGAGTGCTGCTTGCAGTGCAGACTGCAAGCTTCGAGGGGCGCGGGCGTGACGATGCTGCACAGCAGCACTCCGGCTGCGTCTGCTCCACTTCCCTTCCTCCTGTTCCCCAACTCCCCGATTCGTCGTGTTTCCAAGATGCCTGGTAGTTCACCGTGGTGAGCGGGACATGTGTGCAGTCTTCCCTTGTCATGGCAGAGATAGAGCAAAGGCAATACCAAAGGTCAGGCTAGCTCAGGGGCAGAACAGCTTTCTCTGGGCTGGACTTTAAAGACAGTGTGTCCAAGACTCTCAGCAGCTGGTGTGGGGGCTACCGATTCTCTCTCTCTCTCTCTCTCTCTCTCTCTCTCTCTCTCTCTCTCTCTCTCTCTCTCTCTCTCTCTCTCCCCCTCTCTCCCTCCCTCTCTCTCTCTCTCTCTGTCACACGTCACACACACACACACACTGCTGCAGGCAGTATCTCCAAGGCAAGCCAATCATGTCTGAACTATTCCCAAGTGAGATCTAATTTATTTCATTCTTAACTGAATTAAAATTACATATATTTACTGTGTAGCATACAATGTTTATAAATGTACATGTATTTTGGATGAATAAATCAAACTGATTAACATATTCATTACCCCATAAGGTGTTACTTTTGCAATGAGAATACTTTTGGTACCAGGGATGGAACTCGGGATCTTGCATTTGCCAGGCAGGCACTTATGCCAGTGAACTATTTCTCTAGCCCAAATACTTTTTTTAAAAAATGTACTTGGTGGGGCCGGGGAGATGGCTCCGTGGAATAAGTGCTTCCCTGGCAAGCGCAAGGGCCTAAGTTCAATCCCCGGTTCCGCAAAAAAAAAAGTACTTGGTCCATGGCCTTACTACACAGCTGGGACTTGTAGTTGTCCTCCTGTCTCAGTCTCCCCAGCACTGAGGTTATAGGCGTGCACAGCCATGCCCAGTCTCGGTGGCTGGCTCTGTGGCCCAGGAGTGGGGCCAGCATGGCATGTGGTGTGGGGGATGGAACTCCGATCCGTGCACTTGCCTAAGCAGTCACTTAGTCTGCTGAGCTATCTTGCCAGCCCCGGAGAACACTTTTAAAAATTCACTTCTTAGCAATTTTCAAGAATATATCTGTGATTATCATGGATTGTGTAAGCACATGCGCAACAGATCGCTTGCGTTCATTTCTCCTGCCTAACTGAAAGGCGCCTTCACCATATTCCCTCAATCCCCAGCCCTCAGCCCCGGTCCCTACTGCTCTCCACTCTACGTCTCTACTCTACTCTACGTCTCTACTCTCTTCTCTGAGTCCTATGATTTTAGATGTCACAGAAGTGAAGCGAGAGTCGCCATGCAGTGCCTTTCTCATAACGTCTCCCAGTTCACCTGTGTTGTGACACAGAACGGTTTCCCTCTTTCGGATGCCTGGATGTTCCACAGAGCATCTGCCATGTCTCTTTTGGGCATTTCTTTGTTGATGCACCGAGGGAGGGTCTACATCTTGACACCCATGAATCACACTGCAGTGCGCGTGGGGCTTCGGAGTCCTTTCAATGCAATGATTTTATTTCCTGTGCACAGACAGCCTGAGCAGAGGGCAGGAGGAGGGTGCCGGGCGGCCCTGTGCAGAACCCACTTCTTCAGCATGCCCTGCCTATGTCCACTCCAGAAGCCTGTCCAGCAACAGCTCCCGGACAGGGCAGGCCTGAACACCTTCCTTTGCTTTTAACCAAAGAAGGATTCTAGGCCCCTTTTTCTGAAGTGCAAATTCCCCCACAGTTGTGCTAGATTGTAACAGTGAACAAAACACACCACCTCCCTTACAAAAATAAAGGCAAAATGTTAACCCATTTACTGGCAAGATAATTTCAGTGAAAAATACTGTAAAAAAAGTTTTTAATGTTATTTAAATGAGATGCTGAAAACCAGAAAGAATTAACATTATGCTGATTACTTATTCTAAAACACAAACTGATGACAGTAAAGGTGACCGTGTCCCAGTCTGGCAGTACTGACTTGACATTCAGATCCAGGAAGGCTTTCTCCTTTCACAACGATGCATGCCTTGGAGTCTCCCTTCTCTGAGCTTAGGGGCTGTCTGGGTTTGGTTCCCTGCTGTTTCTCCAGGGCTTCAAATGATAGCTAGCTCATGTAGGTGCAAAGCAAATATTTACTAAGTTAACTGATTCCTCTTTAAACATAAAATAATTCCAAATGCTATGTTTGCCACGGCAACTAGGTGCAAGCATTCAGCTGTTCTTCTCAAAGCATTTTTGCTGCCTGCTTATTTAAATTCTGAAAAATCCAACACAATCAGTCTCTCTCAAGCTGGTACGTACTGTTGCAGTGAAGGAAACCATTTAGTTCTAAGAGCATTTGTTTGTCTCCTAAAAGTATTGGTCTGGAGCTAGCTACTTACTAAGATTTCTTTTGCAATAATTTAAATTTATTTCCTACTTCTTCACTCCATATTTATTTTCTTTAGACATTTCATTATCTCTTTCTGGCAACATTCACACTACAAAAACAAAGGACATGCATATTTGTTTTTATTTACCGTCTGTGTTCTCCTTCCTCTGCACCCATATCTACCATAGGAAAACACACACACACACACACACACACACACACACACACAGTGACACTCCACAACTTCAGAGTTCCCTGCAGTCCTAGGCGCGTTTGGCAATGCCAGCAATGTAGCCTAGGCTAAACAGATGTGTGCTGGTGCACTGGCTCTAAATACGCTAAACAAAATCTTAAACCCAATGTCAATATAAAGTGCAGTGCAAATGTCATCATGGGTCTTATTGTAGTACATCTTAGGCTTTTAGTGTGTTAGACAATAGACAAGAGCAAATAATTAAATATTCATGAATGCCTGCACTGTACAGCATTTGTATAAAGTAATAGATATCCTTCCTTCTAGGAGATACTTAAGAACTTGGAAGTAAACTCCCAGACTCCAAATATTTATTGTTAGTAAACAGGTAAAATGTTGATGTGCCTTCATAGATAGTTTGGAATTTCTAGCTTCACTCACATTTAAATCCTTGTTATATTGCAATGTTTTCAAATCATTAAGGCAGTAAAATATACAACATGGGAAGTTAACTAAAAATGCAAGGTTCATCTGTGAATGTAATGTGCATGTATTTGTAAACATGTCCTACCTTCAAGGGTATTACCTTTACTCTTCCAAAATATACTGAAAAATTATAAATACTACATTTTGGTGTGCAGGTTTCTACAGATATATCTGATTAATATTTGTTTTCATTCTCGTCCCTGGTGGGAAGTTCCCTCCCACACACTGACCCCTCAGCACTGCATGGTTCAGCGCAGGCAACAGTGGATATTCGAAGCTATTTACCTCATTGATTTGCTTCTGTTGGTTTTTCTACCTTATTATCTTAAAAGTGCTTGAAATAGCTTTCAGAAAGAAATATCTAATACCTAAAGCACCTTTTTTGAAGCTAGATTAAGTGAATCAATTTAAGAACTAAGGTTTGGGGCCAGGTTCACCTGGGGACCCTAAGAACCAGAGAGGCCTCAATGGGCTGGGAGAGTGGGGTGAGGGGGAGCAGGCACATCTGCGTTTCAGGCCTGGAGCTACGGGCCTGTCTGGAGAGAGCAGGCTGCAGCCATGCAAGGCAAGGAGAGCGGAGAGGAGGAGGTGGACGGGAAGACGCTGAGGAAGACAGCTCTCAGATCCGTGTGCTGGGTTAGAGGGAACGTGAGGAGCAGCACGCAGAGTTCTGAAATAAACCTCCACGTGCATGGCCCGGGCAGTTCCCACACAGGGGACACTGCAGCGTGGACAGAACAGGGGCCTAGAGCAAGAGCTTAGACTCGGCCACCTGAGGTGTTCAAGGAGAGATGCTCAGGGGACGGAGCGCGACGTGCACCGGCCGGGCTGAGAAGGATGGGAGGAAGGCGAGCTCCCGCAGCGGGAGGTCAGGAGAGCCTGCAGGAGGACCGCAGACGGCCAGCGCGGCAGGACGCGGGAGGAGCTGGGCGGCGAAGCGTGAACATCAGCACTCAGGAAACGCAGCTAGGAGCCCTTTGCGAGTCAGGCCAGCAGTCTGGGAAAACGCGCCAGAGAAAGAACCAACAGATGCAGGCTCCTCTGAGAGGAGGAAATCCTTAAATGTCAAATTCCGAGACGTTGATGGCCAAGCCCACACAGCCTGCATGAACTAATGGCACTGCAGAGAGGCCGCAGCGTCACTGCGGAAAGCACCGCAGTCCTCCTGCTCCTGAAGGCGACGCCGGAGGAGCAGACGGGAGCACGGCCTCCGAGGTACCTGCGAGGGCCGGAGAGCAGCGGCCACACCAGGCAGACCGAAGTGCCGCGGCGGGGAGGCTCAGCAGCCGCAGCCCTCGCAGCTGCGCGCTAAGAACCAGCTCCTGGGGGTGAAGGAACTGGCTGCGCCCCAGCGCCTCTCCCTCCTCCTCGCAGGCGCGCTGTGGGAGTTCGCGGGACCAGCGAGGGGAATCGGAGGAATTTTAAGAGTACAAATTCATTTCATTAAGGTAAAAGGAACTTCAGATGGAGAGAACAGGCCGCGTCCAGACCAAAACGAGACGGAATTAAAGAAGGAAGGAAGGATTGAGGAAAAATATAGAATGAATAGACAGTAGGAGGACGGCCGGCAGACACGGAACTTGAACCTCAGATGCAAAACAAGAAGCGCCGCTGAGCATCTTGGCGCCAAAGGGCGGTGGGAGTTTGAAAGCATGGTGCCCAAAGGTGGGCTGAGGTTAGGTTCACTGGTGTGCTGCTGCTGGAACAGCAAATCGCCCCAAACTCAGGGTCTTAAAGCAACACGTATTTACCATCTCTCAATTTTATTTCATTTATTTATTTATTTATTTATTTATTTATTTATTTATTTTGCGGAACCAGGGATTGAACTCAGGCCCTTGCGCTTGCCAGGCAAGCGGTTATTCTGCTGAGCCATCTCCCAGGCCCCCATCTCATGATTTTAAACAAGGGCTGAAGTCAAGGTGCTGGCAGGGCTGTGCCTCCAGGCTCTGGAAGAAGCTGTTTCCCTGCACTTCCCAGCCCTGAGCCACTGAGCTCCCGCCCACAGCCTGTCCCTCTTCAGGACTTCCCAGCCAGTCATTCTGAAATCTGCGTCCCCCACACAGGCCTTCCTGAGTCTGATCTACAGAAGGCCGGCGCTTTGCCTCTCAGCACAGTAGCCCTCCCGAGCTCCAGCACCAAGTCCCACCTGCCACCCAAGGTAGCACAGCCGCAGGAGTCACGGATCCTGGTGTGCGCGTCTGGGGGTCATTATTTATACACTGTAATAGTCCATGCTGAGACATCAAATTCTAAGCGTAAAAAATAATCCTGATGTGATTAGGCCAGAAAATCAAGTCACCACCGAAAAGAAATATTGTTCTTGTCTCCGTTTTATCCACTGAGCATAAGACCCCGACAGACAGGGAGGAAATTCCCAGACACTCTGGGAAGCCAAAAGGAGACAACCTTGCACCCAGCCACCTGTCCTTCCAGCATGAAATCCTCATGCAAATATCTGCGTTGATGCGAATACCTAGCGACTGCTGCTCTTGGTAGCCCATTTTGAGTAAATAATGGAATAAAATTCAGATAAACAATAAATAATAAACAAGAAAACTACAGTAAAGGTGCTGTCCTGCCTGTTGAATACATTCAATATGAAACCTAGGGCAAAAGACATATGGAGGGCCAGCCAAATAGCTCAACGGACTAAAGCACCTGCTTAAACAGGTGCAGGGACTGGGGTCTGATTCCTGGCCCCATATGCCATGCTGGCCCCACCCCCAGGGTGCACTGAGATGGCAACTGAGACTGGGGGGTGGGTGCACACCTGTAATCCTAGAGCTTGGGAGGCTGAAAACAGCAGGATCACTATGAGTCCGATCTGCATAGAGAGACCCTGTAATCCCTGTACTAGAAATACATTTTTTAAAGAAAGAAAGAAAGATTAAGACATATGGAGAGCATTTTGACAGAAAAGAATAAACTTGCTTTATGTCTTCACAATAACTAAAGAACACTGGGAAGCCAAGGTGAAGATATATTAGTAGTAAACTCACCAATTGCCTCATTTATCACAGCTAAGGCTCAACAAATACAATTTAAAATTGGCAGATCAAGTAATAGAAATATAAATATTTTAACACTACATAGAAGAACACCAAGAAATATCATATTACCAAAATAGGTACGGTAGGTTACAGGAGAGAGAGAAAAATGAATAAGAAGAATATTCAATTTCTCTTAGACTGCAGAAGAGAGCCAATAGAGCATCTAAGGAAGTAATTACTGATGTAGAGCGGTGCGTGACAAGCGACAGTGCAGGCACTCAGAGCTGGGCCCTCACTGAGTCAGCAGTGAAGCGGGTAAGACTGATAGAATCAACTTTTGCATGCGGGCAGTGTAATTTAAAGGCACCTTGTTGGGGAGCCACAAATTATGAACTGAGTCCAGGGGGCGTCCAAGGCTGTCCTTGCCTGCCCTTGAGACACAGTGGAACTTGGAAACTCCCCGCTGTTTTCTGGTCACAGCTGGAAGCCCCAGGGCCAGGTGAGACAGCTGAGGACGGTAGGCACTGGGTCACGGCAGTTTTGCGTGTCCTCCGTCTCCTTGGAAGGACGCTCTGTCCTTCTCCCGGCCCGCTGCAGTCTCCGCTTCTGTTCCCCGCAGTCACTGCACCGCCCCCACTGCCCCTGACGCAGATGTAAGCAACAACCACCGCGGTTCCCAGGCCTCGTGACCTTCTGCTCCCGAGCACAGCTGGGCCTCCTGGATCGCCACGCACACCTCTGGCCCTCTTCCCCACGCACCCTAACACCCGCAGGCCGCAGGCCGCCGGGGACTCACTGCGGGGTCTGGGGTACCTGGCACTGAGGGAAGTGTCTCTGATAAGACCTTCCAGCACCTAAGGGAGTGATTAACAAAGAAATGAAAGTATCAAAAGTTCAGCGTGGAGCTCTGGTGCTCTTTCTCATGCATCTGCTGTGGGCAGCAGCTGTGGAGCCACCAGCCTGCGCTCCCTGCGGCAGTTTATCAGGCCAGGGAAAGAGCAGCGTTCAGACAGTGTTGGCGACCTCGCGACCTCACGTTTTTACCAGGCTGTGAACTCTGCTGGGACAGAAACATCTTCCCAGGCCAGGATCAACATATGACTCCAGGCACCTGCAGCATGACACAGAAGACAGGCAGGCAAAAGACAGACTCTCTTCTGCAGTCTAAGATAAATTGACTATTCTTCTTATTTATTTTTCTCTTTCTCCTGTAACCTACCATACCTGTTTTGGTAATATGATATTTCTTGGTGTTCTTCTATGTAGTGTTAAAATATTCCACTGATCAAAATGCCCCAGAAGAGGAGCTCGGGAAACGTGCTTTCCAAAGCCACTCACGCGTTCCAAGAATCTGGAGTGTGCTTAGGAAGCCCAGAGCCAGGCGGAGCCCACAAACGACCCAAGAAGTGCTGCTCTTTGGAGTCCATGCATGCAAAGAGTAAAGATAAGCAGGGCTTTATCATTATTATTATCATTATTAATTATTATTTGTTGGTTCCAGAAATCGAACTCAGGCCCTTGCACTTGCCAGGTAGGTACTTGTACCACCAATCGACGTCCCCACCCTGAGACACACAGGGTTGCAGACCACCTGGCTAGAGCTGAAGGGAACCCCCGTGTGGAGCCAATGTGCAGACCAGGGGAGGGTTTTATTTTATTTTTTGTTTCTAGTGTTTAAGAAAATACCATCAGGATGACAATTAAAGAAAAGCAAGTCTTTAACAGTCCAACTACAGACCCAGTAGAACTAAGCGTTCAAGGGCCACACAGGACAAGGAAGACAGTCTGCAAAGCAAGTTTTGGGAAAAGTCCTAAATCAGGTGAACCCCTGCAACCCACAGCAACACAACAGAAAGTCCTGGAGACGCACACCAGCCTGACTTCAAGTTTTAATACACTGTTATATTCAAATTGTCCAACCTCCAAACAGGACTGTAAGGAGTAGAGAGAAACTTACAGAACAATCACAGAGGAGAGTAATTAACAGAAGCCATTCTTGAAAAATAGACATTAGATTGCTAAGTAAAGTTTTTAGATGTTTTAAATATGCCTAAGCAGTTAAAAAGAAAGTGTAAATAACTTAAGAAAACTAGGCTAATTATGTATAAACAAAAAGGCAATTTTAATAAGAAAGGTAAAAAGTATTGAAAGGAACAGAATAGAAATTGTGGAGCTGAAGTTAAAGTAGCAAAAATGAAAACTGTGCTAAGGAAGTGAGATCACGCGCTGGAGCAGGCGAACAGAATTGGCAGCTGCGATGCAAGAGAGCTGGAGTGCTCTCCTGAGAAGCAGCGGAGAAGATGTGGCACTGGGATGCAGGAGGGACACACGGCGCAGGGCCAGAGCTCAGAAGCCTCGTATTTTCAACGTACCATAATGAACAAGTGGGACTGGAATTGAACAACATAATGCCGCTAATGGAACTATCCTCCCCAGGTAAAAGACTCGGGTAGAATTCAGCAACACGAAGACTATATAAGAAAGTCTACAAAA
>NW_004524615.1:3651334-3654488 GCF_000260255.1 Octodon degus
AGAAGAAGAAGAAGAAGAAGAAGAAGAAGAAGAAGAAGAAGAAGAAGAAGAAGAAGAAGAAGAAGAAGAAGAAGAAGAAGAAGAAGAAGAATCCAGATTCAAAGCTTCAAACCTTAAATCCATCACAAAAATTAATTCAGACTGTCTCTCAGGCTCCAGAAGGAGGCGCAAAGCTACGCGGACTCCCAGGATGCAAGACAAAGGAAGTCCCGGTGGCCTTGTGGCTGGTGCTGGCTTTCAGGAGTGACGCCAAGGGTGCAACCCAGAAATGTGAGAATTAGCAGGATTTCATTCAAATTAAATATCTCTAGTCTGTGACAGTTAAGAAAACAAAAGCATGAACCTCATCCTGGGAGAAAATATTTTCAAAAGATATATCTGATAAGCAACTGGTTTTTAAAGTAATGTAAAGAACTTTAAAAGCTCAACAATCAGCCATGTGTAGGGGCACATGGCTGTCATCTGGCCTCTTGGGAGGCTGAGGCAGAAGGACTGTGAGTTTGAGAACAACTTAGGCTGTAAGGTGAATTCCAGAGCAGCCTGAATTACATAGGGAGACCCTGCCTTGAGAAAAAAAAAACAAACTAAAATCAAAATGAAACAAATGAAGGTCAACAAGCAAAAGAAGATGTCATTTATTACCAGGAAAATTAAAATTTTAAAAATTATGCAATACCACTATATGTCTATTAGAGTGGCCAAGATCCAGAATGTTGAAAATGAATTGTGGCAAAGAAGAAGATCAATAGGGATCCTTGCCAGGGAGATGGCTCCGTGGAATAAGTGCTTCCCTGGCAAGTGCAAGGGTCTGAGTTCAATCCCTGGTTCCACCAAAAACAAACAAACAACTAAGAATAGGGATTCTTACGCATTCCTGGTGGTGAAGCAGGATGGAACAGTCACTTTGGAAAACACTGAAGACACTCACGAGACACTGTTGCCACCTGACTTCACGATCCCACCTGGTGTCATGGCAGATCTCGTGCGCCATGTTTAGCGCAGCGCAGTCTGCCAGAGCTGACGCCTGGGAACAGCCCGAACGCCCATCAGCCGAGGAATGGATTCAAAGATGTGGTGTTTCATCGGTTTCTAGCGCTTTATCGTAATTGCCAGACATGGTGCCGAAGATGCCTCCCAGCAGGTGAATGGAGACTCGGCTGCACATCCAAGCACTGTGGCGTGCGGCTCAGCGCCACAAGCCCCCAGACACGAGGAGACCTGAAGCCCAAGGGCTTACTAGTGAAAGAGACAAGACAACCTGAAAGGCTACAATGAGTGAAATTCCAACTTTATCATTTCGAGAAAAAGTCAGAACTATGCACAAAGTTTTCAGGGCTTAAGAGAAAGAAATCAGCAGAGCAGAGAGGATTTTTTTAATTAGTGAAAGTCCTCTGTGTGACACTTCAATGGTACATAAGGGCCATTGTACACTCAGGCTAACTCTAATTATTAAAAGACTAAAAGTGAGCCCCAGTGTAAGCCACGGGCTCTTCGTGACAAAGATGATAAAGATGTGCCAATCTACCAATGGTTCATTGATTCTAACCAAGGTACCACTTTCCTGGGGGTTCTGACAACAAAGGAGGATTTCTATAGGTGGAGGGCAGGGGACATATCTTCATTTTTTGAAATTGATAACGTACCACTGTTCTAATAGTAAAGCTTAAAAAGAGTGAAAAAAGTTTATGGGTTTCAAGGGACCACTGTAATACCATGAAGCAGACCAACATTTTCATTGTGGCAGAGGGAGAAGAGATACAAAACTACATAAAGAGGGCCAGCCAGATAGCTCAGTAGATTAAAGCACATTCTTAGGCAGATGCAGGGACTGGGGTTCGATCCCAGAACTGCCATGCCGGCCCCACCCCCGGGGCATGCTGAGACAACGACTGAGACTGGGCATGGTGGCGTGGGCCTGTGATCCCAGTGCTTGGGAGGCTGAAAAACAGAAAGGATCACTGTGAGTCTGATCTGTATAGTGAGACCCTGTAGACCCAGTACTAAATACATAAAATAAATAAATAGATAAATAAATAAACAAGCTAGGGTTGGGAAAAAACAAAACTACAAAAAGAGTATTTGTCGAAATAACGCTTGAACTGTCCCCAACATTGAAGTCATGAATCTACACATGAGAAGCTCAATAAAATCTAAAAAGGTAAAACACGAAGGGATGCACCTACTACAATCAAGCTGTTAAAAAACATAGACAAGGAGAACATCTGCCAAGAAGTAAGAGGAAAGCAAGTGATGCGGCACAACCACACTCAATCAGGCTAAGAGCTAAGGTCTCGTAACAAACCGCGGGAACCGAAGGCAGGGGGGTGGCATATTTAAAATGGAGAAAGAAGAGCTGCCAAGCCAGTGTCCCGTGTCTGCCCAAAACTTTCAAATATGAAGAATGAAATTTTACTAGATAAGCAAATCCTGGGTAGCTCATCAACAGCAGATCTACCCTTCAAGAACTGCCAGAGCTCTTCAGGCGAAAATTAAAGGACTATGGATGGTAACTGGAAGACATATAAAGAATACAACGTGGAGATAAAGATACTATGGACAGACATCTGTTAATGTATTCTAGTTTGTGATGCATCCTTTTTCTTGTATTGTTTAAAAGGCAAATGCATAACAAAGTATTAATCTGTGTTAATAAGTGCATAATACAGAAGGATATATTTTCCTTTTATGAAAAAATAAAACAAATTTTTATAGCCACATAAGAAGAGAATAGTCATAGTTATTATGCTGTGCCTCATCTTCAGAGCAGTTACTGTCACATATTCTGACAGTAGTGACATGAAGGAAGAATCAGAATTGATACAAACCAGGATGTTATAATTTAGGATGCTCATTGTAATTTTCAGAGTAAGAATTAAAATGCATAGAGAAGGAAATCAGGAAGAAAACAAACAGCATGCATGTAAATGTCTATTAAGCAAAATGAAAGAATAAGGGAATTGAAGGATCAAAAAGACAGAAGAATCCTTTCCCCATCAGTAATCATTTTAAATGTAAATGAGTCAAATTTGCCAATTAAAATATACATAGTGTGAAATATAGGAAGTAAAGCCACGCTGTTATGTTGAGCTGTGGGGGACTCAGGTCAATAATTTCTGACATTGCCAGTTAAACAGAAGACCCAATGCTATTATGG
>NW_004524615.1:3655283-3655881 GCF_000260255.1 Octodon degus
ATATCAGTTACAATTACTATAAGACAAAAGGAATATGGTATATTCATAAAAGGGGCAATTAATCAAGAAGACCTAACAATGACATACATAAGCACACCATAGAATAGAACCTCAAACTATACGAAGACACTGGCTGAACTGGAGGGAGAAAAAGGCATTTCCACAGTAATCGTGGAGACCACAACAGCTCCTTCAAAAGTAGCTGGACGATCTAGATCAAAGAGCTATAAGTCACTAGAGGACTCGAACAGGCTGCAAAGTAAGTAAATCTAGCAGACAAATAGAAAGCGTTCTACACATAAAGGTAGAATACATTCCCCTCAGAAGCACACAGAACATTCTCTAAGATAAATTATGTTAAATGGAACAAAATAATGCTGACCAAATTTTAAAAGATTAGAAATCGCTAGAAATATTTCCCCCAAGCATAACGCAATCAATAATATGAGGAAAATTCACAAGTGCGTGGCGAGGTGAACAGCACACTTCTAAGCAGCCCTTACGTCTGCGGATGCGTCACAGAAGGAAATGAAAATGCAGCGAGGCACGGCTCTGAGCGGCGGGGAAAGCGGGGCTCCCCGAGAGCTAGGCAGCTGCC
>NW_004524615.1:3656281-3709638 GCF_000260255.1 Octodon degus
AGGGAAGGGTCCACAAGGGTGTTCAGGGTCTCACTACTAGATCGGACTCTTAGTGATCTGCCTGTTTGCCGTCTCCCAAGAGCTGGGATTACAGGTGTGCGCCGCCACGCCCATCTCAATCGCCATCTCAATAGACTTCAATTTTAAAACTCAGAAAAAATGGTTATATTTTTATGAGTTTATCAGCAATTATTTTATTTATTGATTATGATAATTGTATTCCAACAAACTGAACAATCTAGATGCAATAGGCAAAGTGCCACAATGCACCAGTGATCAAAGCTCACTCGACAATGAGTAGAAATTCTGAACAAAGTGAGTACAGAGTTTGAATTAATCAAAATCTTCTTTGGAAGAAAAGTCCCTAAACGTATTCACTGGTGAATTCTATTTAGCATTTTAATAAATTCACAACCAATACTTCTTAACATTTTCCAAAAGTAGAAAAGAAGAGGATGATTTTTTTTTTTTTTTTTTTTTTGCAGAACCGGGGATTGAACTCAAGCCATTGCACTTGCCAGGGAAGCGCTTATTCCACTGAGCCATCTCCCCGGCCCCTAGGAGGGGATGATTCTTAAGTCACTGTAGGAAACCACAGTCACCCTGATTCCAAAGCCAGCCCCTGCCAGCGCACTACCAAGGGAGCGCAGCCCCGAGGCCCATGACATGATTTCCTCTGGCCACAGGAAGATCAGGGAAGGCAGCACCTGTTTTGGCCCCTGCTAAGAGCGCTGCACCCGAAGCCCAAGCAGCAGCCGAAAGGCAAGAAGAGGAAGCAGAGGCGCTCACTGGCAGGGTCTGGTTGGAAGTGTTTGCAGTTAGCATTACCTCATGCATAGAAAATCCTAAAGAATCCACCCAAACTGACAAGAACTAAATAATGAGTTCAGCTAAGTTGCAGGGTTCAAAGTTAACACCCTAAAACCAGTTGTGTTTCAATATACGAGACTAAGTATTCTAAAAGTGGAACAAGGAAGCCTCTTCTTTTTAAATATCAGTTGCGACAGGCTACCTACATGTGTCTTCCCAGACTTCCTAGGTTGAGATCTTATCTCCCAGGGTAAGGGTTTGTGAAGTAGGTCTTTGTTCGGCATCGGTGCCCTTAGGAGAACAGCCCCAGATTTGCTGTGTCCCTTCTCATCACTACATGAAGCCACAGTGAAAGAATTATTTTATTTTATTTTTTTTTCTGTACTGGGGATTGAACTCAAGACCTTGTGCTTGCCAGGCAAGTGCTTATTCTGCTGAACTATCTCTCCAACCCCACAGTGAAAAACCACAGTGGAACCAGAAATGTCACCCCCATGGTGTTGTATGTTTTCCAATGCTAGGAACTGTGAGAAATGAATTTCTCTTCCTAAAATTGCCCAGTCTATCTAATCTGTTATAGCAATCTGAACAAAGACAGCATCCAACCCTATAAAATACCTAGGATTGAATTTACCTAATGTAATACAAATATGATATACTGAAAAGTACAAAAACTGCTCAGATTATAAGAGACACAAATGGAAAGGTACATCTTGTTCATGGATTGATAGATTTAATATAATTCAGATGGCAGTACTAGCCAATGTTACCTACATATTCAGTACAGTCCCTACACACATTTTAATGGCTTTTTTTAAATATAGAAAAAAATCAAATCTTAAAACTCCTTTATATTGGGAAAGGCCCCCAAATTACCAACACAATCATGAAAATGAAGAAGAAATTTGGAAAATTTACTATTCAAAATTTCAAAACTTACTATGAAAGTATAGTAATCAAAATAGCATGGTAGCACTGTATAAGGAGAGGCATATAAACCAATGGAAAATATTTGTGATTCTAGAAACCATCCCATATGTTTATGGCCAAGTAATGTGTGACAAGGATGAAAACACTATTCAGCGAGACTATCTGTGTACTGTGGTATCTTGTTTGCTTCTCTCTTACTCCTGAGACAAAATACCCGACACCCAACATTAAAGGAAAAAAGTTTATTTAGCTCACAGTTTGTAGAGGTTTCAATCCATGACCAGCTGGCTCTGAGGCAGGGTGACACATGGCCAAGGGCAGCGTTTCATGGTGGAAGAGCACAGCAAAAGCCACAAGCAAGGAGGAGCGAGGTTCTTTCCCTCCTTTACGCTGCACACAGGCCGCCTACCAAGGGCAGGCGTGGCGCTCAGAGCCCAGTGCTAGCATTACACGATGAACCAATCACAGACTCTAGATTCAGTCGCCTCTGAAAAGCCTGCCCCCAGGAGTACATAAGGCTCGTGGGGACATCCAGACACAGCATAACATATGGCAACTGAATGTCCACATGCCAAAGGATGACATTGGCCTCTGTCACATACCTTATACATAACTAGGTACAAAAAGTGCAATAACTTAAATACAAAACATAAAATGCTAAGACTCTCAGGAGAAAGCACACGGGCAAATGAGCAGGCTTGAGTCAGTAATGTGCTCGTCAGTACTGGTACCCAAAGTATAAGGAAGAAAGGTTAACAGTAGATAAAACTGACTTCGACAGAATCAAATGCTCTTGTGCATCGAAGGACATTATCAAAGAAATGCAAGACATAATATCTCAAGTAGGAGAAAATATTTTCAATCAGGTCATCTGTAAGAACCCCTAATACATAACGGAATTTTATACTTCGAGAACAAAAAGACAAATGATCCAAGGACAATACAATCAAAGGGCTTAAGCATTTTCCAAAGAAAATAAACAAACAAACAAAAACCCCAGTGAACACACAAAATGAAACTCAATATTGTTAGCTGCTGGGGTATGCAAACCCACAGCACAGCGAAGCTCAGGCTCACACAGTGGTGAGCACACCGCGCTGGCAAGGCGAGGCTTTGGGAAACTAGAACAGGCGTTGCTGGCTGGAGTGTACAGAGTTTCGCCGCTGTAATGACTCTTTTGCAGCTTCTCAGCAGTTCTCACCTGTGCGCTCCAAATAATTGTAAAGAATTACTCCAATGGGTATCTTACACAGATGTCCACAGGATCACTACGCACAAAACCCAAAACGTGGAGACAGCCCAAATGGCCATTAATGGATGAAAGGGTTGGTGAGTCACAGTTTATATCTAACAGAATGTCAATGACTTGTACACCTTAATTTTATACTATGTGAATTGGACCTTAGTGAAAAATAAGGGGCCGGGGAGATAGCTCAGTAGAATAAGCACTTGCCTGGCAAGCGCAAGGGCCCGAGTTCAATCCCTGATTCCACAAAAAAAAAAAAAAAAAAAGAAAAAAAGAAAGAAAAAGAAAAAAAGAAATGATGTAATTGTAAAGATAAATGCTAGAGCTGTACACACAGAAAGAGCAAGGTGACCTATCATTTTTAACTACAAAGTAGAAATTGTGTTTGCTAAGGTGTAAGAGAATACGCAGTATATCAGAATATGATGAATAAGAGCCAATTATTATTGAAGTAGGCAAATGTAAGTGACATTATATCACTCAATATGTGAACACTGGGCTGGAGATACAGCTCAGCAGCACAGCACGTGCCTGGCAAGCAGGAGGTCGAGCGTAATTTCCAGGACAAAAAAGAGAAAGAAAGAAAATGATTTTAAAGATGAGGTAAAAAAAATAGTAAATGCCAAGTTTATTCTGTGCATACAGGGTACATGTAAAACAATCTTTTTCTGAAAAGTTAAAAATGAAATTTGAGAAAAAAGCATACTAAGAAATTATAAATGAAAGAATAGACTATTTCAACCTTAATACAGAAAGGACACACTACAGAAATAGCTGCAACATATATTAGTAAGTAAAGAGACACCATCAAGACCTTGAGACACAAAAGATCACTAGAAAATATAAGAAAAGAAAATGTAGTCACTTACAAGAACAACTGAATGGAAAAATACTTCGCAAAAATGTTAAAAGAAGTAGGTAAGATCTACGTGGAGAAAATATCAACACATACTGAAAGAAAGAAAGAAAGAAAGAAAGAAAGAAAGACAGAAAGAAAAGACTGAAAAATATATAATGCATATTATGTTCTCTGATTGGCTTTGACTAGAACATCTATTAGTAGAAGCATTTATTCCACACTTTAATTTATAAGACAGTGACTAAATTTGCCAGAAGGCATTTTTTTTCTTTTTAACTAGTGATTCCACTGTTCCCATTGGAAAAGTAAAAATAAGACAAATTTTAAAGATGAAAATAAAGTTGAGGAGGGAAACAGACTTACCAGATAAAGCCCCACTAACAAAAATGGAATTTTTTGGCCCTTAAACAGACATAAGTGAATATGATAGAAAAGCCTGGAAAACCCAGATTGGCCCGCACATAGTTGCTCAGCGGAAGTTACAGCTAACACCTCCCAGCGGCGCGGGAAGGAGATTTTTTATAAACTGTCTGTGCCCGGGATGGCGCCCCAGGGAAGCAGCGCAGTAAGCGCCCAGCTCGCCTCACGGTGGATGTAGGCAGCAAATAAGGAAATTGCTTACATATAAGGACAACAACAAATGACATCTTTGACCGGCTGCAGGCCTTTCTAATTGCCACTCCAAGTCTAAAGTCCTCCAAAAACTTGACAAATTTACAAAAAAAAAAGTTACCTTACGCATAATTGCAGGAGCGTTGTGCTGTAACGCAAGCGGCCGCGATGCACACACAGCCTGAAGAAGCGCCAGTGGGAAGCGCAGCGAGCGCGCAGAAATCGGCTTGCGGAGGCGGCAGCGGCAAGAGAAAAATGCAAAGAATCCGAGCAAGCATCTTGGGGAAAAAGCAGCTCTGAGAAACACAAATACAAACTTGAAAATCACAGGGACGTGAACACAGAAGTGGTGCTCGTTCAAAGCGATGGCCCACACCTTTCATCACAAAGCGGACTGAACAGTGCGGCTCGGCCCCAGCGGCTCTCTGCAGCCAGCCGCAGCAGCTGTCAGGCGCCCTCTGGACCCACCGGCAACAGCCGTGCAAATTGGAAACGCACCCTGGACACGGGAGAAACTATGAACGCGCAGGCTACGAGCTGGGGCATCCTCCTGGCCAGAGACTGCACCACGTCTACTAGGAAGCAACTGATGACATTATTAATAGTCTTGGAGTGGAATATGATGTTGACTCTAAATGTAAATTTTCTATTTACAGACACCAAAATATCTATAATTCATGTTCCATAAAAGGAAAGACAGGAGATAAACTTGTTTCCAGTAACATATATCCCAGGTATGGCACATTATCATGCTTAGCATAAGAATGAGGCAACATGGAAGTGTTTTTTAGTTTCATTGCATTTACATCAAGAGAGCTCCAAAGTCTGCAGTGAGAAAGAATGAAAACCAAGAGGCATGAGGCAGAGGTGGGGAGGAGCAGACCCAAAGGACGCCAGGGTTCAGTCCCCTCTTGCGCTTCAGCTGGTTTCCAACACGTGAATATGCTGCTTATTTTCTAAAGTAAACTGGGTGTGAGCCCACGCACCAAGACCCCTGTTGCTGCTTCTGGTCCCAGCAGCCTCCTTCCCGTGACTACCTGAGCAAAAGGATGGGATGCGACAAAGACAGGATTTAAACTATCTGCTGAACAGAGGCCGCTCCTGGCAGCTCCTGCCTCTAGAGTGGGGGGCATGACTTCAGTTCAAGACTGGGGTTCCCCATATGCGGGACTGGGATCCGAGGACATGTGGTGAGGGCACAGTACATTAGCACTTAGGAGAGGGCGGACGGGTTCCTGCCTGTGAAAGTGCTCCACTGGGTGCGACCCGTGCCCTCCACCCAGGTCTCCCTGCTACGATGACTGTACACACTAACAGACCCGAATACGGCCCATGGGCTCTGTTGCCTCTGCGCAGCCTGCTCATGTGTGCTAGGGACCCGCACGCTCTGGACCATGCCCCAGGGCTGCACGCCTGTGTCTCAGCAGCCAGGGCCATACTCAGCAGTCCAAGATGGTCACAACATGTACTAGTCACTATATCACTTTGCATTTGTAAAGAAAGCTTTGTACCCAAGTAATTTTTTAAAAATTATCTTGGGTCCTTAGGGTATTCTTCTGGCTCTATTTTAATTCTTAGGAAATAGTTTTAAAAGTTGCAAACAGAGTTTTGGAAAATGTAGAGCAATAATAGGTTTTCAAAGAGTTTGTTTCTTGCTTGAAATTTTGGGTAATCAAAGTTATACAGAAAGAGACTGGCGCAGAGCCACCTCTGGGAACTCAGCAGGAAGGCCAGTGTGCTCATGCCCGGCTGGCCATAGCTGGTTTTCCCTTTCTCATCCCCAAGTTAATTTTCTGATAATCCCAACCTCCTACTGTGGATCACAACTCAGAACCCCCTGCCCCTTCTGACTTCCTCCCCCCTGCATTCCCTTCACCATTCTACGTTTTCCTTGTCCACTTGTAGGGTGTAGGTCCCCACCCCACCTCCCCCATGTTCTGTTCATCAGGAGGCAAGTCCCCGCCAAGTAGACCAGCTCACACCTGCTGTCGCCCTGGGTCGCCCTCTGGACACTGGACTACTGTTTGTTCTTAATCAGCACGCATAAAATGAGCAAATCTACCTGAGTGAAGAAACAAAGTGTTCTTTCCTAGTATGATTTTGTTCGTTAATTATTTTGTACTGATGGAAGCAGCTGTACTGTGGCCGTTCCCCAGATACACTGCTTCCAAGGAGGGGCTGGCACAGGTTACGGCAGCACATGGATGTTACGCACACATTGTATGTGTACATTGTATGAGGAACTTCACATGCACTAATTTGACATTGAAGAGTTGTCATAAAAATATAGCTCATAGGCTACATTGTTTTGTTTTCATCCCGTGATGATTTCTATGAAAAACATAAAGGAATTAAGATTTGTAAAACAACCTTACATCATTGTTGAAGCCAAAATGATTTCTACAGAAGTTAAATTTGATTTCCTAATTGATTTAACTTAGTTTTACTTAATCTAATTAGTTACACCCTCTAAACATCAGCTCCTCTAAGGTAATTCTGCTGACGAGATGATTATGCCAGTTTCAACATTCATTCCCCAGATGTTCCAAGGACATTTGGTTTCGTGGCATCTGATATCCGCACGTTTTGAAGCAGATGTGTGAGCTGAGAGGCAGCTCCCACGCAATCTGCAGACCTCCGACTCACGAGTCTAAGGCATCCTGGACGGACGCTCCGGTGGAAAAGCCCAGGAACGATTTCATTACCTTTGCGTATCGTCGGTGTGTCGCTGTCTGCAATCAGCTGCAAGCAGTCTTGGGTGACTGAAAACCAAAAATCCATCATTTCAGTTAGTAAAATACAAACAATCAGGGAGCTAGGAAGGCTGTTCCTTTAAAGCAACAATCCTGCTCTCCCGGAAGTGCTAAATCAAGTATGCTTCTATACACTGCCTTGCAAGCGATTACTGCAAAAGTAATTCCTCTATAAAACGTGCCCATCTATTCCAGTACATGTTTGAAATTCATAACGCTTTGGAATGCAGTATAAAGCAGTCTGAGTACAGCAAGTGCGCCATCCGTACACGTGAACCTAATTGGCGTTGAAATCTTATTGCTGAATAGAAAGCAGGTTTACTCATTTTCTCCAAGTCTACCAAATGCAGAGAACAGTTAAACTTACCGAATCATTCCAAAGCAATCACGTTTTTAAAAGTCTAACATTAAACACTGACTTACTGCTACTGAAAACAGCACTCCTGCTTCCACAGAAAATAGAACCGGTTGCTCACACGTGCTGAGCAGATGGGACTGCAGGCCGCGCACCAGAGCTTGGCACGCTTTCCCTCTTAGTGCTCAGAAGAGTCCTACAGTTCAGGCTGCTACAGAAGAGGAGGGTAAGGAGCACACGCAGCTTGTGAGGCCTCAGCGAAAGTGACCAGACCAAAATTAAGTCTATTTGGTTCTACTTGGAAAATCAGAGTCAAGCTTTCTGGTGAAATATTTTGGATAGAACCGAGAAAGAAAGAACAGCTTGTAAAAATGAAGTGTAAGATCTTTGTAAGACTTCATCTTTAGGAAAGCTTGTACATCTAACAGGTGAAATATTTTTTAAAATGTTCAGAAGAATAAAAAATGATTGCATTAAATAAAATATATGTGGCAAAAGCACACTGTCTGTTGTATGTGTAGGGAATAAAAGGAAAACTAACAAATACCTGAGTGAAATATGGGGTCTAACTCTGAGCTTGCATGTGTTAATTTAAAGAAGTAATAGATGATTTTTCAATAACAGGTGTTCTGGTCAGAGCTGAAGAAACACCTTAAACCCACGCTCCTCAATGCATGCATTTTAAGAAGTGGGTACAGGGGGTAACTTCAATGTTAGGCTTTAGTGGAAAGGATTCTAACGTTTACAGCTTGAATGACTAAGTGACACTCACACAGTAGTCTGAGGCTGTTGAGTGCAAACTATTAAAGGCTAACTGCATAAGCAAATCTTAAAAAAAATTTTCCTTGTCCTTTCAAGATGAAAATATGATAAAAACTAGGATTTACTTGCAATCACCAAACGTGTCTAACTTCTGTTGAAGTCTTCATTTGATTTCAGCAGTGCTGGGGTCTACTCTGTGGGTTATTTTACTGCTCTTAGGAGCCAAACACAACCACACAAGTACACAGGGAAAGTGGGGTCTGACAGTGCAGTTCCGTGGAGAATGCTCTTCCAGTGAAAATCCGTAACAGCCCAATGACAAGCAACATGGCAGAGCAGTTAAGAGCAAGGCCACCTCGTGAGAAAGGAGGTAGCCAGTGTCCAAAGCCACTAAACAGAAAGCATGTAGCAGCCAGAAACGCCAGAATAAACCTATTTCAAACACATTTTAATTTTTCCAGCCAATTAGACATTAGTTACCATTCCCAGGCACCACGGTGGGCTAGCCAGCACATACAGAACACTAATCTGTCCCCCACACCAACAGGGTCAGAGGGAGATTTACCAACTGCCCACACTCCTTTTGTCACGATATATATGTGGTGTGGCCTAACTATACAGCAAATGTGTATGTTTTTAAAGATTATTGCAGTAAAAGATACATTGGTACTACTTCCCTTCAAAATCCCCCCGTTGTTTCAAACAGACTTATCCCATCATTCATTCTTACAAGTTTCCGAAGCAGCTCTGGAAGCCTCCTCTCCTGTGTGTCTTTATAAGGTATGGTCAGAAGTGCTGGACACCGCTGCCCACGGCCATCTACAACAAGTAGGCTCCAAGCACATGACCGTGTGTCCTCACCCACCTCATTCACTGGATGTGATACTGGGAACTTCAGACACTGAGCCTGTCACAAACGACACTTAGGAAATCAGACTTAGAGAACTGCAGGAGAAAGTACCAAAGACCATGCGGGAGAGATCTGTGCTATTGGAAGATTAATAACAAACACACAGAAGGTGCTGAGAGCAGTGCCTTGTCAGGGAAGAGCAGAATTTGCACAATACCATGCCCAAACCAACCTAGGGCCTAGGAAGGTAAGTGTCGTTTGTGACAGGCTCAGTGTCTGAAGTTCCCAGTATCACATCCAGTGAATGAGGTGGGTGAGGACACACGGCCAAAATAGAAAGATACTTTGATGTCTACGAAAATACCAAAAAAATGGTACAGTCAGCTATTGCACCCTCAACTTCCCCTTGGACACTTCTCCCTGGGGACAACCTGATGTCCCACCTCCGCGTGTCCAGGTCCGAGTCGTCACCTGCACAGGTGCCTTCCCTCTCTATTTGCTCTCTCGGAGGCACACACATAGCCCTGAGCTGGGCAAGCTAGAAACTGGTGAGCGCACCTTGTTCCCTCTGCTCAGTCTTCACTCAGCTGGTACTCGGGCCCGAATGGCTGGAATCTTTCATTTTGTTGAAATTAGGCTCCAACTGTTGTCAAGTTCACTCACTGAGCTCACTGAGTAATCCGCTTTTGTCAAGTGCTGTGCTCAGGACCACAAACACAAGCAGGCAGAGCCTCTATCCACCCCATGGCTTACCGTGGGGAGCAACAGACAATTGCATCTGGCCACGCAAAAGGCGAGTTTGCAAAAGCACCCAAACAGATAACTAATTAGGAAAGAGTCCAAATGCCTAGAACAGCAAAAGAATAATCTGGAAGTGTAGGTCTGCTTGTGGCAGTGCCACTGCATGTGATAAAATAATCCCTCTTCTTAAATTTTTCTCTAATTGTTTCTTTGAAGTTTTCATAACCTGCGACATTCTTTCCTTTCACCCAAATCTCTGGGATTTGCAATCCCGCTTCAGCTCTTCTTGACGGTGGTCTAGACGATCCGGACTGCCACAACTGACAGCATTCTGCTGCTTCCTCACCTCATGCTGCTCTAAGCCACTATAAGAAAAGTCACATTTTCAACCTCGCCACCACTCATTCATTTTCTCAGACCTGGTGACTTGCTTCAAAATCAGGCATAGATGTCCTCTATAATTGAAAAGAGTCAGAGTTTGCAGTAAATAGGCAATGATCACAAACCCTCATTCTCCTGTCAGTTAGCTATAGACTCTTGAGTTTGATAATTTTGAAAGATTTTATTTTTATCATGGAAATAATAATATGTACTTTGTAGTGTTACCCAAGTCAGTCGACAGCAGACCACAGCTCGGTGGTACAGAGCTTGCTGCAGGTGCTCACGGTGTGAAGTTGTATCTCTAGCACTGAAAAAAAAAAAAAAAAAAAAAAAAAAACCAACAAACCTATGTGTACTTTAGATGTGCTTTGTAGTAAATTGTAAGAAACTAATTTATTTCATTATTATTTTAGAATGGTTTTAAATTTTATGTTAACTTTGCTTAATTTCCCCAAGTAAACATGTAGCTGAGAGAGGGAACTGACTTTCTCTGCCTGTGTGGTTTGATTTTCTCATCTAAAATGAAGACTAGTCAGGGACCGCGGGGTGAGTGGCATCCCTCAGCCACAGTGTCCGACCCGCGCGCTGCGTGTGGGAAACGCTGCAGCGCACGCTTCTCTTTCTTCGTGTTTTCCACATTAGCTGTTTGCCCCAACAGTGATGATCAAGCTAATGTGAAGAAAGCTTTCCTCACTTCCTCTAATTCTTCAGAAATGAGAATGACTTATAAATAAAAACGCTACCACAAGAAATATACAGGTGTCTCTTGGAGCTCTTTTAAACAGGAGCTGACCTGTAAAACTAGTAATCAAATGTTGCAACTAGTGTTATCCATTCATATGGAATTATTCAGAAGATCAACACATCCCTCAACATTATTACACACTTATAAAATACCTATTCGTGTCTAAATAAGAAAGTTGAAAGTATGAAAATACGCCGATCATTCAAGAAGGTGGCAGGGCTTCCCCTATCCCCCAAACTAAACCCTAAACGGCCCTCCCGCCCTTCCCTCATGCTCCACTCTCGGTGCTCAGCTGCACCTTCTTTTCCTTGGCGCGTCTGGGTGGCGGCCGGCTCATTCTCTCCTTCCTCTCCCTCTCTCCTGTCCCCACACTAACAGCATCGCATTTGGCTGTGCCCACCGACTCTTTCCTGGCTCTGCTGTTTCCCAAAACCTTAGGCTTACCAAGAAGAGTCCAAGGTCTTATTGCCAGGTCACTACTATCATTCTAAATGTTTTCTTTTTCTTTTTCTTTTCTTTGGAAATTGAGCAGAAGCCAGCTCTTGCAACACTGAAAGCAAAGTCTCACGACCCAAGCAGACTGAAGCAGGGAGAAGCAAGCCAGCCACTGGGGAGGGCTGCGGTCAGAGATCACCTGGCAGCAGCCACCAGTTCCAGGGAGGAGCGCAACATTGTCTTTGGGTCAGAGACTCAACCGGGCCCCGCGCTGCCAGGTCAGGGATCTAGCTCGGCACGGCGGGCTCCCCACCCTCGCTGTCCTAAGGGCCGGGCCCCCGAGGGCCAGGAGGCCACAGGAGCACAGCGCGGTGCTGGAAGCCTGACAGACATCTCAGCTTCCGTGCCAGGGAGTTGGACAGTGCATTCAAGAAAGGAGACTCAAAACTACTGTCAGGCTGAACATTCACTAATCACATGCCCGGGGCTTCTTAGGGGGACCCGGAACCTCCAGTCAAGTCGGGAGCTCCAGAGCTGACTTAGCAGTGGAGCCTGGGCACTGGCTTACTCCTTGTGACCCGGTCCCCAGGTCACCTAAGACCTGAACACCAGGGGAAGCAGAAGGAGGATTTCCTGCCAAGCCTCTGGGCTGGCTTCACAACTCTGCTGTAACTCTAGAACTATGCTAAAACGTCTGTGCAAAAAATGGAGAAAAATAATTGAAATGAGATTACCCCAAATTTTATGATAATCGTTTGAAAGACAAAACATATATATCTTTGACTTTTTCATATTTTCACCATTATTTTGCCATCGCAATTGAGACAACTAAAATAAACATTACCACTACAATGATTAATAAAATATTAACAAAATAATTTTTGTGGTTTTGTAATTTAATACATGTATTTCTAATAGCATTTAAATATCTTCATTTACTAACACAGGGGAAAACAGAAAGGTGAATGACTTCACCCACACACTGTCCTAGTTCAGCTGCAGCCCATTTGGAAGAATTCTCTTTCTCGATGGACTCTCAGAAACTTAGGTTCAGGGTTTGTTTTCTTTAATGAATGAAACTATAGATAGATGACTAAATCACAAGCCATCATGAATCCACTTGTAAAGAAACTGTACTATGTCATATTTTCAAAGCCATATCGCTTCAGTTACTTCATAAAATTGAGACACTTGGGTCTTAAAAGTGAATATTTGGCTATGGTAAGCTATTTGGCAATTTTTAAATCCTGGATTTCCCCACATTTCTGTTTATTATACTGTAACCACAAAAGATCTTTTGAAATATGTTAAGCTTATTAAAACTTTAATTTGGAACACAAAATAATTAAGAGATGAAATTCAAGCCAAAGGACTTAGTTTCAGTTGAAGCAGTGTTTACCCTCAGAGACCTGGGAGGGCCTGCGTCTGCCTTCGTCCACTGTGCTCATGGATTCCCAGTAGGAACACACGGTTCTGGAGCGCGTATGGACACTTGGTCAGTAAGAGTGTAAATGAACACTCTGGACGTGAAAAAGAGACGCTCAAGCTATCTAGGTATAAAGAGAATCAATCGCCGCAACCAGAAAGGAAACGAAATTTTAAAAGGGGCTTAGATTTAAAAGGCAGGACTGTTCTGAATTCCAGATAGACACACTACTGAACAGAAAGCAGAACTCTGTCATTGTGTTTCAGACCACTTTCCTAGGTACATAAACATTAATTTTGCCACAGTGCTGAGCAGAGTAAGTTTTGCCTCCGCCAAAGGACATTATGTGGAACCATACTCAGGCCAGCTTCATAGACAAGGTGTGGTGGCCAGCACGTACCTGGGGGGCCTCACCTTCAAACCCAGGACCTCGGGCCTATGAATGAGGAACATACCGTATAGGATGACATATGTCTTTAAGTAATATATATTAAAATATACACTTACGCTATGCTGAAGATCTTTTAAAAGTCTAATTAAAGAACAGATTAGATTCAGATTACTTCGTACAGTTATTATCTTTCCATGATTCTGGTCATGAGCTGAACTGGACAGAAAGCAAATGAAATTCAGTGATGAGGTTCAAGGCTGACCTTACGAGGAGATTTGCTTTATTTCTCCCCCAATTCAGTTCGTGACCAGAATTTGTGGAAATAATTAAGGTCATGAGCTGAGTTCCCATCCTGCTGTCTCTATAATTACATACAAGTAGCTTCCAACACGAAGGAGTTTTCCAGAAAGATGTAAGAAGTTTGGTTGAGGTAGCAGCCTGGAAGGGAAAAACATTCAAGGAGAGAGAAAGAAGTTAAAGTCAGCCTGAGAAGTTAAAGTCTGGTGCCCATGTAAGCACCAGGAGGGTTAAAATGAGCTAAAACCAAACAAAACATTAAGTCACAGTCAAATCAGTGCTGCAGGAAACAACCACGAGCAAATCTATCTTTGGCTTTGACAGACAAGTTAAAGAAAATGAAAAGATTATTTCATTAATACTGATGGAAAATCTGTGCAAATATTAAAATGCAGCAAAATTCTATGCAAATATATATATTTTTTATTATTTATGTATTTATTTATGGAACTGCGGATTGAACTCAGACCCTTGAGCTTGCCAGGGAAGTGCTTATTCTACTGTGCTATCTCCCCGGCCCCGCCATGCAAATATTTACATAAAAATTTTTGATAAAAAAACATATCCCACTAGGAAGCTTTTTTTTCAAAATCATTTTTAAAATTAGGGCAATGGAAATTAGAAATCAAAGTTAGCAAAAGAC
Organism: Octodon degus; assembly: GCF_000260255.1. NCBI lineage: Eukaryota > Metazoa > Chordata > Mammalia > Rodentia > Octodontidae > Octodon > Octodon degus. The sequence continues at coordinate 3,670,518 of NW_004524615.1, forward strand.
TTAGAAGTAATCAATCAAAATGCTGATGAAGATGTTCATTAGCAGGTAAAAACAAGCAACATATTAAATTTTGGATGCTATTTTTATAGCTACAAAACCAAATAAAAGAAATTTTTCTGCTAGTGTATTCTTGCAAAATAAAATAGCAATAGTCACTTCAGGGAATGAGCGCAGGTGTGCAACAGGCCCTGACCCCTCCCCCTTCCTCCTCATTTCCAGGATGGCTGCCTTCTTGTTTCCTATCTTTTCTCCTTTATTTTACCCACTGCTCAGGTAAACTTTCTCAGACTAGGGAAACCGTGCGGTATTTAGCTTTCTGTGCCTGACATACTCCACACAGGGCTATGGGCTCAACGTCCACACACTTTCTTGAGCATGCCATGATTTCAGTTTTTTCATGGCTGAAAAAACTTATATATATACAGATAGATAGATAGATAGATAGATAGATAGATAGATAGATAGATCATCCTACACATGAACATTGTCTGTATTTATCTATTTATTGGTAGTCACCCAGGCTGCTATTATCAGAGCTAAGCTACTGTGAAGAGCTCAGCTGCCATGGACACAGGTAGGCATGGATCACTGTAGGATGATGTCGTTGACTCCCTAGAATATACCCCGGGTACACCCAGGCATAGCTGGGCCAAGTGCAGTTCGTGTGTCTGATTTTCCAAGGACTTGCTCTGCTGATTTTCACAGTGGTTGTACTAGTTTATCCTCCCACAAGCAGCGTAGAAGAGATCCTTTTCCCCAGTCCTAACCAGAACTCATTCTCTTTGTGCTCTTGATGGTAGCCACCCTGGCTGGGGCAAGGTTGAAGCACAGGCATCATGATTTGCAGTTCTCTAATGTCTCAGTTACTTCTTCCTTGTGCTGGGACAAAAACCCGACACCCCAAATTAAGGAAAGGATTGATTTAGCTCACAGTTTGTGGAGGTTTCAGTCCACGCTCAGATGGCTCCAAGGCAGCCTGGCACGTGGCAGAGGGCAGCAGCTCATGGTGGTGGAAAACAGCAGAGAGCAGAAGGGAGGAGCACCAGCAGCAAGGCAGAAGCAGCCTCCCTCCTTCCTTCTATTGCCTTCAGGCTCTCGGCCCCAGGCCAGGAGTAGCACTCACACCCACAGTCCCAGCAGCACTCAGACCCAGAATCCCAGCCTTGGATCAGGAATTAACCCCTAACTCTCGGACCCCACCCCAATGACTGCATGAGGTTTTGGGGGGACATCTAGACACAAACCATAATCCGTAATGACTAAGGGTGGTAAATGTTTCTTCATGTAACCATTGGCCTCTTGTGTTTCTTTAGAGAAGTGTCTATTCCATTCATTTGTCCCTTTCCTCATTGGCTCATTTTTTGCTTTGTTTTGTCTGTTTTCAAGCAATTTATTTCCATAAATTATTATCTCATTTCCTTAAATTCATCTCAAGGTATTGTCCTTTTTACTTACATTTTAAATTTTAATTATAGATAGATAGATAGATAGATACATACACACACACACACACACACACACACACACACACACACACAATGATCACATTCATCAGAGGGAACATGTACCTGTATGTGATATATTTTGGATCTTCTTCCCGCCAGTCTCTCCTCTTTTCCCTCCCCCCCTTCACCTTCTTATTTACAAAAGCTGTGTTTTCCTTTCCTCCCGTCTCCTGCCTTCTCTCTTTCCCTTCTTTCCTTCCCACCCTCCCTTCCCTTGCGCCCCTCTGCATTTGAGTGTCCTCTTCCTAGTGCCCAGGATCTACCACCTTCTAGTCCTTGTTGGCCCTTACAATTTCTCACACCAGAGAACCAATGTGAGATTTGAACACATGTGCCAAGTTTATTTTACTTAGGAGCATGGCCTTTTTTTCCCCTTTTCCCTTCCTTCCCCTCCCACTCTCCAGTTCCCTTTTCTTTTGAACAATTTCTTCTCATTTCACAATACCTGTTACACATTCTGGTCCTTATTTACATATTCTGTATCTCACGCCAGAGAAATGATGTGCTATTTACACATGTGTGCCCAAAGTAGTTCATGTAAGAGCGTGGTCTCAAGGTGCATCTTCACACAGAGATGCTCAACTTCATCCTTCTTTATGACTGAGGAGTACTGGGCTACATGAAAGAAACTGCATCTCTTTTCTCCATTCCTTGGTCGATGGGTATTTGGGTCCTTTCCAAGATTTAGCTATTACAAACTGTCCTGCTGTAAATGTGGGTGTGCATATATTGGAATAGTGTTCATTTTGCGAGAGTTAATAGTTTTGGAGTTCTTTATAAAAATATAAATTTTTAAAGACAAAATGCTAGGAAGAATGTGGAGATCTAATACACCACATTTTAGTTCATCATTTATTTATTTATATTTTTATGTACTTAGTACAGGGTCTACAGGGTCTCACTAAGTAGATCGAATTCATAGTGATCCTCCTGTTTTCAGCCTCCCAAATGCTGGGATTACAGTCATGCCCCTCCACACCCATTCTCAATAGTGGTCTCGGCATGCCCCCACGGGGAGGGTTAGCAGGGAGATGGTGGTAGCATGGCTTATGATGCCGAGATTTGAACCCCAGCCCCTGCTCTCTGCCTAAGCAGGCGTTTAATGCATCATTTATAATTCATTTTGGAAGTAGTATGGCAATATGTTCCTTGTTCTATTTACCTCAGACTTTCCACAATATGGAATTTATATTGAATATAAAATTTCTCAGAAACAAGAGATGTACAAAATTATCACATGCTCTATTAGGACCAAAAGCATACCCATGTTAAAATTGATAACAATTTAGCACAAGTACAAGAATTATTTAAAAATAGGTGAATATAACTCAGTTGTGCCCCAAATTTTTCTGATCAAGGAGATTATGGAGCCACAGAGGAATGTGATCGATGATGTATAATGTGCCTAAGGAGTGTCACATGGAGAGAAAACATTCTCTCCAAGCTTTCATAGAGAGCGAATTGGTCAAGCAATGGCCATGACTCATCCACATGGCTGACACTGACTAAGGATCTACAAACTGCGGTACAGGGTTTCAGGATAAATCCTGAGGGTACTTGACTGACCTTTTCAGATACAAAAGTTACATTTCTTTTATATAGGTCTTGCTTTATCTTGGTCTTAACCATACAGCAGAAAAGTATAAAAATGAGGTATATAAAGTAAAGCCAGGGCTGGTGAGATGGCTCAGTGGTCTAAAGCACCTACAGGGACGGCGGTTCAATCCCCCAGCAGCACATGCCAGCCAGCCCTGCCCCCTGGTGGGCTGAGCTGGACACACACACACACTCAAAAATAAATTAAAAATTAAAAAAAAAATAAAGTAAAGCCATGTTAACATGATGAGCTGTAAAAGGCTCAAGTTAATAACTTCTGAGGATAACCCACTACTATTACAGACTGCTAGACAGTGTTGGATTGTTTTGCTGAATTCAAGCACCTATAGTATTCAGATGCCAATAGAATACCCACCTCTGACAGGACTAAACAAAAAAAAAGGGGGGATACAAAGGAAAAATCATTTTGTATTTATATATATACAAAATAGTTAGGATAGATATACAGTTTCTTTTGCTTAACTCAATGAGAAGAAAGATTTGTACTAATAGTGTTTAGACAGGATATCCTGTCTGCTTCTTGTACTATGGTTAATAGTACTACTTTATATCCTGTCTGCTTCTTGTACTATGGTTAATCACTAAGAAGACAACAATATACAGTGTATTAATTATTGAAACTGTCCTATTAATCAGCTTTGAAACTTTCTCATTGATGTTTGTTTCTCAATAAAATAAAAAAAAGATGAAATGCTTATTTTAAAAGTGAGAACAGAAACATCCGTAGGCTATATGCTACATCCATAGGTTATGTTCAACTAGCAGATGAATAGATGATAAAACACAAAAGATAAAAGCAATTGAAATATTAAAGCAAAATGTGGGCGTGTCTTAGTTGAAAATATCTAAACCCAGTTGTTCTTCATAAATGGTCCAAAGATGCACTAATCAGACACAAAAATTCAATTTTTGAATTAAGAGAATCTTTCATAAATAAGGCATATAGAGCGAAAAAAATATCACAGTAGGAATAAAGAACAAGAGGGAAGGAGGGAGGGAGAAAGGGAAGGAGGGAGAGAGAGAGAGAGAGAGAGAGAGAGAGAGAGAGAGAGAGAGAGAACAGGTAGACAGAGTCAGAGAGACAGAGAGACTCTTGTGAAAAGGGACCTGGAACGAGAGCGAGGGAGGGAGGAAAGTAAGCCGCACGGAGCCCCTCACGTGGTGCGCGCCCCAGCTAATCTCGAGTCCTTGAGCACTGCAAACATCACTAATAAAAATTTTAAAAAGAAGAAAGAAGGGTGACAAACACGTGAGTGGTTCTGGGCACTTCAGCGCCACCTGACGCTCACTTGGAACAGTGAGTGTGAAACCCCGCCCGGGTCCGTCCTGCACACTCCGGCGCTCAGAACCGATCTTCCACACGAAAGAGATCCAGTACGCGCGCAAGGACTTGCTCCAGCGCAGTCTCCTGTGCACAGCCCAAATACCCTGTTTTCACCTTGACGCTAAAGAACGAGAAGGGACCGCTGCGCTCCGCTCTGCTGACTACAATTCTACTGAATGGGGTGCAGCGCGCCCCAAGCCGAAGTCACTAAAGATGACTTTAGTGCCAAGGTGACGCACGGAAGCTTTTAGAAAAGCACGCACTGGAGAAAGCTTTAACATCCGTCTCTGTGCGTACACAATAACTTTTTATAAGGACACGAACAGCACACAGCTCCAGGGCGCCCGAGCCATCTTCCCTGCGCCTCTGTGGGGCGGAGCCCCGACTCTGTGGCGCAGGTGGCTGGGCCTTGCTTCCTGGGGACTGGGGACCCAAATGCTTTCCGCGGGGACGAGGATGCTTTGGGGTGCAGCACCCCAGTCCAGCCCGCATCCCGTGTCCACCTGTCCGCGGACCTCGGTGCCGCCTGCTGTCCCCACTGCCGGAACTCACCTGTGTCCTCCGGAGCCTCCAGGGCGCGCGTACGCCTGCTGCTCCGCCTGGAGTCGCTTCCTGCCGGGGACGCGGGTGCAGGGAGCCCCTGGCAACAGAGAAAGCCATTACCCGGGGTTAGGGAGCCGACCACAGCCCCGCCGCGCACTCACCTCGGGGGTCGGGGCCCCGGGAGCAGCCAGGGTGCCCTGCAGCTGCGCGCGGAGGCCCTCCAGGTCCGCCTGCAGTGCGGCCACTCGGCAGAAGGACAGCAGCGTGAGGCCGCCCGACAGCAAGGCCAGCAGCAGGGTCGCGGCCAGCAACGTCGTGTCCCTTTTCTTCCGCGCCGCTTTCATTTCTCCTGCTCGCCCAGGACGGAAAGCGAGGCGGAACCGCTCCGCGGACTCATCCATTCCACGACGCACACTTGCAAGGTCGGGGCCTCGGAGTGCGCGACCGCAGGACCGGGATCATTTCCTGTATCGGTGGCCCTGGCGACCTGGTCCCTGACTGACCCCCGGGCAGCGTCCGGCTCGGCCCCCCGGGGGCAGGAGCGCGCTCCGGCCTTTCCTCTTTCTACCCCTGGGCATCTCTGCCCTGCTCTGCCCCCGGGTCACTGTTGGCGATTTCCCTTCTTTGGTTGCTCAATCGTCTGCCTCATTTCACTTTCAGTTTTTGCAGGAATTGTAATGCCATCTCGGAAACATCACTGCGGGGGAGATCTGCGGTGCTAGGAGGCTGCCAAGCAGATGTGGAGGTCCAGCAGGTCACCTGAGAGCACTTTTAGGCCAGCAACCTGTGGAGGGGCTCGCCCTGGAGCAGGCAGCAGGCCAGAATCTTGCCTTGGGGCAGCAGATTCCTAGGAAGGGCGGGGAGGCTGAAAGCTGCTGTGGGCGCACTGAAAATAATTAATGGGGAGGTCAGGGGAGCCAAGTGCTTTAGCGCGGGACTGTGTTTAGTAGCAGGGTGATTTATTATCAGCCCTTGAGTAAGGGGAAAAGTGCAGAATCCTTAAGGGAGGCGCGGGAGTGCACTTGGAATGAATTATTCTTGTTATCTAAATGAGTTATTCTTGTTATCTTTACAGCACAATGAAGGGCGGAGAGAGAGCAGATACCGAGAGTGCTGCATTCTGTGGTATGTCCCTTTAGGGAAGCACAAGTCACAGCTCCCAGGAGCTGCCAGAGGGGTCCACCTCGCTTTGCTGTCCCCTGCAGAAGCTTCCAGAAGCTCTCTGGAAGGGTTGCAGCCCCATCTCCCATTCCAAAGGCCTCACTGCAGCCGGACTGTGTTCAGCAGCCAAGAGCGTCTACCATCCCTGCGTGAATTGTGCCCCGGCTGAGCTTCCCAGTCCCTCTGCCTCCAGGCTGTGACCAGCTTGGGGGTGCAGAGCCTGGGTCTCTCTTTCCTGTCCTGCCTGGTCCTGGGGGCTGTTTCCAGGACTGGCACTGGTATCCAGCAGCTGAATACTGGGGTCCCTTTGGGTGGTTCCGAGTCCTTCCCTGGCCTGAACGGGCGCTACTTCTCTTTGTGCTCAGACTGCTGGGTGGCAGCTTTGTCTCGTGCCACACTTCCACGCAAAGTTAGGAAGAAAGGTGCAGAACTCATGCGGCAGGAAGGCAAGGACTCGGAGCCAGGTGCAAATGGGGCCTCTGCTCTTTCCTTCCTCAGGGAATTAGAGAACCTGTGTGACTCAGTTTCCTCTTCTGTAAAATAGGGTGGTGGTTGTCACAGTCTCTGAGGTGCGGAGCACAGCTTACAGGGCAGTGGCCACGAACTACATTTATGATGTCTGTGTTTTTCATTCACTGTCATGTGGGAGGGCCTCGCAGAGGCAAGTGCAAGAAAACCCTTACACTGGAGGGCCTTAAAGCGCACTCCCACTGTGTGTGCGTGCCCGTGTGTGCCAACACGACCTTAACACACACAGGAGTCAAGGCTGGCTGCCACCTCTGTCCATACTCCTCCGTGCATCGTGCAGACTGGTGGTGCTGCTTCAGAGGTGAACTCTGTGGTCCTTGCCCTACTGAACAGAGACCTCCGTGCCCCACACTCCGAACAGAGCTCCTGGCCAGCATCATCTCAGGCCATTTGGAAGCAAGTTCCGTAGTTGGCTGGTGCAGGGGTAGTCTTGAGGACACATGGGCCACCACCCCTCCTGGAAAGGCCACCAGGTGGCCTCCCACTGACCCAGGGCAGAAGGAGGTGGGAATTCCATTTGTCTTCTGCAGAGCGCTGCAATTCCATTTTCTCTACAGACAGCTAGGAATCTAAGTGGTACGCTTGCCTCCTGAATCTCTCAGATGAACAAAAGGAAGTTACTACTCTATAAATCAAAGACTTGTTTCCACCAGAGGAAACGGTTTAAAACAATTTTACCCTGTGAAACAAAGAGCATATTTATATTCACTGAGTAGTATATCTCACGCATCTGCCCAGGGAGGAAGAGATGCTGGGCCCGATCCAAGGAAGCACACTCAGTGCTGTCGCAGCTTGCTGTACGTCTGTGAAGCACTCATTCTGTAAGGCAGGTACTGGCATGTGTCACCCTGCAGAAACAAACTGAGAGACTGCGTCACGAAGCAAGTGTCTCATCCACCCAAGAGCGGCATGCAGGACCAAAAAGATTGCAAGCTGTGAGTTGCTCTGAAGGATGGAGCTGCAGAGTGAAACAAACACTCTCTGATGATTTGTTGCTTATATGGACAGTTTAAAAAATACTTAAATAGCTTAGTTACCAGTTTCTGCCTGACAGCAAATTTGGGGGGTCCTCTCTGTACCCCTTCCTTGAGAAAAGAATAGCTCAGGGGGGTTTGGTCCTCTTAGTCCAGACAGCAGCTCTCTGTGGAAATGGACCTACAACTAGCAGTAGAAATGCTCAGGAAAGAAACAAAGGTTTGCTACAAATGATTATTGAGGCTCAGAATTTAAAAAAAAAAAATTGTTTTCACACACATATGCACATATGCATGTAATATTAGTCAGTGACTATCATATTTTGTTAAATTTTATTTGGAAGGCTAAATGATCACTCCACATAGTTTTAAATACAAAGAAATGACATGTTATTTAAAATAAACAACTAGGGCCGGCCAGATAGCTCAACAGATTAAAGAGCCTGCTTAGGCAGACATAGGGGCTTGCCTTGCCAGCCCCACCCCTAGGGCCTGCTGAGACAGTAATTGAGACTGGGTGTGGTGGTGCCTGCCTATAATCCCAGTACGTGGGAGACTGAAAAGAGAAGGATCACTGTGAGTCTGATGTGTGTAATGAGACTTTGTAGAGCCTGCACTAAATACATAAAAAATAAATAAAATAAAATAAGCAACTAGGGTTATTTCCTACACAAAAGGACACAGTACAGAGTGTTTCTATTTCCTAATAATGCTAAAAAAGGTATGTATGTGAATCTATTGATTGGGGCTTCAGTTTTGTCACTGCTGGGAAACTTAATTTTTTTTATTTTTATTGAGAAATAAATATGAATGAGACAGTTTCATAGCTGATTAATAGGACAGTTTTGATAATCAATACACTGTACATTGTTATCTTCTTAGTGGTTATCCATAGTACAAGAAGCAGAGAGGATATTCTGTCCAAACACTGTTAGTACACCTCTTTCTTCTCATTGAATTAAGCGAAAGTAACTGTAAATTTATCCTAACTATTTTGTATATATAAATACAAAATTATCTTTCCTTTGTATCTTTTTTTTGTCCTGTCAGAGGTGAATATTCTATTGGCATCTAAATACTATAGGTGTTTGAATTCAACTAAATAATCTAACACTGTCTAGCAGTCTATAATATTAGTGGGTTATCCTCAGAAGTTATTGACTTGAGCCTTTTACAGCTCATCATATTAATATGTCTTTACTTTATATATCTTGTTTTTATACTTTTCTGCTGGATGGTTAAGACCAAGGTATAGCAAGACCTATATAACAAGACATGTAACTTTTGTATCTGATAAGGTCAGCCAAGTACCCTCAGGATTTATCCTGTAGCCCTGTACCGCCCTTTGTACATCCTTTGTCAGTGTCTGACATGAGGATGAGTCACAGCCATTGCTTGACCAATTTGCTCTCTGTGAAAGCTTGAGAAAATATTTTTTCTCTCCCTGTGACTCTCCCCAGGCTCACTTTACATCATCAAACACATTCCTCTGTGGCTTCATAATCTTCTTGATCAGAAAATTTGGAGCACAACTGAGTTACATGTTGTCACAATACAGGTTCTCCTATGTCCTGAGTCTTCAGTGACCTTGAAAGGCTAGGGCCAAAATGTTGGCTAACCATGCAGCCCTTCTTCTTCTCCAATTTTGATCTGCTACCTTAGGTTGTTAACCCTCCAGAAGAAAAGCTAATTATTAACCTGCAATATATGCAGTTTGGTTTACCCTATCTGTCTAAATATCAAACATTTTGGCATATCATGGAACAGGTATTTTGGGAAACTTAAACCCAAGGGATATATATATATATATATATATATATATATATATCAGATCTGTGGTGGTTATGTTATATCCTCAATATATATATTTTTTCTTTTTTATGTTAAAATAATTTTTTATTATCTAAAGAGAATACAAAATAGCAAAGAAAAACAAAACAAAACATTAGAAACTATATAGAACTTCACCAAACAAAACATTAGGAATTTGACAATAGTTGCTGTATTGCATAATGTTGTCTTCAAAATAGTTGCAATGTCCTCAGTATATTGTGCAACCACTTTGAGAGTGAATTCTCACAAATCACAGTGTTCAAACACGTATTGTAAAGAAATGTGTTTACTTCAATGTTACTTCCATGAAGAGTGTGATTTAGTTTGTTATCCTTTGCTCTGACAAATGAACACCCATCAGCTCCTATGAGCATCTGCTGTCAAACATGCAAGCGAAGTTTTCTACTTGTCAAACAAAACCAATGCCCAGGGGCCCAGGGGACATGTGAGTAACACCTGATGAGCCTGGATCTTCTCAAAAACATTGAAGAAATAGGAAATTAGTTTACCTATCCAGGAGTGCTACCTAGCCAATCCCCTCCACCTATAAAAGTAGAATTGGTGAATATCTAAATTTATAGGAAGTCTTACTCTTGTTGCATGGGTCCTGCTTTACCTTGGTCTTAACCATCCAGCAGAAAAGTATAAAAATGAAATATAAGAAGTAAAGCCATGGTGTTGAGCTGTAGGGGACTCAGGTCAACAATTTCTGACATTGCCAGTCAAGCGGAAGACCCAAAACTATTATGGGATACTAGACTCTTTTAGAATATTTTGCTGAGTTTACACACCTATAATATTCAAATAACGGAACTTAACAAAAAAAGGGGATACAGATGAATGTCCATTTTGTATCTGTGTATTCAAAGTGGTTAGGATAGATATATAGTTACATTCTCTTAATGAATAGAGGGATTTGTTCTAATAGTGTTTGTAAATAGGATATCATGTCCGCATCTTGTACAGCAGTTAACCACTAGGAAGAATGTATGCAATGTGTTAATTATTGAAACTGTCCTACCAATTTGATTTGAAACTGTCTCATTGCTATTTGTTTCTCAATAAAATTATGGAAAAATAAATAAATAAATAAATTTATAGGAAGTCTTGACTAGCAGATGCTAGGGCAGGCTTTGAAGCTACAAGTGTCTGTCTGCCTAATTTTTTTCTTTTTTTACGCCAGGAATTGAACTCAGGACCTTGCACTTGCCAGGCAGGTGCATGCTCCCTGAGCTATATTGCTGGCCCCCGTCTGCTCAGATTTCTTCACCCTCATTACCACCTCCTCCCTGCCCGACTCAAATCTAGCAGTGGCCTGTGCTGGGACACCTGTCCCTGCAGGAGGCAAACAAGATCTCACACTTCACTGGAAGTTTCATCTATGAAATCCATCATGGTGTGTCCCAGTTTAAGGTTTTTGCAATACAATCCAAGACACATTTGTAAGATTATTTTATAAAGAGTCAGCCTAAGAATTATATACAACAAGTGCAGGAAATCTGTTTACACACTAAAGAACAAAGATTCCAGCTGAGGGCCTGGATCCCACAAAAATGTCCTGCATGAGTCCAACTGAAAACCTGGAGCTCATCACAATGCCTCCCTCGAGTCCAACTGAGGCCTAGAGCCCATGACAATGTCTCATGCAGGCCTGTTTCATGGATCCGTGCTGGGAAGGCCCAAAGGTCAGTGGTGGATGCTTGAAAGTCTGTGCCAGCAGGATGAAGGATTCATGCTAGCAGCCTGAGCGATCTGCACTGGAGCCAGGAAGTGATGCTCAAAGTAAGAGCCAGAGCCTGATGATAGCTCTGCAGCGTAAGTGCTTGCCTGGCAAGTGCAGGGTCTCAAGTTCAATACTGGTAGACACAAAAACAAAAACAAAAAACAACATAAAAAAACCAGAGCTCCCCAGTAAAGTACCACAGCCATCTTCAACAACAGTGAGTTCTCAAGCTCCTCAGAGGATGAGGAAAGCCAAGCTCCCATCAGGTAAGCCAACATGACGCGCTTCTCCAGGAGACTGAGCTGTGTGCCATCTTTCCCTCTGGAGTCAGGAAGTGATGCTCAGAGTGAGAACCAGAGATATCCGAAGTGAACTGTAGCCATTTTCAGCAACAATGAGGTCCCAAGGTCCTTCTCCAACAAGAACAACCGAATTCATCAGGAAAGCCAGCATGATAAGGTCCTCCAGCAGAATAGTCCAAGAGAACCGGCAACTTGCAATAGCTCCAACAGCTTATTCCCAACAGCTTCATTAATAGCCTCTCCTCTCCTCCAGTTCTGCATCTTATGCTTCCGGCAATAATCCTCAGGTGGGCCTCCCATACCTAGCACCATGCTGGTTCAGTTCAGCTGGGTGTTACAAGCTGACCAAGAGCTGGCAACGCACCACATCTGGTGCATAAGGCGAATGCTTTTACAAACCTGCCTTCCCATGGGCTGGCACTCGGCAGCAGCATTTGATGTCCCTATGCTTTATCATACCTCATAGGAACACCTAGTAGAGAGAACCTGTAGATCTGCTGCAGAAAGTGCCAGAACAATGGGCTAAGTGTGTTTGAGGCCAGGAGTGGGGGTGACTTGAGGGTGATTAATGGCAATGTACCTTTACTGGAAATTTTAAAAAAATTAATCCCATCATATTTTTTGACTTGTCCTTATATATGAGGTGATTTTCCTGAGGGCTCCTCAGTTTTCAAGGCAGAATCAAGAAAAAGACACAGTTAGGGTACACTGGATACTCCAGGTCAGCCACCAAGAACTGCAATGTGCTGAGGCTATGCTGGCCAGGCAGAGATGCTGAGGGTGGAGGCTGGGTTCCAGGAGACACACAGGCCTTTAAGGACCCTACTGCCCCGCTGAGTTCACGACCGTCCACACTCACTATGTGCATCAAGCTTTTCCTGTACTGGCTGAGCCAATTTGAGATGTGATTAGATGCACAAGTACCCAAGGAGACTCTGACTAATTCTGAGTACTTTGAGAATTGTATTTCTATAACCAAAGTAGAGTGAATAGCATTTTATATGTTCTTTCAGAAGTTCTTCAAATGTGCACATGTGGAGAAGTACAGTGTCAGGGGAAAATGGCACAGGCCAGGAGAAGGAATCATTTCCTCAAAGATTATTTCTTCTAGTTGGACTACAGTTATCTGTGGAGGCCCACCTGAGTGGCTGTCCTTGAAAGAAGAGCAATCATCCCCACCTTGGCTGAGCCTGACCCTGCCTCCATGTACTGATAGGTACAGAGCTGGTGAGGACTTTGCCTTACCCTGTAACTGGCCTTAAGCAATATGCATTGGTCTAGCCAAGGTGCTGGCAGTAGTCTGTGAAGATGGCACGTGCAGTTTCCAGATAACCCACACGTGTAGCTCTTTAATATGAGATGGGCCAAGAGAGGGTGAAGAGCCAATGTTGCTTGCTTTTGACTGGGATCAAGCCTGGAGATAGAGGCTACAACTTCCTGGGGCTTGAAAGATTACACATCAGAGCTGAAGCACCATACTCAAAATATTAGATACTATTTCAATAGTATAATGCAAATTACTTTTTCTGCATATCCTTCTCTCTCTGCATACGACAGGTAAATGCAGGTCTACCTAGCTGAGCCCACAGTACTCACCTACTTCCTGCCATTCTCAGTAATTCATCCTCAAGCCACACCTCCTTCATGACTTGAATAAAACCTGGGTTTAGCCCTGGGTCAAGGCTTTTGTTCCAGATAGCCATCTTTGTGCCTGGACTTAGGTCCTCTGGGCTTCCCATAACTATAAATACGCCTGTGTGTCTTTATTCTCACCACAGGTTGTACTGGAAGAGGTAGATTGGAATTAACTTGGTGGGATTTCAATAATTTATCTTTGGAATTACAAATATAAACTTCCTGGAGCAAGATGAGGCCGAGGAGGTATTCCCCACCATTGGAACCCAGCATGGGGTGAATAGAAGCAGTTTCAATCTTTTGCTTAAACTGCACACAAAGAGTCACCCAGTATATTAAGGGGTTGATCTGAAAACTGCTCTATAACATGTAGCCTTCATCTCCAAATGCTGTGCAGAATCTCCTTGTCTAGAGAACGAGTGCTGGAATGAGCAGCTCTAGACAGCTGTCTTTCCGCTGCAAAAGCCATCTGTAAAGTAAGTCTAGGCCTGACAAAGGCTGCAGTTGGGTAACCTTGGGAAGAATAATAGAGGTGCAAAGGAAGAACAGCAAGAGAGCATCCCTTGGGGTGTGATTATCTACAGTCCCTAAGAACTGGGCAAATGCCACCTGGCAGAACAAGGCAGTTTGGAGCAATGTTTGTCTTTGTTGAGCCTCTAGTGGAACCACAATGACAGCTGAATCATGAGCAAAAAGCTGACACACTCTCTTCTCCCCATACTTATTATTTTTGCTATTTGTTCTGCATATGACTGGAGAGTTTTTACTTCTTGACTTGGCAAAAACAATCATTCCATAGGTGAAAGAACCTTATTAATCCATTGTCCTAATATCCCTGCAGGAGAATGAGGGGTCTGTAACACAGACAAATAGGTTGAGTAATGTCAATTCTGAAACATTGTCTTGAATGAAGACATCTTTCAACTAATTTTAGCTCCTGCCTGGCTTCTTCTGTGAATTGTCATGGAGAGTTTAAATCTTTATTACCTTGAAGGATACTATATAAACCTTGTAAGTGATAGGTCACTATGCCTAATTCAGGCCTGAGCCCATTAATGCCTCCTAACAGTTTTTGGAAATCATTTTAGCTTATCTATTCTTATTTGAATCTTTTGTGGCTTAATTACCTTCCAATACAGCCCAAATAACCATAAGGACTCATCATTTGTACTTAAACAAGTGCTAGCTGAAGGCCAAGGCAGATAAATCTCTGTTGACTTCTTCAAATAGTTGCAATAGGTTAGACTTGGAAGCCATAGCCAGTAATATTTCATCCATGTAGTGTATGATATAAGCCTGAAAGAACTGAGTTCTACATCTCTTCAAGGCTTGTGCTACAAGCAACTGGCACAATGTGGCAGTATATGCCATCTCCTGTGGGAGCTCTGTCCATTGAAAACTCTTTGCTGGCTCATGAAAATTAGTGGTAGGCACTGAAAATTCAAAAATCTGTTGGTCCTGAGGAGAGAGAAGAATATTAGAAAAACAGTCTTTGAGATCAATAACAGCCTTAGGCCGGTGTCCTGGTACTGCTGTGACACTAGGTGGACCAGGTTGTAGCACCCCTATTGGCAGTATGCAAGCATTCACAGCTCCTAAATCTTGTATTAATCTCCATTTGCCTGATCTTTTTGGAATTAGAAACACTGGGGTATCCCGTAGGCTAACAGACAGCTCGAGGTGCCCTAATTGTAGCTGCTCTTCTATCAGTGCTGCTAAGGTCTTCAACTTCTCCTCATTTAGGGGCCACTGTGAAACCTGTTTTGGCTCTGGAGTCTTTCCATTGAACTGGCAGTGCAGAAATAGGTAGAGAGCTGACAATGGCCCCCGCTATAAATCTGAATCATATCCAATTCCAGACCTATCTTGTTTTATTAAAGACTCAATTGGAAGTGTACTCTCCTGCAAGTTTTTTACCTAAATCTTTGTTTTCCTGATATCCCATCTTAGCCATCATCCTGCTAGTGGGTTACACACACTTCTGTGGAGCAGAAGTAGTTAGCACAGCACCCCATTCTCTGAGAAGGTCTCTGTCCCATAGATTGACTGGAATAGGTATGATAAATGGTGTTATAATACCTTGCTGTCCATCAAGGCCAATATATGAAAGAGGCAGCACACCTGTGAGACAGACTGAGGAGATCCTAGGCCTACCAGAGCTGTGGAGGCAGGTCTAGTTGGCCAAGCAGATGGCCAAGATTGGCTATTGATAATGGTGACATCAGCTCCTGTATCCATCAGTCCGGTAAAAGATTTCCATTTAATTTAATAGTGCATGTAGGTCTACAACTAGAAATATTTTGGGAAAAGTATATTTCCTTGCTTAAAGGTTTATCTCTATTAGGCTCATGAAGAGGGTAGAGGCAGGACATAACTGAACTGTGGGAAAGAGTAAAATCTGAGCAATCAGACCACTGCATTAATTACCTGTAAGTCAGTGAAACACACAGCAACTGATATTTCTTTATTACAATAACCATCTATTAGAGTTGGAATGACAGCAAGGCCTTTAGGAATTAAGCTTAATTTCCCAATAATTAACCCTGTGGCTCCTTCTGGCTGTGGGCCATGGATTCCATTGGGCATAAACACTGGTTTTTCTCTCCCTAATAAATAAATGTGAAAAGCTGTTGGTAAATCTAATCCTGGACTATGAGTAGTTCTTTGTATGAGGGACCTAAGGTCTCTCCTTGCACCTGTCCTGATAGTGGGGTCGTCATTTTTCTGGTTTGTATTGGGTATAACTGGTTTCACTGCTTCTGGAATAATAGGGCATTGTTTGATTCTGTCCTCTGCATTTGTGCCTGGCCTCAGGGAAGGGCCAATTCCCCATTTTCCAGCCAGAGTGTGACATTTTTATGAAATCTAGTCTTACAATCTTTCGTCCAGTGGAAAACTTTCATGCAACATGGACACAGAGTATTTGGTAGGTCAGGGATTAGCCTTGTAACAACCTGCCTAGCTGAGTTGGCCAACATCATAACAAGTTCTGGGCAGTGCTAGCATGTATGTCCCCATTTGGTACAATTAAAACATTCAGTCATATCAAATTTATCAACAAAATGTCAGGCTATAGTCTGTGTCATCAGCACAGAAGCGTGGGTGGTAGATCCAATATTTTGGCATGTTTGAATGTAAGTATGTAAGTGCTTTGTACTAAGTGCTGAGACTAAGGCCCCTTTACAGTCCTCATTGGTGTTCTCATATGCCAATTGACAAGTATTTTAGCTGCATTATTGTGAGTAATCTGCCTATTTATAGCTTCTTGCACCCTTGCTACAAATTGGGTATAAGTTTCACTAGGGCTCTGGAGTGTCTGGTAAAGGATTTATCAGGTGTACCATCTTCTGGTACAGAAATCCATGTGCAATGCAGCAGTTCCTTGCATTGCAGGAAAAGAAGGGGCAGGGCACGTGCTTGGACCTTTAAGTCAGCATATTGTCCCATGCCAGACAGCATTTCCTGTGTAACTGCTTTAAGATTTTCAGCCCCATTATCTTGATTACTCTGTTGGAAATGAGTGTCTTTAATTGTGCTTCAAAGTGTAACAATTGTGTCAATGATAGAGACATGCAAGCAAATGGGTTATGTCATTTGGTGCTATTTGGAAGCCTTGAATTACGTTATCCAAGCACACAATGGATAAGGGCCTAGGACACCACTGTCTAACATATTCTGCCTCAATTCTTTCAAGAGCAAAATGTGAAAAGCTGTGTGAGTACCATGTAACAAAAGTCTTTATCCTTGGGGACTAATCAAAAACCACATACAAGGAGCTATCCATCCAAATACTACTTTGGCTATAGGTGCTCTTCAGAGAAAGGTATTGCGATTAAAGACTAGGATAAGTTTGCTGATGCTATAGAGCAACTGATTTCACTTGCATATCTGAAAGCTCACTTTTGGCTTTAGATTGGAATCGGTGCACTCATTCTCTTGTTTATAATCTTTCTCATTAAAGAGTGTCATGGAGGATTTGCAACCCAACAGCTATGGGCTATGCAGCTATGACTCACACTGCTCCAGCTTCCGCAAAACAAAGAAGGGGGAACTGTGGAGGACCACCTGAGAGACTTCCTTGAAAGAAGAGCATCATCTCCATTTTGGCTCAGACTGACCCCATTTCCTTGTACTGATATGTGCAGAGCTGGCTAGGACTGCCTTGTCCTTTCAGTTGTCCCAAAGCAATGCACACTGGTCTAGCTGAGGTGCTGGTGGTAGTCTTTGAAGACTGCAGGCATGCTTTCCTGATAACCCACATCTGTAGCTCTTTAATATGAGATGGGTTGAGACAGGACGAAGAGTCAATGCTCCACGCTGTGGGCTGCGATTGAGCCTTGAGATAGAGGCTATGACTTCTGGGGGCTTGAAAGATCCCATCAGAGCTGAAGCACCAGATGCTAAAACATTAGATACCACCTCAATAGTATATTGACCAGTAGGTTTCTTCCAGTTATTCTTGATAGATGTATTTTAGTAATTTAAGACATCTTTAAAACTGATATTGTATGAGGATGTCTTTAATGAATTTGCCTTCCTTAGAAAATTTCCTACTCTCAAGTAGTTTGTTATGATGATAATGGTGGAAAACTTGCTAATATAGGTTGTGAGAAGATATTTTTTTGAAAATGCAAAATAATGAAGTTATTTTGGAAACAGATCTACCAACACTCAGAAATACTGAAATTGCCTCAACATTCCATCAGCTTAGAGAGCCCACGCTGTCTCAAGTGAGCTCATGTTTATTTCTCGAATCCTGTCAGCAAGCAGACTTCTCTTTCGTGCTTTTCTGCTATGAAATATAAAGCTAGGAACTTTGTCTCAAACGTTTTACTACTAAGGATAATTCCTACAGGAATACAATTTCTATGCAAAGGTATAAAAACTAGTTTAGATAGTTGTAGACATTCATTAAACATGCCAAATACAGGAGTCAGTAAATTCACAACTGTATTGTTAATCACTTCTGACTCTGAATTTAAAATAACCTTGCTGACTTTTTGTCTATTCATTTTAAACATAAGCCTTTTTTGTTTTGTCACTAGTACAAAAAAGGGGGTGATTTCCAGAATTCTAAACAAAAGGATAATCTGTCATCACATGGCTACCGTTGTTTACATATTTTAAACTGTGTGATGAGCTTCCAAAAATTTCAAAATTAAACATAATCTAGATCCTTGCTATTTCTACACTCAGGACTAGAAGCCCATGAGACTGCGCATGCTGCTCGCTGACTTCTCCCGAGCGCTCACCCACCACCAGCATCAACCACCAGCAAAGGATAACAACTCAAACGAAAGAAGCTGTATTCCGCCCATGACCATTAAAATACTGCAATATATAAAATGTTCATCTTACAATTTTACAAATAAACAATTTTCAGCTTTTAAAAAATGATATTAGAGGCTGGGGAGATGACTCAGTAGAATAAGCTCTTGCCTGGCAAGCATAAGGGTCTGAGTTCAAGCCCTGATTCTGCCAAATAAAAAAAAAAGAAGAAGAAAAAATGGTGTTAGGGGCTGGCCAAATAGCTCAGCAGATTAAAGTGCCTGCAAGCAGGCGCACGGGTGGGGGTGGGGGGCTGTGGGGGGTGGAGGATGGGGGTACCGGGTGGGGGTGTGTTCTATCCTGGGGCCCGTTGTGCTGGCCCTGCCCCCAGGGTGCGCTGAGACTGCAATTGAGACTGGGCGTGGAGGTGCATGCCTATAATTGCCTATAATTGCAGCACTTGGGAGGCTGCGAACAGGAGACTCTCTACCAGTCCGATCTAGTAGTGAGACCCTGAACACCCTGTAGACCTTTCCCTTAAATACAGAAAAAAAAAAAAGGTATTACAATTACCTAACATAAAATTTATGTTGGTGTGAACTTGTAATTCCAGTAATCTCAGGCAGAAGGATCTCCAGATCCAACAAATCCTGGGAAAATGTGCAATTTAGCTAAAATTAGGGGGCAGCAGAGGTTGGGGATGTGGGTCAGCATAGGTGTCAGGGCTAACTCCCACTACTAGAAGTATTTTTGTTTGTGTGGTTCTCAGAACTCAGCCCCAGGCACTGGACCTGCTAAGCAACTGGTCTACCACTGGGATAGCGCCTCAGCACAACATTCACAGCTTAATTTTCAGTCACTGTTCAATTCCTACTTAATATCACTGACTTGTGAATTGGTAATTGTTAGGAAAAAGGAAAAAAACAAAGGTATGAGCTCACAGGACAGGTTTATTGCAGAACAAACCTGAAAGGGACTGCTCTGGCACGAGAGCCCAGACCTGGCTTCTCTCCCACAGGCTAGCGAGGAGGAGTTATCCAGTGGTTATTGGGCAGAGCCAGGGCAGGAGAACACACAGGTAGTCGCAGTTATTTGTCAAGTGCAGGGCTGAACAGTGATGGGCGTTGTAGACTGCAGCTGTGGTTACTGGGCCCCATCAACCAAATTACACACAGCTCAAGCAGGTCCACAAGGGCAGAGGTGGGGGATTTACGATGACCTCCGGTCAGCTCTCGGAATGGTCAGCATCCTCCAGCAATCATCACATGTCCACACGAGGGGATAGATCTCACTTTGTAATCCCCTGCAGGCCACACCCGTGCACCCCAGGAGGGTATGTGCATGGGGATTGGATGTGGTTTCTTCTCTCTGTGAACTGCCTCCTGTTGAGGCTGCTCAGTGGGAGGCAGTGAGGAGGGCTGGTGCTTCCCTATGGGAGCCAGTGCTTAGCCTGCAGGACCTGATAGCTTTCTTGAGGGGGCTGTGAGAAAGCAAGCCGGGTCTCTCCCTCTCACCCAAGAGTCCCTCTTCTGCACATGCTCTTTTCCTACCACCGCACTCTTATTAGCGACAGCACATGCCAGTGCCATGTTCTTGAATTTCAAGAGCCTTGAGCCAAAATGATCTCTGCTTTAGAAATGACCTACTCTTAGGTATGGTCTCTGTTTGTTCGAGACTGGGTCTCCCTACGTAGTCCAAGGTGCATTCAACTCCTTATGCAGCCCAGCCAGCCTCGAACTCACTGCAGTCCTTGTGCCTCAGCCTCCTGAGAGCGGGGACGACACACCTGATGTCAGATGTTCTGTGACAGCAACAGAAAATGGACTGGTGGTTATCAAAGTGTGTGCTATGGTCTAGATGTGGCCCACAAATTACAGGATGGATTTATCCCCAAGACAAAATTGGCAGAAGATGGCATTAGAAACTTGCAGATAGAGGAATACGTACAATGCGATTTGAAACTAAAAGAGAAAAATGGAGAATCAAGGACAAGTCTTAAAGAATTGCATCAACATACAAATAATGAGAGCCAGGCAGGCAAGAAATAGAAGCAATGTCCCCAGAAATAATGGCTAGCAACTGTCAGTGCAATGGAGGGCACTGGGGCACACAGGGGGTGTCTGGGCTGGAGAGCTCCCCTGGTCAGCGGACCAATGCGGCTGTAACTGGGCTGGAGGCTGTGGGCGGCCTCTTGGCCTCGAGCACCTTCTATCTCACCTTTCAGCCTTCTGCCCCTGGAGAGCAGTCAAAAGCTACCACCAGGTGCAGCCTTGATTTTGTAGTTTGCAGCCTATAGAATGACACCAGATAGGAATTTAAGCCCACAAAAGCTAAACAAAACAGTAGACCTAAACGGTAGGACTACTAGAGTACATTTATTTTCTTTGTAAGTTATCCAGGCTCTAGCATTGTAACCCCAGAACAGAATGCACTAAAGGCACGAGAAATGAAGCCCTAGATTAGCCCTCAGGAAAAGTATGTTCTGGTTTAGTCATGTACTAGCTGGTGTCATTCATTAATCCAATCCATTCATTTGCTTCCACCCACTTTCAGTGTTTTGTTATTGTCAAATATGTTCTATAAGACCAACAAAATAATCATACATATATTTTTTTACAATGGATTTTTTTTTTTTTTTTGTATTTTAGGGAAAGGTCTAGAGGGTCTCATTACTAGATCAGACTCATAGTGATCTGCCTGTTTACAGCCTCCCAAGAGCTGGGATTACAGGCTTGTGCCTCCACGCCCAGTCTCAGCATGCTTCGGGGGCGGGGCCAGCAGGGCAGGCCCGGGGATCAAACCCCTGTCCCTGCGCCTTGGCTGACCCTTTACAATGGGTTTCTATTTCATTGTTTTGAGGTACTGGGAATTAAATTCAGGGTCTCACTCAGTAGGCAAGTGCTATATTAATGGAGTAACAAGCTGTAAAATGGCTTTTAATATAATTTTAGAGAAGACAGAATATGCTACTCTTTTCTGATTGCATAGCTTTCTCAGCCAAAGCGCTTTGTGCATGTGCGATTAAACTGAAAAAACCTGAATTACATGCAAAAAAAAAAAAACTTTAACAAAAAAAATTGGCTACCTACCCCAACTATTTTGTATTACAGTGATGAACAGATAACTTCAAGCTTTAATGACTAATTGCTAAAGTATTTAAACTATAATTATTTAAATAAGTATGGCTGTCATTTACCTGGGCCTCTATGGTCGTCTTCACTGTAACATCCACTTTAACCTGGACGTCATGCCACCTCCTGTCCCTGCCTTGGCTACTGTGATGTAAAAACAGACCCCACAGACTCCAGGTCAAGCGCTCCAGAGCGTTCCCACCGCTATCACCACAGCACAGCACTCATACCACGGTGCTTCCTTAGTAGATCTTTATTGAACGCCAGTGATGCGTGCAAGAGCGCTGATCTCTGTACTGAGAGCTGTCCTCACACTCCTAAAGCCTGTAACCTAGAGCAGCCGGGGGCAAAGCCATCCCAGAAAGCTCTGGAGGTTCACCATGCTCTGCACAGGGCAGGGCTGTACACCTGGCTCTGGTGTCTATGACTCCCGGGTTAACGGCTTAAACCCGAGAAACCCAAACAACGGAAGATGCCGAGGAGCAGTGAGAAGCTGGGAGGGCTGCCCGGAGGGATTGCAAGAGGAAATTCATTTTTATTCATCTGTAGGGCCACTTTGAAAGATAAATCACCTGTTTGCTTTCTTATTCTATTATTGGCTGTTTTAATGAAATGCCAGACTTTCTGGCTGATCTCACAACATTACAGGGTGAAAAATCTAAGATCAACATCGCGGGCCCTGCTTCCCGGTCTGGACCGCGGTACCATCTTCGCGCTAAGGCACAGCGGGCTCTCCGGCAGCACCAGTGCTGTCATGTGTTACCATATCTCCCAAGCACCCAAATTCCCAATGCCACCCCACCGGGGGTTAAGGCTGCAGTCAGTTTTCATTATGCTGTCCTCTGCCATCCCTCCCAGTCCAGTCTGACCTGTGCTGGCAGCTCACACGCTCTCTGCTTAGAGGAGTCTTGAGCTCATACTACTAGAAAAATGCCACAGAAAGGAAGACCAACGAAGACACTATGAGTCATATTAGTGTTTGTAGCACCTCATTTTAAAATTAATGGCATGAGTATGATGCTATTCTTTACTAAAGGGGAGCTCCAAGTACAGGGTTAAAAAGGGCATAGAAAAGATCAAAGCTGAGACAAAATTATGATGGCCCAGAACAAGAGGTTCTGGTCTCCCACGAGCTGCCACCTGACTTTATGGTTCCTTTGATCGTATTAAACACAGTCCTGCTGGCTGTTGCAGAGTGTCCCGACTGCCACTAGTCTTGTCAGTCCACACACACTGTCCCTGCCCAACTTTCCTCTGCTCAGCTTATCGCGTCCCCCACTGATATGACCTGTAAATGATGGCTCCTGTTATCTTCTGAATGTACAATCTGCCTTGCACATTGGCTGTTGTAGTGTAGCTCTGAATCTGTACCTTAGCAGTAGCTAAGAAAACATAGCAATTACCTTCAATATAGTAATTTTCTACTTTATTTTTATTTATTTTATTTTTTTTTGTGGTACCAGGAATTGAACTCAGGCCCCTGTGCTTGCCAGGTAAGTGCTTATTCTAGTGAGCTATCTCCTCGGCCCCCAGTAATTTTCTACTTAAGAGAGGAAAAGGACTCGACCAACTTCACAGCTGATGAATGCGAGGTGCTCAGCACTGGGCTAGGTGCTATGTGAGACAGAAAAGAATCACAGGACAGTGCTACCAGAGCTTGGCTTGTCGCAGCAGCAAGATACACAGAAGAAGAGTGCGTAATGAAGAACTAAACTGAATATAAGCAAGCATCAACAGCAATGGTATCTGGCAGAGAGCAAAGTGTTGCTTAGTGCTCCCATCAATGTGTCAGACTCAGAATCCTTTAAGTGGGGAAGCATCCCACTCAAGCTTCTCAGACTTTCAGGGTACCTCTCCCTGAACTCAGCCACATGTCTACGATACTCCGGATCCCACTTGAATCTACTGAGAGTAAATCTTAACTGGGAAGGGAAAGGTTTCACCTGAGATTTTCAGAGCCATGGTTATTTATGAAGTCAAGGAGAAAGGCCAAGGTCTATGAGGTCAGCATCTAGCTTTTCCCACAGGGGCAGCGTCCTTCACTGCAAGGAGTTCCTCCCTTCAGTATGCAGCAATTTCTTGGAGTGATTCTGAACTGAATTCCATTTTAACTTTGAAAAGTTCCATTCTGAACTTTCAATTCCATTTTAACATTTCAAATCTACTCCAACACGAAGAAACATTTCTGAACGGTCTTCCTGAATCAATAAACCAATGAAAGGTTAAGATTGAGAATTACAGGTCCAGGTGAAACCTGGTTTCTTCAGGGTGACCCTGGGTACGTTACTAGCTCTGGCTCTAATGAAATGGGCCTACAAGCGAATCCCAGGCTTCTGAAGAGAACTCAATGACACCATCACCTTCCACACCCAGGACCTGGGTCTGTGGGACTTCACAAGGCCTCTCCTCCACCTCTTTTCCTTAGTAAGACCCAAGTTATATTCTCTAACCAGGTTTATTTTATTTTTCGGAAGAACAAAATGTAAAGGAAGAGATGGAGGGTGAAATGGGAATGTGAAGAAAAAAATCTTTTGAAAAGTGACGTCAAAGCTACTTGCCCATGGGTTCAAGATGCTGGACTTGAGAGGGGCTGCTCCTTCCCACCAGGGCTCCCCTCACAGTGAAGGCCTGCATGAGCAGAGCTCCTTCCCACTTCCGCCACGACTGGCTGCTCAAGGGGGACAGCCCTTAATAGCCAAGATGGGCTCACTAATGTGAGCCATTACTAAAATACACTTAGAAGAGGAAAGAAATCAAAAAAGTTTTTGAGACAAAACTGTACAAAATCTGAGGGCAATATGACTATGACAGTTAAATCTACTCACATCTAGATTCAAGTAAAGAAATACTTTGGAAGGCAGTCATTGGCCATCTTATACACAGGAAATATTTTGGATGACAGCTTGTACTATATGTAGGATAATACTCTTGGTGAAGGAAATACAAATCTAACTTTTACTTTTTATACACAGCCTTAGTAAAAAATTCATTTCAGTGACAACTCAGGAGTTAGAAGAAACTTTAATGTCTTATGATATCACAGTAACAGAAAATGTTTTAAAAGACTGAATACAAACTACTGGACATTGATCAGACTGGACATTAATCAAATGTTTCATGTATCAATTTATTGCATATGTCAGTACAGAAAATAGTATAGTTTAAAATAAATTTATAGAAAAAAACCAGATGTAAATGTTTGCCTGCCACAGTTAGCACACAATGTATGCTGACATTCAGCTCTGAGATATAAAATGTTCTTACTATTTCAAATAAATATGGCAACTAACAAGTTTACATCATGACGCTGGATCAACCTACTGTATCCTGAATGTATCTGAGTATGCTGAAAAAACTTGAAGTTTCAGTATATGGTGTACCGACAGAAATTGTACTATAAATTATGTTCAACACACACCCATTATATATGTATATATGACACTTTTTTGTTTAAAAAAAAGTGTTGCTTATACAGTCCTATTTTTAAACTATCTTTAAGATATAAAATATAAATGGAGGTATATTTGTGCCACCTGGCAAAAATGTATCCACTAGAATTAGGACGAGTATTGATTTAGCCACATAAATGTGTTATTTCTCTCGCTAAGGTGAAGTGGCACAGGTAGAAGAATAAACAGAAGTACTTTCCATTTGCTACTCTTTCAGTTTAAAAAATAGATGTCTGTGCTCTGTCATCTCCAACTTTACCTGAGTAATATGAAAATACACAAATTTAAGTGAATAATCCAAAAGTTATTTATAACTAATTTTTCCTTTCACAGTTGTCTTTTCATAATTATCAAACACAACAGGAAGAGATAATGGAAGATGAACGAAGGCAGCATCTCAAGCATGACCCAAATGAAACAGCCACTCCTGTGACACCCTGCGCTTGCTCCCAACCTCAGGGAGGAGTCACAAACGCACCTATCACGAGGCTGGCTTGCAAGATCATTTACATGAACTCGATTGCAGAGGGCTTTCATTCTTAATTCCATCAAACTCTCATCCAAGCCAAATATTTAAAATGAGGAGCAAATAAGCATCACACAGGAAGGAATTCTCAAAAATAAGCACTGCACTCTTACTCCTGAGACTCATTAACAGAGCTGAGCTGTGCAACTACAGCTCATCGTATACTGAAGTTTCTCGGTGACAAAACTCAGAACAATACTCGACAAAATGATTCGTTTCAGTCGTGACCTCTCTGCAAAACTGCGAGAGGCCCAGTCTCTTCTTTTGCTAGAAAGGCTTTGCATTTAGAAGCTGCTCAGAATTTTTTTCACCCACTTCATTGTTAATTACTCCTCTAAGAACTGTCATATTTCTTATCTGGTTGGCTCTATGCTATTTAGTATTGTTTTACTGGTCACAAATTATTTTCTTCCTTAGTTGGTAGTATTCTTTTTAGCTCCTTTAAAAAAGAAATCAGTCAAGTCCTGTAATTGTCTTTAAAATAATGGAGTTTTGCAGTTTTTTCTCAATGAGTTTATCTTGTAATATTTAAGATTTTAGTATTTCTAAATTTATAGTAACTTGACTCACAATCCACTTAGGAACCTCTCTAGCTGCTCTTGAATAAATGGGCCGCAAGTTAGCAATCGAGACGGAACATACTTCCCTTGCACTAGAGGTGGCCTAGAGTGAAGGTGTAACTCAGTGATGTTTTACCAAGACCAAACACTCTGGCCCCAAGATTAGAAATGTGTTCAAACATTACGCCATGGGCTTCACAGCCCTGGAAGGCAAGACCTTGTTTTCACCCCTCCCTGTCTCAGGAGCCTCTCAAACACAAAGGGCAGTAAAGCAGACATCCTGTGACCCGAAACAGCGTCTCTGTCCTTTGCTCCAGAAAGCAAGCATCTTCAAGACGAGAACGAAGGTAGAGGATGGTGCACACAGCGCTCTGGAACTTCTCAAGTTCTCGCTTAAAAGGGAGCGTGGGGGAGAGGATCATAAATCTCAAGTATCAAAAAAAGAGTCACGAAAAGCAGCATAACACTGATGAAGAGTAAGATGCTACACTTCATCAGCATGTGTGCAACTAAAGCTGATATTCTTTCATAGTGCCGGAGACTAAGGGAGTTCATGAAAACCTAACAGTGCCTTGTAAACTTTAAAGATGGTATAAGCAGAAGGCATGCCCCGAAAGCGCATGTGTAAATATACACTTCATTGTATTTCTTTTTAATACATTACTATTCACCGGTCATACTACATAGCAATGATTGACAAGACAACAGTAGCCTTTAATTGTTGTGAATTTATACATAAAAATACACCTTCCATGATATGCATTACCAATTCTTTTTAAAAAGACTTTTTACAGTTAATAATTTATAGAAAACCATTATTCTTTAGAAATCATACTGCCTATAATTTATTTTCTAAGTACTGGCATAAAGTGAATAATAAAGATGTTATTTGGCAAAAATATTTTTAGCCCTATCTCCACAGAAACAGTTTTAAATTAAGGTCAAAATAGACTTATTTCTCTGCTCTAGCTGCTTGCAGAAAGCCAATAAATATAGCTAAACTACTCAAAATATCGCATGTTAGAGTTATTATAATGCACAGACCTCAGTCATGTCTAGGTTTTGAGGACTGCTGGAAAGGATTTGGCACAGATCTGCCTCGTAGCTCATGTTCCACTAAGGTAACTCTTGCAAGGCTTAAGGGCCTTCCTTTTGTAAGGATTTTCATACTTTTCTATGAATCTCAACACTACTTCCTACCTACAGCCACCTGACTATTAAATGTGGTCATAGATTGTGTCAAAATGCTCTAGACTTCCTTCAATCCCATACAAAACATTTGAAAATAAAAATATAAGACTTCCTACAGATGTCTTCTGATGCAGTTTTGTTTCACAGCAAATGGGACATAAA
Organism: Octodon degus; assembly: GCF_000260255.1. NCBI lineage: Eukaryota > Metazoa > Chordata > Mammalia > Rodentia > Octodontidae > Octodon > Octodon degus. The sequence goes on from NW_004524615.1 coordinate 3,697,950, forward strand.
GCTAAGCACATTGCTTGTCTTGGTTTTGTAACTTTTATTTTTCTTCACAAAGCCCAATAAATGTTATCTTGGCCTCCGGTGGATTAGGAATAGCCTGTGTACTGGAACTTAGAAGTCAAATGTGAGAATTACTAAAACAGTATGCGCAACCCAAACTAAGCCTTCCTAACTTAAGTCTCAAGCAAGTTCTAATTTTCACTATAACCACTACCAGTGGTTCAGCTGTAGACTTACAAAATTGACAGAAGCTAAAATTCTTTGTTGTCAGAATACAAATATTAAAAAGTTCAAATGTGCACACAGAGCTGCAGTAAAATTCCAAGTTTCTGTTTCTACCTGGTGTGATCCAGACTGTATCTCACAAAAACATGGTGCATTTACACTGCAAAACAGGGCCATTTATTTGTGAGAGAAAGCTGGACCTCAGCATTTACTAGAGCAAAGCTCAGTGGCAACCTGCACACAGGCCTCATTTCACTTCCTGCCAAAACCAGGAGTTTACATAAAAACAGATATAACCCAGGTACCCCATACATCGGTCTATGACCAGTGCTATTTACATTAAAAAGGGTGCATTGCATAAGTCAAGGAATAAAATACCATCATGCATTTCACTTTAACTTTTAATGTGAAAAATACAGTTACAGAAGTATGTTTGCTTACCATGATTGTCCCAATATTCACTAAGGGAATTACACCCAAGGTTTCTTGTTTCCATATCTGCTCCTATACCCAGCTGGTAACCTGAGTGTAACAGATTACACCACTGAAGCAACAAGAAATTTTGGAGTAATCCCTATTATACTGACATATTAAACTAAAATTATGGATACATAACCACATTCAAAGTTTTGATGAAAATGTATGAAATAACCCCTAGAATTACAGTTCTTGAAAGGTAGAAAATGATGTGGGTCTTCATAAAGGAATGCTGAGGTCCTTTCAAAGTTTAATGTCACTTTTGGACAAATAAGACGTAACGCACTAGAAAGGAACATTCTTTATCATTCTGTACAAATTAAAGTACAATGCATTAGTCAAAAGGGTGCTATCAGATAATTGTTACATTGGATGACGTCTTAGTCATTTCTTCAGGAGAATGACTCTTGATGACTTCTTTGATGAACTGTTCAAGCGCAGTGAAGTAGCCTTGGCACTGCCATGTGTCATTATGAGTTCCATCTGGAAAAATGGCTAATCTCTTAGTCCGAGATGGGGAGAGCTCATAGAGTTGCTTCATCATTACTGGTGGGATTAACTGGTCGGAGAGGCCAGAGATGAAAAGAGAAGGCATTCTGCACTGAGAAATTTTTCTATAGGACAAAAATTTATTCTTGTAGCACCATAATGGAAGGTATCGCATGGGGAAGAAGGAAAATAAAGTGCTGGCCATATGTGGTATGCTTAAAAATGTGTTCTCAACCATGATGGCTGAAATCCTATGTGAATTTTCAGAAGCCAAATGAATAGCCACTGCTCCTCCCAAGGAGCGGCCAAAAAGAAAAATTTTCGTTTTATCAATGTCAGGTCTAGTCATCACATAGTCCAGCACAGCTTCAGAATCTAAATGGAGTCCTTCTTCGCTCGCTTCTCCTTCACTTTTTCCATATCCTCGGTAATCAACCAGCAAAAGATTAACTTTGAGGTTAACCAACATAAGCAATGCATTTGGTAACCTGTGACCTATGTTACCTGCATTCCCATGAAAATAAATTATAGTTGGGGAATAGGGTGAATTGTCTCCAGTGTACCTTATCAAAATCAGATTTAGACGTACTCCATCTTTGGTTCTGATGAAAATGTTTTCATGTGGAATGCCAGTGGGCATGGGAACGTAAAGGCGTGAGGAGGATGGCTGTTCTGGAAAATAAAGCAAAACATCCTGAAATTTATAGAGAATACCTGCGATTGATATGAATATCAACAAAAGCAAAATAATGCCACCGTAAAGATGGAAAGTTACTATTAATGGTAAAAGAGAAATACGACAGAGAGCCCAAGACCACGAAGCCAAGGCTATGAGCCATCTTTCGATGAAGTTCCACAGCATCCAGGTCTTTTCCATGATAGCTCTCCGTAGGTGTCCTACAGAAACAGAGAGAAGACCAAAAATTATATGCTTGGTGTTGTTAAAGGTATGCAATGAAATACACTCAGGTCCCTTGGACGCCCACATCACTCTACCAATGAAACACTGCTTAATTTCCTCTCCCTTCTATTCTCAGCAGCCCTTCATCTGCTGCACCCCTCCAAAGCCATGTGCATGACATATAAAGATATCCTCAATGCATTCATTATTTCCTGCCAAGCACCTTCATTCAGGCATTCCCAATGAGGCAATACGAAAACATGCAGATGGCCCTCCAATTGTGCTCTCCAAATAGCCCACGTGGGTTGGCCATCATCCCAGGAAGTGGAGTCAAGATGCGGAGACAAGATGGCAAAGCTCATGGTCCTTCCACTGCTGAGCCATGTTAATATGCTCTAATCTAGTCAGACCAACTGAACAGAATACATTTTCAATTTTCTTTTCCATTTCATTGAAAAATCATGAATAAAATGGACAAAATAAAAATACCTCCCTGTAGCTGAAGTTTTCATAACATTAAGTAATTTGTTTAATCAAGAGTCCAAAATTACATTATCTTCAAGAAAAGTGAAATGCATTGTTTTTCACATCCAACTTAGAGTACATTTCAGACTGCTAGCCTCCCGAGCTGTTCAGTGTATGTCACACAATCCTTGCTCAAGTTTACACCATGGGGTCAGCACAGATTGTAGTGATACAGTGGTAAGCAGTACTTAGGGATAGCTGTGTCTAGACCAGTAAGATGTAAAGTCAGCTGTACTTGGGGAGGCGTGTGTCAGACTGCTGTGATGTAATAAGACACTTGGGGGAGCAGTGAGATTGCACAGAATCTGGAGACACACAAAGTGAAATGGACTACTGCATGTTTCAATAAAGACTACAACATAAAACTGACATAAAGAAAATAAAAATTATCAGACAATTTTCTTTTTATCATAAAGTTTACGTTTGTTGTCATAAAACATCAAAAGTACTTCAAACCGTGTACAAGTTTTCTTATGACTATTCATCCAGGTATATTTATTTATAAAACCCTTTATACTAAATTCCCTTTAAGCACTAACAAAACTTCCATAAGGAAGTTATTCTAATGTTAACAGAAAACTGATGACAATGATTTAATAAGTTGTACTTATTGCTATATAGACTTTCATATTTGAATTCTTTTTGAAATGAAACTTCTCAACAGAAACCACCTCCACAGCACTTTATCTGGCTGCTGAGAAATCAACACTGCCACCCAGGGGCAGCAGGGGTAGCCGCAGGAGCACTATCTGCATGATAGACAGAGGCAAGCATAGAGTTCAAAGTAAAAGCCCAGGCTTAAGAAGAAAACTAAACCTGGTGAAAACTAGACTAAAGGCATTACAATGAAGGGGGCTAAACACTAACCCTAGTGTGCTGAGCTACTGCTTTATAATCTGTAGTGGCCACCTGTCAACAACTTGAAGCTTACATGCCTTTGTGTAGGAGAAGCCTCAAGGTTTCTGGTTACCTAGACTCCCCACCTAATGCTTTTGTTTTGTTGTTGTTTAAATCGTAAGCAGAATCTGAATGACTGTGGTTTGTCTGAAAGTTGTATTAGAAAAATGTGAGAAGTGGCATTAACTTCATGTACCAAAATGCAATCATCAATTTCAGTGTGCTGATTAGGATAAGTTTTGAGATCATTCATTCCTGCACACGCGCGCACACACACACACACACACACACACCTCAAAGCAGTTCTGCAACATCTGGAACGTTACTGTTTTAAGATATTTCTTTATTGAAAATATCAAAGTCATCCTTTTCTTATAGCTAAGCCAATCATTTATGACAAGTAATGACAAGTATTAAAGATGAATAATGCAAATGTCATTTACTTGGTGATACAGTAGGAAAAGCACATTAACATTCCACCATCCTAAGCCTTTGCTGAATAACTCAGTATTTTTCACCTTCTTCCAGTCTCTTGAACAGTGTAACAAGTGCTCTTTTATCTGCATAATCAGAGATAAGGCAACAGTTTTCAAATCAAAGCTCTTGTTTGAAAAGCTACTACAGCTAGCATACAGGGATAAAACATACTTTGAAATTCAAAATCTATATTTACAATTGCAAAGATCCTCTGTAATTTCCTATTTCATTGTATGATATTTAAGTATGTTAGGCCAGGAGTTGGATTCTTCTCTTTACTCCACCATCACTAAGGGCAGCAGGTACTCAGGACTGAAATGCTTCACAACCAACAATACAGTACGGGACCTGAATCATCAGATGCCTAAGAAAACACCTAGTAGTGGGCATATATGCTAAGACGGAAGGCAGAAAAGCTGGTGTCTATGGGGGTCTATTGTTGGTTAAAGAGTTTTCTACAAAACATCCCTGCACAGTCATTTTAAAGGACTTTGTGATAAACAAACTCTCACGATGTGCTGTTCGTCAAGGAAGCAGGAATAACAGACAAGTCTTTCTTAATAGTGCTAAGTTTAAGATGGAGTTAGCTAAAGCTGGCCTGGGTGCATGTGCCTGAGGCCTTCTCTTTAGGGTCCTCTCCTATGCTAGTGGGTTAGCTGAGAGCTCCACTCAGAGGTGCCTTATTTTCACTGTGAAGCATGTGTCAACTTATTCTCCCTCTTCAAGGTGGTACATCCGCCTCAAAGGTGCTCTGAGGAGACCTGAGAGAGCAAACTCAGTATCCACCAGCATCTCTCAATGCACTAACTGCAAAGCACAATTACTTGGTGCACTCTGCTGAGAAGCACTAACACCTGCATGTAAACCCAGATGTCCTAAGTCAACAAGCATCAACGCGGGTTCTAGTAACTTGGCTGCAGCTCCTATGCCAGCATTCTGTAAATTTTCTCTCTACTGTCGTCAGGGTGAACAAAACCTTCATCTTTTCCCATAATAAAAATGACCTCCAGGTCATAATCTCCTAGCACTGTTTCTCTGGAAACCTGGTACAGTGTGACATTAGCTGTGTTTCTAAGCAATACTGTTGGTGGAGAAATGAAAAGAAAGAGTCATTTCTGGACCATAGGGACAGTGAGGGCTATGCACAGAGGGCAAGAGCAGCTCACACCCTGCTTTGTTGAACAGGACACGATGATCTGTCTGCAGTCCTGGATGCGAAGCCCATGTGCTGTGACCAGATACACTGCGTGCAGAGAAGCACTCCTGCGATGTGCCATCTTTGCATTAGACCTGCCCTGGCACCTGGGAGAAGCTGACATGCCAGGCTTCCATCCTTGTCTTTCAGTAGAGCAGCAGGGGGCAGCGCTCAGCAGGACACTGGGCTCCTGTGAGTTATGTTCAGGTGTGGTCTTGCTGGAGGAAGGTGGTCATCTGTTTCCTTAAAGTGTGTCCTATGTGGCAAAACAGTGATGCGACATGCCACAGGAGAGAAGGGGTAGCGGTGCTTCAGTACATTGACCTGCATTTGCTACTAACATCTCAGTATCTCCAACAAGAGAAACGGTAGTGTAACATACTGTGCACACATCAGATCCAAGCTCTATGAGGAGCACAGACATGAGAACCCGTCCCTCATTCTGCTCCTACTGTATTACCCACCAGCTAACTTAACTTGCCTACAATTTAAATGAGCCCTGACACGCCTGTGCATTGTATCACACAGGCACATAGTTAGTCTTACTTTATACTGTGTTGAGTACAGAGTGATCTTGAACTCACTGTGTAGTGCAGACTGGCCTCGAGGTTGCAGCCATCTTCCTGCCTTAGTCTCCCAAGGAGTGGGGTTACAGGTGTATACCATTGTCCCTGGCTTACACGTGTCCAATGGAAAACCCATTAATCTGTGGCTTCAATCACTCCTAGTTAACCCCTTAATCACTCCTGAGGTTGTGATGAGTGAGCTCTTACTATGGACCTCACATGAGAAGTACACTTCACTCCTGGGGTCTTCTCCCTCACACTGGGGCCCCCCACCATAGACTCCTCCTCAAGTGCCCAATACACTCAAGCTCTCTTTTCTCTCTGCCCTGCCTCCTTGAGTAGGCACTTTCTAAGGTTGTGTCCACTGCTGTCAGGTTCTTCCATGTTAATCTGGATCTGGCACATTCCCCGTAGGCCTAAGAAGGCTTGGTCTCAAGCCTGTGACACAGCAAGAAGCTGAGGAACCCTGAGGAGGTAGAGCCCTGTAGAGGGAGCTGGGTCCCTGGAGGATGCTGGGAGGGGACAATGGGCCCAGACACCTCCTCTCACGCTGCTTGCCAGCCATAGAGAGGGGCAGTGTCCTCTGCCAGGTCTTCACTGCCATCACCTACTGTCTCACTACAGGCCCCAAGCTGCAGGCCATGCTTATGAACTGAACCCTCTCCACTGTGTGCTAAAATGAACCCTCTACTTGTTCCTTGTATCAGAGTGTGGGAAAGGTGACCACCAACATGCGTCACACTTCTCTGCAGATTTCAGTCTTGCTCATGCTCCACTTAGGCAGCTGTCTTCTCCTCTTCCTCTGCAATCCCAGCTTACCTGTCTTGAGTGTCTGACGCTTCCTTGACATCTCAAACTCATCCACAGCATACCTACTGCCCCCTCCCTCAACGTGTTAGGGGTGGTGTCGTGGGAATTTCACAGTGCTCAATGCAGCACAGTCACCACTAATGTTTTTTCTGTCTTCAAATGTAAGTCCATTTTGGCTGTGCAATAACCAGTATGAAACCACACATGAGGATGATTTAAAATTGTTAGCATGTTGACCAGCAATGCCAGCTCAAGAAGCCAACCAAGCAAGTGGAGGCCAAGTTCTCCTGACTTCCATAAATCATCTCATATGTACGCTTATACTTGGTCTTTGAGAGAATACATGGCTCCATTTTTAAAGATTTCTTTTATAAACTGCTGCTAAAAAATTATAACTTAATAGTGAAGTGATGTTAGCCTTGAAGCTGAGCCCTCAGAATGCTCCTGCACACCCCCTGGGAGCTTCAAGGCCCAGCCTAGACCTCGGTGGGCTCTCAGAGTTGGTTTCCAAGCTTCTCCCAAGCTGGCAGTCACCTCATGCCAACACATTCTACCATCCTATTGAAAGACTAAAGACAATGCCACAAATCCTACATGCAGACACCAGGTACAGGAGTCTAGTACTCAGAACCGCAGACCAACAAGAAATGATAAGCAGATGTACTACAGCCCTGGCTCTCCTGTGGCTAAGGACCCATTCAGTAACTCAAGCAACTCACAGGCAACCCAGGAAACATGTCTGTGTAATACAAGTTCGCTCAGCTACAGAGGAGACTGAGTCAAAGAAACCACACAATGTCCTTAAATATAGCACAAAAAAAAAAATAAAAATCTTAATGCGTCCATCACTCCATAATTTTAATAATCTATTTGGATTTTTTTAGGCTTGACACTTAACAGACACCAACTGAAAACCTAAGCAAACTTAAAAAACAGGACAAAGGATAAATCCAGGGTTAAGAATCTCCTCCTTTCTACCAAGCAGCTGTCTATGTCACTTATTTTTAATCACTTAGCACAACTATTCACAGAAACGGAAGTACTCTGCATAATCTAAATACATACTCAACAAGGGCAGTGTAGAGGAAATCAGAGCAATTAAGCCAACTAACTTAAAGGTCCCCCTCTTCAAATTACTTGCTGAGGAGTGGACTGACGGGCCTCCTCACAAGGTACATGCTCAGCACTTGTTCTAAATTCTGAGACTGGGGCCTAACAAGTTACTGACACCACAAGCTGGCTCCCACTTGGAAGCTTCCTACCTCAGCCTCCCAGAGTGCTGGCAGCACGGGCCTATGCCGCTGTGCTCAGCGTAAAGTCCCTATTAAATAGGACAGTTTCCATGTCAACAATTCTCAAAAGGTAGCTGCAGACTCCTGGAAATGCTGAAGCCCTTTCAAGGCTCCAGAGGATCAGAGTCACACACATATTTACCTTACCACCATTTGACCTCTGCGCTAAGAAAGATGAGTAAAAACGCAGGAACCAAAGCAGCAGCATTAACATGAAGGAATAGCATACTCTCCATCAACATGAGCTCACAGAAGAGGAAGAAAGAAAAGCCAATTTCATGTAAGAAGAGCAGGGAAGAAACAGCAAAAATTATTAACTGTACTTCAACCAACAAGTAGCTATCTGTTTAGCACACTGTGTGACATGCATGACAAAACCAGACTGTGCTTGCACCAAGATACACCTGAACAGGAAGCTGAACTAGCTGTAGTTTTCCGGTGACAGCATTTTAATGTGTAAAGACATTTGACAAACGGGGGTCAGTCAGGCCCCAGTGTCTCACAGGCATTTTCTAGGAGAGGAATCAAGTTTCCAATTGTTCCGCAAGAGCTGAATTTTTGGGGTGGTGGTGGTGACTGACATTAAGAAATCCGATTTCTCATAATCTATAATATGCTTTACCCTTTGGAAGAACATACAGAACTCAGTTTAGTAAAGATTCTAACCCCTGCCCAATGATGCCAGGGCTTGATCGTATTTGAGTGCGCTGCTCCTTGGAGGATCCAACAGTTCCAGCCCATCCAGCAAGGCTTCTCTGAGGGGTCCAGGGGCCCCACAGGCATGGAAAAGAGAATAGGCTCCCAGGACTCCTGCTCTCATGACCACAACTTGCCTGAGCCCACTGTTCCGCAGGTCTTACTTAAAGGAGGCTCAATGCAGAAACATGATAATCTGTCTGTTCTAATAAGCAGACTAAAGTTATTTCTTAAAAATGTTAAACCACGCCATAGTTAATGTGTAGTTAGCTGTTTCACACAAAGTGCTAAGTATATCAATATATAACAGACTTACTACTATTATTTTATAAACTTCTGGCTTTAACTTCCAATCCAATAAATATCTGTGTAATCTACATAAGAAAAAAAATGGGGGTGTGCTGAATTGGAATTCTAAAATGTAGAAGTGTCCTAAGACCAACAAGGTTGAGAACCAATGTTCTATAGTCTAACGTCTTTCCACTCAGAAACTTGCCCCTTCAAATGAAGAATGATATACTATAATCGTGGAATCCTCTATGCATTGTACAATAAACATATTTAAGGTTCTTTACCCAATATCTTATCCAAAATTTAAAAATAAAGATGCAATTTACATACATCAATAATTAAAACACAAACTACAGGGGAATACACAGCTTACTTAGCATTTCCCTAATAACTAGAAGAACAAAAGTTACATTTGATAAAATTGGAGTTGCCATGCAATGAAATTCTCATGTTTTAAGTGCAAAGCGCTCTGTGTTAGAGTATATATGTATACGAATGACATATGAAATCCCTAAACCATTTGACCAATGGCTTAATTATAAGGAGAATTAAGTATTAATAAATGTACTATCATTTTTAAAGGTAGCCAGAGCTGCCCAACATTGACACTGTCCCCAGCCTACAGTGACAGCGCAGCGTGCAGCTATAAGGGCAGAGCGGAAAGCACGCTCATGTGTCACTGCTGATGCCACGTCTCGGGGAGGGGACCCACAGAGCTTGCTAAGTACTCGGGGGCGGGGGGAGAACTGACACCTTCCAGTCTCAGTCCAAGCCACACAGACCTCAGATCTGGCTCTCTTCTGCAATCTGTCTCCCTTGCTGCTAAGCCCTGGGAAGTCAAGAAGCTGCACTAGCTGCACATGGATACCACCTGCTGCCTGGGTGTGCGAAGGCACCGCAGAATGAGTTAGGTCCTCGTCCAATGCCTGCCCACGTGGCACTGATAATGAAACAGTGTGTACAAATAGTCCTGCGAGGCAAATGAGCAGCAAGGGCCTGTGAGACTGGGGGTAACGGATGGTCCAGGGGAGCACTGCACGTGGGCAGAAGCAGATGCCTCACAACTTACAACAGGCAGCAACTCAGGGACACTGCTACACTTTCTGCCTTTGTGACACATTAAAGGCTTCGTAAGATGGTCAGCTCTGACAAAAACACAGACGACAGATTATCCTCACCACGGGAGCCAATCACACGTGGCCATTATATGTATCTAAAAGAACATGGTAAGCCAGGTCAAGAAGGCTTCAAACCAAAAATATAAATACCAATTCTAGATTTCAGACTAGTGAGATTCATGAAGGCTGCAATTTATGAATGGGTAACATTTTAAAAATTTAACTTAAAATCTAGGTGGGAAACTTGGAATTTATTTTCTTATATGAAACTAATGCCACACATGTAACTTACACGTGTTTCTACACGTAATTCACAAATAATTGTACCACTACAGGGGATTTCAGTAGAAGGTACTGGCTTTACAGTTTAAGACCTGTGAAACAGTAACACTGTATTATAAAGTCTCCCATTTAAAGGGAAAAACCTTACTTAGAACTAGATCCTTTCTTACATCTGCTAGGAAGAGCATTCACAGACCTCAGAACTTCCTGAAGGAAAAAACAAGAACTAGAGAGACTTTAGAATCTCCAAAAAATAATTACATGAGCTTTTGATTGATGAAATCAGAGAATGAGAAATACTGTCCCTGAAGTGAGTGAAGAGAGAGGTCCAACCACAGAAACATGTCAGGGCTGACAGTTTCCTGTACCTATACTGAGGAAGTCTGACTGTCAGCCCTGGGCCACTTGACTAGGGCCCACTCTTTCCTCAGACAGAGCTCTTCCGTGTGCCTGACCAAAAACTACCTGTGGGCACAGTGCAAAGCGAGTTGTCTTTCATCACTCCAAACTAATAATCAGTGGAGGAGTGCAGGGCAGCGGCAAGGAGCCTCTTTGGGGCGTGGACTGCTAATGGCAGGGTACCTTCTGCCAGCTCACTTGGCCTCTCTAAATGCGTACTTCCTCATTGGTAAAAGGAGAATGACGCACTGCGTGGAAATACTACCGAGATCAAACGCAGTGGTGTGCTAATAAATCCAGCTACTGTCATTTGCCAAAATGCAAAGTATTTCATTATCTACCAGAATGAGTTAGTAAAACGAGGAGTCCTGCTAGCCTTGGACTAAATAATGGAAACGGCTCGCAGCAGGCTACTCTGTGCACAGGAAACATTTAGAGCAATTCTTTATTTTTCTGTCGAAGTCAAGCTCGGGTGGCAGACCACGAGAAAGTTCCCTTGGACCCCTACTGCCAATCGTCCCTGTTCTGTGGGTGGTGCTAAATTATGCGGGGACACCACCGCGTATTGCAGTGTAATTAACCCGATTACATGCCCGTGGGTTCCTTGTAGCAGCGACTTCCTCTTGTTTAACTCCGCGTTTTCAGTAAAGAGAGGTGCCTGGTGCCTCTGCTAATAATTACGGACCAGTTGATACCCTGGGTAGGAAAATAAGGAGCCAGATGGCACAAGCAGGAGTTCTACCCAAAGCGATCTAATTTAGAATTGCCGTCGAAAACGTGTAGACAATACATGCCAAAAGCAAGCGGGGCTGACTGACGAACGCAGGCGTGCGGACGCTGGCCCTCGGCTTCAGTCACCGCCACCAGGCAAACGTGAGGGCAGCTGCGCGGCTGTGGCTCGTCCCCGCTCACGACACCTCGGCCAGCGCCACCAGGAACGCGCTCGCGCCAGGATGACAGCGAGCCGCGGCGCCGGCGGGCCGCCCAGAACTTCGGGGCCCGAGCTCGCGGCCCGGCTCCCGCGGGCGCTTGCTCTCGGCGTGGGCGGGCGC
>NW_004524615.1:3709823-3711249 GCF_000260255.1 Octodon degus
GCGAAACCGGGCTCCGCGCAGCAGCGTCGCCCCGCGCCGCTCCCGTCGCTCCTCATCGTCCCCCGCCAGCAGAGGGGCCGCTGCCGCCGTCGCCACGGTCTGCCCCGGAGTCCCTGCGGCGCGGCGCGGAGCGGCGCTCGGCGACTCCACTTCCGGCCCGTGCTCGGGTGTCGCCGGCAAATGCCCCCGCCGGCTCCCACATAACCTGCTCTCGGTCTCCCTCCCGTAGCGGGCCCCCAGCCCGCCCTCCTGGGCATGCGCAGAGACCGCGGTCCAGGGAGTCGCGCGACGGTGGCCTTGAGGGCTAAAAGACCTTGGCGCCGCGGGCCCGGCGCTGCTCGGTGGCTAGAAGCCCAAGGCTTTTCCTGGTCTGGGAGCTTGCAGAACCTGACGATCAAACCCTAGACTTCCAGGGCGGGAGGGCCAGAGCTGACCAGCGGCGAGTCACCGAGAGAGACCACCCTGCAGCCCTTTGAGACAGTTTTTACCCAAGAAGTGATGTCTCCCGATAGCGTATTAGTATGTGAGTTGAGTTCCAAAATTCAAAGTGCTATGGACTGTCAAGGCACTTACAGGCCCGAATCTGGAACAATCGGAGGACCTTTTAAAGAAAAAGAATGCAACCTTTTTTTTTTTTTTTTTTCAGTTTTTCCAAAAGCACAATATCATCGGAACACACTGAGACCCCACCCGAGGCCTTGAAACCTAGGTTTTCATTAGCTTCACCGTCCAACCGTTTTGTGCCAAACCTTACAGTTTACAGATGTTATTTCCCGTCAGTTCTCGGTCATACCCTGTTCTGTGTATCCTTTGTTATATACAGAGAAAATTTCCTTAGTCTGTATCGTCATTTCTGAAGTTTTTAACACATATATCTTGCTACCAGGTAAAGAGTTCCAAGCCAAAGCTGGGCTCCTTGACCTAGAGCTTCCAAACGTTAGCAATCGCTAAAGCACTCCATTTATATAATCATCACAACAACTCTACATGATGTTTAGAAAGCCTTGGTTCTTTGAACTAAGCACCTAAAGCAACATGCTAGCGAATGAACTTTGAATTAATACGAAGTCTGTCTAGCCCGTGGTTCTCCAGTAACAAAGTCCAATCTCCCAGTGTAGGAGCTCAGTAGATGTTGAACAAGACAGAAGTGTACACAGACACGAGCCCTTTCATTAGACCAGCAACCGAAGTCTCTAACATTGCTAGGAAGTATAGTACAATAAATAAAGTTTAATAGTAGGTTAGAGAAATTGCTATGCACCAAGCAGAATCCCTTGGCTTTACAACATTGTGGATAACATCAGACAAATATTCATATTAGTGAATGACACTTGCAAAGAAAATATGTTAAGCTTGGGGCCGGGAAGATAGCTCAGCACAAGGGCTTGAGTTCATTCCCCGGTTCCGGAAAAAAAAAAAAAAAAAA
>NW_004524615.1:3711669-3720701 GCF_000260255.1 Octodon degus
TTTTGGCGGACCGGGGATTGAACTCAGGCCCTTGCGCTTGCCAGGGAAGTGAACCCTTGAACGTGTATTAGAAGCGCCCGGAGCCCATGCAACTGGATCTGTATTATACACGATGCAATTGTGAATCATTTTTGCATTAAGAAACAAGAACACAGATCACACATGTAAACATCAGAAAAAAAAGGAGTAGCCTAAAATAATTATGCGAAGGCCTGTTTTTCTACCGAAACAAAACCGCAGGTATTTGGGGAGGCGGCCCATCGTCTTATCTCCGGGATGCTTTCACAGCCCTGCCACGAAGTAGGAGCGCGGTTGCCACAGTTGCACATGCAGAGAACAGCTTGCTAGTTAGAGCCTAGGCTCAGGCTTCTGTTGACAAATCAACACACAGCGAGGAAATCCAGTGAAGCGTGTGTCGACCGCCCGCAAAGAGCACTTGCTCTGAAAGGGAAGCAGAGCGGCGGTCGACGTTCCCATTCGAACCAGCTCAGCTACCCCTCCCTCCCCCCGAGAAATGGGCTCGGCCCTTTCCCGGCAGGCGTCACTGCGCCTGCGCACACCGTCCCGTGAGGTCTTGCCAGTCCCTCTCCGCCCTCACAGCTCCAGTGCGCGTGCGCGGGAAACTGCTGGCGGAATCCGCATCCTTCAGAGACCACTTCCGGTTGGTGCCTCGATTCGGACCCTCGGTGGCGTCTGCAGCAGGTTTGTGCGGGCGGCGAGGACCCGAGAGCGTTGTGGCTCCCCTGCAGTATTTTTTATGAACTGTTGGGGACCCAGAGTCTCTGGGTATTGTACCACTAGCTCCTTTCCCCAGTTCCTCTCAGGGTGTCTGCGGACTGCGGAGGTTAGGCCACTGTTTCTGTCTGGGCTGTCGGCGCGGGACGGTCCTTGAGAGGGGGCAGGAAGGGAGCTGCCGGTGTGCGTTTCCTTTTCTCCAGCGAGCTAGCACTGGATCGTCTTTAGTCCCTAAATGACCAGCTGCTTTGTTTTCTTGTGGCACTTGCAGCAGGAGAATGAATGGGCGAGCCATTATATTTCACTAATACTTGAGTTCGTTCTCCTGAAGGCTTTGCTTCGCCACCATTAAAAATTGAAACGACCTGGCAAGCGCAGGGTCTAGAGTTTGATCCCCGGTACCTGACAAAACAAAACAAAACAAAACAAACAAACAAACAAAAAATGCCCTCTTCCCGTCTGCCATTCTTACCTACTTAGTATTTTTCACTATTGGGTTTTAAACGTTGCTTGCATGTGCAAGCATTAAAATATTGAAAGGATTTACTAATACTTTTAAAAAGCAATTTATGCAGAATATCTGATTTTACTATCATCCTAATTTTGATATTTTTAACCCCATTTTACCCTTGAGGAAGCTGAATTTGGAAAAATTAATTTCCTGCATCTCACAGCTGTTAAAAGTTAGAGCCCACCTGTGAGCTGCAATTTATTATGCTCCAGAGCTTGAGTTCGGACAGCAAACCTTTTTTGCCTTACTGCACATGGGAAGCATTGGCTAAAAGCCTCAGAATCCAAAAAATAAAATTTAACATCATGTAAAAAGAAACAGAAATCCCCCCCCCTTTTTTACTTTTGTATGCAATTGCAATGAGCAAGAAACTTTGTCTTTCATTTTATGCTAAGTTTTGGTGTATTTGTTATCTATACACAGTCATTTCAGGATATATGGTTATCCATTCAGTACCTAGATTTGTCATTGTTGTAAAACAATTTAAAACTTTTTTTTTTTTTTTGGTACTGGGGATTAAACGCAGGACCTTGTGCTTGCCAGACAGGCGCTTACGCCACTGCCTGGGAACTGTTGAGGAAAGCAGACCTAGGCTCTACCCATAGGTCTGTAAAATCTATGTGCCAGTATTTGAGCATTCAGCATATAACTTTTTTAAAAAAAAAACGTATTTAGTACATACACAGATCGGATTTGTAGTGATCCTTCCTGTTTTTCAGCCTCCCAAGAGCTGGATTACAGGTGTGTGTCACCACACCCAATCTCAATTGCCATCTCAGCATGCCCCCGGGGGCGGGGCCCTCTCCGCAGCAGCATATAATTTTTTTTTTTTTTGACGGAACCAGGGATTGAAATCAGGCCCTTGGGCTTGCCAGGGAAGCACTTATTCCACTGAGCCATCTCCCCGGCCCAGCAGCATATAATTCTTAATATACTTCATTCTGCATGCATCATAGGTACAGTGTGAGAGTATCATTGTGGATTATAATATGCCCATTTGAGGGAGCCAGGTGGCAGTCGGTTATCCAAATGAGACGAGGAAGCCGTTACTCTAATCAAAGATGAAAGTCTCAGGAGTGTGGTCTCTAGCTGTCTCTAGAGGATTTGTTTTTTGATGTAGAAACTGTTTCCTTTGTCACAGTTTAGACTGAAGAGAGTAGTTTTGTTTGTTTTTCCTATAGTTTGCTGAGTGGCTGCAGTAAGCCCTCACGAAGGCAGTGAGAGCAAAACTATCCATCATTTCCAATTTTAGGTTTCAGTGAAAAGGCTCTATTGCCAGACATTGTATATAGCTGACACACTGAGAGTGTCATTATAATTAGTTGTTACTAGATCCCCTGTTTTATTATAGGATATCTGATCTTTTAAAGCAGAAACTTAATGGATTTGCCATAATACCAATGCCTGGTTTGTATGTGATTGCTAAATACTTGGGGAATACCTAACATGACAATATAAACAAAAAAAGTATGTAGAATTTATGAAGCTGTAAATAACTAATAAATTAGCAAATTGGAGATATTTGGGGAGGGTTATTTTGAGTTGGCTTTTGAATGCTGGAATGATTTGCAGAGTTGAAAGTAAACGGGTTTGTTTTCTGTGAAGTGAAATCTATTGGTAGGATTTCAAAATTCCTAGAACTTCAAATTTCAATTCCTTGATTGGGTGATTTGTTCTAAACATCTATTTTATGTTATACTAAAGAGAAAAACAAAAATGATACAGAATTTCAAAATAAGGTAATAGGAAGTTAATAATGGCTATTGCATATTATCTATCATCTACAAGATAGTTGGTCAGATTATAAAATAGGCAGGCAAAATTAATCAAATAATATGAGCCCTGTTCCGTTTAATGAATAGAAATTAGTAGCATTTTAATCTTAACTGTTTATATGTATTTATATTTACATGTTATATATGTATATATATATCCCTTCTTTTCTCCTTTCCCCCATCCAGTTGTTCTTTCCCTTTGAGCAGTTTCCTTCCCTCTCACAATATCTATTGTACCTTTTGGATCTTATTTAATCTTTCAATTTCTTACATGAGAGAGACAATACAATGTTTGCATATACTTGTCTGATTTATTTCACTTATGAATGTGGCCTCTAGTTACATCTATCTTTAAAAGCCTCAAGTTTATCCTTTTTTATTGCTTAAATATACCACATCTTTTTTGTCCATTTCTTGGTTGATGGGCATTTGGGTTCTTCCCACGATTTAGCTATGACATAGTGTGCTGCTATGAAACATGGGTGAACTTATTGTAGTATGATGTAAAAACATCTATTTTAAGTAGTGTGTTTCAGGTGTCACATAGAAGTCTGAGAAAGGAAACATGAAATGAGGACCTTAGTTCAAAAGACTAGAAATAAAAGTATATTGTGCTTGATTTTTAAATGTCTTCATTATTATGAGCAATACTCTTTTGCATTGTATGCTAAATAATCAAGTAATAGAATAGCAAATTCAGTGTGTCTTGGCATTTAGGGAAAAGTAAAATTAGTTTTCTATATTTGTGAAATTGGCATGGTAATACTTCAGTGAATACTAATTAAAATACATCTTATTAATTGAAGTTTAAAAGGGAGCATTCATATCATTGATCTATTTTCATAGGATAAATATTTATAGACATTATGATCCAGGTAAACTCTTCAAGATCATTAATGTTAAATATTTCATTGAATTTTATGTTTTCTTTTGTGTAGGGTCTTATTATACAGCTCAGACTCGTCATGATCCTCCTGATTTCTATCTCCCTCGTGCTGGGATTACAGGCATGAGCCACCATGCCTGGACTTGAATTTTATCTTTTGACTTAAAAATTTATCTCTTTCTGTGTTATTAGGTAAACCAGAGAATTCGCTGTCTCTCCTATGGCTGCCTCACGAACTTCACAGACTGTTGCGTCTCATGTTCCCTTTGCAGATTTATGTTCAACGTTAGAACGAATACAGAAAAGTAAAGGACGTGAAGAGAAAGTTAGACACTTCAAGGAATTTTTAGACTCTTGGAGAAAATTTCATGATGCTCTTCATAAGCACCAAATGGATGTTGCAGACTCTTTTTATCCAGCAATGAGACTTATTCTTCCTCAGCTCGAAAGAGAGAGAATGGCTTATGGAATCAAGGAAACTATGCTTGCTAAGTTTTATATTGAATTGCTTAATTTACCGCGAGAAGGGAAAGATGCTCTTAAACTCCTAAATTACAGAACACCTACTGGAACTCGTGGAGATGCCGGAGACTTTGCAATGATTGCATACTTTGTGTTGAAGCCTAGGTGTTTGCAGAAAGGAAGCTTAAACATACAGCAAGTCAATGAACTTTTAGACTCAGTTGCCAGCAATAATTCTGCCAAAAAAAAAGACCTAGTAAAAAAGAGTCTTCTTCAACTTATAACTCAGAGCTCAGCACTTGAACAAAAGTGGCTTATACGGATGATTGTGAAGGATTTAAAGCTTGGTATTAGTGAGAAAACTATATTTTCTATTTTTCATAATGATGCTGCTGAGTTGCATAATGTCACCATGGATCTGGAAAAAGTCTGCAGGCAACTCCATGACCCCTCTGTTGGACTTAGTGATATTTCTATCACATTATTTTCTGCCTTTAAACCAATGCTAGCTGCCATAGCAGATATTGAGCACATTGAGAAGGACATGAAACACCAGAGTTTCTACATTGAAACCAAGCTGGATGGTGAGCGCATGCAGATGCACAAAGATGGAGATGTGTATCGGTACTTTTCCCGAAATGGATATAATTATACCGATCAGTTTGGTGCTTCTCCCAGTGAAGGTTCTCTTACACCCTTCATTCATAATGCCTTCAAAACAGATGTACAGATCTGTATCCTGGACGGTGAGATGATGGCCTACAACCCCAGCACGCAAACTTTCATGCAAAAGGGGAATGAGTTTGACATTAAAAGAATGGTAGAAGACTCTGATCTGCAGACTTGTTACTGTGTTTTTGATGTGTTGATGGTTAATAATAAAAAGCTAGGACGTGAGACACTGCAGAAGAGGTATGAGATTCTCAATAGCACTTTTACACCAGTATCGGGTAGAATGGAAATAGTACAGAAAGCCCAAGCTCGTACTAAGAAAGAAGTTATTGATGCATTGAATGAAGCAATTGATAAAAGAGAAGAGGGAATCATGATCAAACATCCTCTGTCCATTTATAAGCCAGACAAAAGAGGTGAAGGATGGCTCAAAATTAAACCAGAGTATGTCAGTGGACTAATGGACAAACTGGACATCTTAATTGTGGGAGGCTATTGGGGGAAGGGCTCCCGGGGTGGGATGATGTCTCATTTTTTGTGTGCTGTAGCAGAGAAGCCCCCTGCTGGTGAGAAACCAACAGTGTTTCATACCCTCTGTCGTGTTGGCTCAGGATACACCATGAAAGAACTGTATGATCTAGGTTTAAAACTGGCCAAACACTGGAAACCTTTTCATAAAAAAGCACCACCAAGTAGCATTTTATGTGGAACAGAGAAACCAGAAGTGTACATTGAACCTTGTCATTCTGTCATTGTTCAGATTAAGGCAGCAGAGATTGTCCCCAGTGAAATGTATAAAACTAGCTGCACATTGCGTTTTCCAAGAATTGAGAAGATCAGAGATGACAAAGAGTGGCATGAGTGCATGACTCTAGATCAGCTAGAACACCTGCGGGGGAAGGCATCTGGGAAGCTTGCGTCAAAACATCTTGATGTAGGCAGTAATGATGAACCTAAAGAAAAGAAGCGGAAAACAACCCCAAAGAAGAAGAAAGTCATTGGAATTCTTGAACACTTAAAAGCACCTAACCTTTCTAACATAAGCAAAGTGTCTAACATATTTGAGGATGTAGAGTTCTGTGTTATGAGTGGAACAGACAGTCATTCTAAACTTGACCTGGAGAACAGAATTGCAGAATTTGGTGGTTATATAGTACAAAACCCAGGTCCTGACACATACTGTGTAATTGCAGGCTCAGAAAACATTAGGGTGAAAAATATTATTTCTTCAGATAAACATGATGTTGTCCGGCCTGCGTGGCTTCTGGAGTGTTTTAAGGCTAAGATGTGCTTGCCATGGCATCCTCGCTTTATGATCCACATGTGTCCATCAACAAAACAACAATTTGCCCGGGAATATGATTGCTATGGTGACAGTTATTTTGTTGACTCAGATTTGAACCAGCTGCAAGAAGTGTTCTCAGGAATTAAGGACTCTCATGACTGGACCCCTGACGAAATAGCCTCTGTGATTGCAGATTTAGAATATCGTTATTCCTGGGACCAGTCTCCTCTCAGTATGTTTCGACATCACACCATATATTTGGACTTGTATACTGTTATTAATGATGTGAATACCAAACTCAAGGGAGCAGGATTAGCTATTACAGCTTTGGAGCTTCAATTTCATGGTGCAAAAGTAGTTTCTTGTTTAGCTGAAGGTGTGTCTCATGTGATCATTGGGGAAGATCAGAGCCGAGTTGCAGATTTTAAAGATTTTCGAAGAACTATTAGGAAAAAGTTTAAAATCCTACATGAATATTGGGTAACTGACTCAATAGACAAAGGTGAATTAGTAGAGGAAAGTCAGTATTTGATTTAATGCTAGCTTCTTGGGAAAATCTTGATCCTGCAGACTCATTGCAGCAGATGATAATGGTAAACTTTTGCATTTTAAATCTATACTTAATTTATTAGATATAGGTAAACAAATATTTCTAAGAAATGCAACTGAATGATTCAAGCCAAGAAATTCTGTCACTAGTGTATATTTTATGATTTTCTGTAACAGAGATGAAACAAATGAAGATATCCATATATGAATTTAATGTTTTGACTTAGATATTAATAAAATGCATTAAGAAGTCTTTAGAATATTGATCTTATGAATAGAATTTTTCTAAGATCAGCTAACATTTTTAATCGTTTTTATCTAATGTATTTTAAGGAAAAAAAGTGGAATTGTTAGGCAAATTTTTACTTGAAACCTAAAATATCTCTTAAAAGTGGAATGTAAATTATTTAAGACTCTAAGTTATTTAATGTCAATGGATATAGTGTGTGTCTGAACTTATTTAACAAATTTTCCAGTACAGTCTGTATTTAAAAATGTATGTTCATAGCACTCCTGGAATGAAGGGAATTTGAAACTTGAACTACTACATGTAATTTTTTTTTTTTTTTTGATGATACCATGGATCAAACTTGGGACCTTGTGCTTGCCAGGCAATACATGTAAATTATTTGGAAGTAGAACAAGTGTGCGTGATTATGTTATACTAATTTAAATAAAGTATTTAATATAGTGTTAAAATAATTGACGTTCTTATTTTCAAGCAATTATAATAGTTATTTCAGTAAGATTTTATAGTGTCAATATAATTTTAACTGGTTCTAATCAAGTTCTTCTTTGAGTTCCCTTACATTTCACTTTATTGAATGAGGTTTATTTAAAACTTAAACCAGGTGTGGTGGCACATGACTAATCCCAGCACTCAGGAGACCAAGGCAGGAGGATTACTGAGTTTGAGGCTACCCTGGGTTACAAGTGATCTCAAAGCCAGCCTGAATTACACAATGAGACCATTTCTCAAAACAAATAACTTTAAAATGAATTCTCCCATGGTGGCATGAAACACAGTATAGTAAGGGAGAAATCTTAAAACTTTAGTACTAACGACAATAACATTTTTCTATTTTAAGTTATTAATGATAAAGCACAAAACTACTTAGAATAAGAATAACAAATCTAAGTGCTTTATAAGATGTTCTCAGTAAAGAGAATATGATGCTCACCGATTGTACTGTAATATATCTTGTGGGTATATTATTTGTATTTCAGGTTATTTCATTACACAGCCTGCATGTTTGCTTTCTTTTCTGATGAAGCAGTGTGATAAATCTTTTAAGAGTCCTGTGAGTTTGTTGGGATATATTCCTAGAAGTGGAAATGCTGGCTCAGTGTTAGGTAATTCTTAGTGATTCTTGATACACATTGAAAAATCTGGGCCAAAATATGTTGTTGGCTATTCTCATCTTCCTCATCCCTACAGCTGCACAGTGCTAGGCCTGTTCTCTATTTTCATTAATTTAGTTGATGTTTTTCTATCTTATGGCTTTTGACCTACTGACCCCACCTTTCTATACCCCCAGTTTTTCAGCTGAGCTGCAGTTCATATATCTTAGCTGAGTAACATGTCCATATGAAAAATCTAGTAGGACTCAAATTTAGTATATCTAACTGCTTTTTAAAAAATTTTTATTAAAGGAAAATTAAAATACGCACAAGACAATAGTATAATGAGCCTGCATGTGCACATGAGCCAGTCTGAGCAACTGGCAGTGATCAGTTCATTATACTCGTGATTCTAGATTGATTTAGATGACATAATTTCACCTGTGCATATGCCATGGTGAATCCCTTGACCTCTCAGACTTGGGCTGTCGTCCAGCATTCTCCCTGTTCACTATCTGATACAGTCGTCCTGATGCCCCATCTGCGTCACACCTCTGACCGACAGCAAATTGTGTCAGGTTGGGTTTCTCTGCATGTTCCAGATGTGACCTCTTCCCACTTATACTCTTCTTACTGGAATATCTCAGGAGCCTTCTTAGCTGGCCTTCCTCCTGTATCCTCCTTTATGTTGTGTTCTCGGGAACAAAATTCATAATCTCAGAGATGGAAGTCAGATTGTGTTACTCTTCTATCTAAAACTGCTAGCTCTCCCAACACCTGACGTCTGTAACAGGGTCTGTGGCGTGTGTGTGATCT
>NW_004524615.1:3720846-3732970 GCF_000260255.1 Octodon degus
GCTATTTTCCAAGGCTCTGTGTAGAAACTCCATGAAAACTATTTTTTTCATGTTTTACAATTAGTTTTTCACTGTTCTGAGGCAGGTTGAAAAACATACTGTGTATTTTCCAAGGCCGCTTAATGTGAACCAACCCCCCCCCCTTCAACATACAAGCTCTTATCTGCATGCTTGAATGACTTAGGAGTGTCCTGCAAGTGTTAAATTCTTCAGGAAGGGTACTGTCCTTGGACATATGAGTGTTAAATTCTTCAGGATGAGGGTACTGTCCTTGGATGTAGGTTGATTGGAGTGACTGCTTCCAACTTATGCTTTGATTGGGATCTGAATGAACAGGGCTGCTTTGGGTCCTCGGCCCCTTGCTTTTGGTGAAGGAGTTAAGTGGCTCTAGTCCTGACATATCAGTCATGATATGTCAGGACTAGAGCCACTCATTTTCAACCAGTATAATAATTTTTGTCTTTGATAATCAGTGGGCTAAAAAGATGACTGAAGAACTCAAGGAACTCATTATTTACCAATGATCAAGATGATTCTAGGGGCTGGTCAGATAGCTCAGTGGATTAAAGCTCCTGTTTAGGCAGATGCAGGGATCAGGGTTCAATCCCTGGTGTGCTGTGTTGGCCCTGCCCCCAGGGCACACTGACAGCGATTGAGACTGGGTGTGATGACACACACGTGTAATCCCAGTGCTTGGGAGGCTAAAAACAGGGTGATTGCTCTAAGTCCGATCTGTGTAGTGAGACCCTGTAGACCCTGTGCTAAACACATTAAAAAAAAATTCTAATACAAAACCAGTAATCTTGGTTAAGGAAGGGAAGGGTTGCCCTTGTAGGCCCTAGGTGGAGGGAATAGCTCAAGTTCTATAATCAGTTCATCCTGGACTCAATTCCAGTTCTGCCAATAATTATGTGTTATTTGGAGCATTGACTACCACTCTGAAGCTTAGTTTCTCAATTTTTAAATTAAAATGACACCTGTACTACTACAATGTTTGAGGACAGAATTATAGTACCATATAATGAGGTTTCTCCGGCTTTTTATCTGGTAATCTTAGCAGATCATCCTAAATGTGGTTAAATGATCCAAAAGTTGTTAATGGTGAGTAGCTCTAGAAAGATAGTAGAACTTCAGCAGGTATAGTAGTTTGGAAGGATTTTCCAGGAAATGGAAAAATAGAAGAATATAGATCAAGCCCTGATGTACAAAAGTATGCAGGGATACTTGTATTTAGGTGTGAGAGGTGTATGCATATAGGTTAGGGTAAGTTTTGAAAGATTTTAAATGCCTACTGCAGCATATGGATTGAATCTGGTACTCAGCATAACTGCATTGAAGAACTCAGCAAGATAACAGCCTCTTGTCTAAGGCTACTTTTTATTTCAATTTTTGTAGTTTTTCTGTGAAGCTGCATCACTGAGATATGAGTGCCATGTACAATGCGGTGCATGGTTAATGAATATAATGTGGTTTGGAGAAAAGCACACGTGAGAACATCGCTGCAGTCAAGGCTGTGAACTTACTCATCATCTCCCAAATTGCCTTCTGCCAATTATTGGTTGATAGATTCCCCTTGCCTGGCCTTGTAGCATTCACCAATCTGAGTAACTCCTGAGCTGCCGGCACTGCAGTAGTTCTTGGTGCAACTGTGTCCATCAAAATGGGAGAAATCACCTTGATTTAGTTTATTTTTAGTTTGTAAAAGGAGAAGGAGTATAAATCGTTGTTTCTTTCTTCTGGTTTCTTGAATCTCCCTCCTTACAGCTTTTCAACTGGACATTTCAACAGCTCTCTGTTTTCTTTCTGATTTGATGTGTGTGTGTGTGTCTTTCTGAGATGCAGTCTTGTTATGCATTTCAGGCTGGCCTTGTGCTCACTTGTAGTGCAGGCTAGTCTCGAACTCACGATTCTTCTGCCTCAGCCTCCCAAGTGCTGGGATTACAGGAATGTGCCATCATGCCTGGTTTATAAGCACTTTTTAAAATGGCCTAAACTTCTTGGTATGTTTCCTGGCTTTTCACAGTTAGAATTGCACATATACTTTTTAGGAAGTCTGGAATCTGTTGTTACACTTCATAAACATCAAGAACACTTTGGAGATTCTACTGAAGAGCATAAACACTTACATTGCTTTCACCCAGGAGAAACTGTTCAGAAGAGTTGTACTTGGAGTACTGATGGAAAAGGGGAACCCACTTACCTAGGAAGCTAGACTAACAAAGTGAATGCTAGTGTTTCCCACATGCTACATACCATGTAGAGATCGACTTTGAAGGAGCAGGTAATTTAACATCTGAGGCATTTTCATGCATAGAAAGAATGCTCTTCTCAAATCATTTCTGCAACTTTAGACACTATTATGTCACAAAAGTATTTGAGAATTTGGAGCAAACAGCACCCCCATACATTGCGACAGGGAACATAAAAGAGTAACACTTTGAAAAATTGGTGATTTTTAAAAATTACAGACTTATTTTGCAGCTGCATAAATATATTGCTCCATAAGAGTAAGAAAAGACTGTCTATAAGGTGATTTGTACAAGAATGTTCATAAAAACTTTGTTCTATATGCCCTGTGTTAGTCATTCCCTGTTGCTGAGATACAATACACAGTACCCATAATTTAACAAGTAAAGGTGTAGTGCAGATCATGGCGTGAGATTCAGTAACATGCTTGGTAGGTACAAAGGTAACAACTTCATGGTGCTAGGGTGAGGCGGAGCAGAAGTATTTAGTTTGTGCTAGCCAGGAAGCATTGCAAGGAACAACGCCAGAGAGTCATCGGTACCCAAGGGCTCCCTGTCTGCCATACGACATACTCAGGAACAAGCTCAATTAGTTTGCACAGTGTTCCTTAATCCAGTGAAGTTGATGGATTATGATTACTGGTTGCAATCCACCCCTGGGCAGTTTCAGTCCCTAACACATCCTCTTAAATCTTAACCTCCAAATAAATAAAGACAGTGGTTTCATAATTCTGCCAACATAGGACAACTATCCTTCTTAGAACTGGAAAGCAACAGTCTTTTTGTCAAAGTCTCAACAGTTTCAGAATTTTTCAAATATCCTAGTGTGTTCTCAGACTCAAGACAAGCTCTTAACTATAAATCTCCATAAAAAGATCATGAAAAGTTACCATGATGGCACAGGGTAAACATTCCCATTCCAAAAAGGAGCAATAAGAGGGCTAGAAATAAACTGGACAAGCAAGCAAGCAAGACCAAAAACCACCAGAAAAAAATGTTGAATCCTGTTGTTCCATGCCCAGATTCTGGGACATATGGCAAATAAGAGTTCCAAGGAACTCATACGACCTTGCCAGTGGGTGTGCAGAAGACCCCTGTCTTATGTTGGCTCCACCTATGGCCTGCAGATTTTTTAGCTGATGTTCTGAATCTCTGGAATCTTTGATTTCTGGGGTCACCCCTAAATCTTTGGCTTAATTCTCACAGCATCATGTACTGTCCTCTCATAGGTTCCTTGCCTGGCCTTCTAGACTTCCCCTGGCATTTGGGTGGAAGTTTCTCTGACCTTAAGATCCTTGTATTCTGCATGAAAGCAAATCATGTGGACAATGCCAAGGTCTGAAGACAGAAGAAGCAGTAGCCAGGTTCCGTTGGATCATAGTTGCAACAGCCCAAGTGCCTGGGTGGCTACGCATGGAGAAGTGAATCCCTGTGAATCAATTCTCCAGGAAGACCTTCTCAAGTAGGAGTCTCAGGGACCCTCTCTCAATAAAAGGTGACACATTTGTACCCTGAGCTTTCTATGTATGTGTGTGTATGTGTGTGTGTGTGTGTGTGTGATTGATTCTTTAAATTTTCTCAAGACAGCTTTCTTATTACCCCTGCGTGAAGGAATTTGTTTCTTTCATAATGGGGCAAGTGTCTTAACTCCCCTATCTCCTTTAGCCCCAAATTTACACCTGGCTTCTTCTGGACCAAAATTTAAAATTTTTCAGTTTTTCTTCTCTGCCTTTGCTCCTGATTCTCAATATAAATCTTGTTTAAAAGAGTCAGCAGTACCTAACCCATGGCCTGATGCTGAGCTAGCTATCTTAGAATTTCTTCTACCGCATTTATTTAGCCTACCACCATTAATCTCAGTCTCTTGCAATGTCTCAGGACATGGGTAATGTAGATAGGTTTTCTGTCCAAGTATGACACTTATGGCCTCTAGTTCAAATGATAATGGAGCTCTTGTTCCCAGCTGAAGTTTCCAGAGGTTGGCTTTTACTATCCACATTCTTGTCAGCATCCTCATCTGAATCACCCACCAAGTTTGTTTATAGCATCCAAGGCTTCTGTAATCCTCCTCTCCAAGCTTCTGCTAATACCTGTAAACCTGTTCTAAAGGCTTCTAGACCAGCTGGTCAGCTACAGTATAGCACCAACTCCACTTATCCAATACAGGTTGTGGATTAGCCAGCTTTCCTGTTGCTGAGACGCAGCAGCATGTCAGACAACATAACGGCTGAGTGAGTTGGTTGGCTCATAGTTTCAAGAGATTGAGTTTATAGCTTGCAGCCTCCAAGGGAAGAATCTTATGGTGGAAGGGTATGGTGCAGCAAAGCTGCTTAGTAGATGAAGGCAAAGAAGCAGTGCCAGAGAGGAATGAGCAAAGGACCACATGTGGCACACAGGCTGTGCCTCTGTAGCTCACACAGGCATGCCCTGCAGCTGTACTACCAGGATCTGCTAGGTGTTTCTTAATCCCGTGAGGTTGCCTCAGGATTAATAGTTACAAGCCCCAAATTATAAAATTTTACTTACCTATCAATCAACAGGAGAATAGATGAATAAATTATGATATGTTCATGCAATAGACACTGTCTCAATAACAACAAACAATCAATGCACAAATTGTATGTATCGATTCTCATTGGAGTTATAGAAACCAGATGCCAATGTCAATAGAGATAATTCTTTTGCATGTGTAGAAATAGAGAAAACTGATCCATGGGAATATAAGCCAGAGCAGACATCTCTGGGGAGGAAGACTAGCTAAAAAGAACAAAGGAAGCTTTCTGGAGATATAGAAATTTAATTATTTTGATTGGCATGTTGTTATACAGATGTATATACTTGCCAAAGCTCTTTAACTTAAAGTTTTCCCATTGTGCTTCATGTAAATTATATTTTAATAATTTCCATACAGAAAAGATCTCAATATTTTTTTCAGAAAAAAAAATATTTCAGGAGAGCAATGTTTATTTAAAAGTCTGTGAGGGTGTTCCAGTATTAAAAATCTATTTCAGACTTTTATTATTAGATTAAAGGTAGCAATGAAATGTTAGTTTATGAAATGCTACCACTATTCTTTCTTAAGAATTAAAACTAAACAAGAAATTTTAAGTATTAAATCATTCAAAGGAAAAGCAAATATCTTTGTGTGTTCTAGTATGATGGTGGCAACTCAACAGAAGAAGTTTTGAAATTCTCACATAAAAACTAGATGGAACAGGCCAGTGAGATAGCTCAGCAGACTAAGTGCCTGCTTAGACAAGCACAGGGACCAGGGTTCCGTCCCCTGCACCTCAGGCTGCACCAGCCCTGCCACAGGGTGTGCTGAGCTGGACACTCAAACCAAGCATGGTGGCGCACACCTGGAATTCCAGTGCTGAGAAAGCTGAAAATGAGGATCACTATGTGTCTGTGCTGCATAGCGAGACCCTGTACCAAATACATTAAAAACAAACCAAAACACACAACAAAAAATCTTGACACAGCAACCAGACAGCAGCCCACATTCCACAGATAACATTTACAATAGGAGCCAGTGACAAGACATTACCTAAGAGTCAAATATATAATTACAGGCAAACCAGTGAGCTGTGTGATGTGCATGGTGTCAGAATTTGTGTGGAAGAAGCAAATGCATTGTGTGAGACCTAGTGGGTTCTGAGAAGCACACAATCTAGACATTCAACAGTGATTTACTGGAATGCACAGTGGCCAGGACTGAAAGCAACCACTCAAGTGGAAAGGGGTTTTGTCCAATCAGGTAGTGGGAGAGAGCAAAAATGGACCCAGGTAAATCCAAAGATCCTGGAAGTCTGTCGGTTCTCAGGAAAGCTCCCCCACTGCTACTTTCCAGGCCAGGATCCAGTCCTGATGATACACTTCTGGGAATGGCATGAAAGTTATTAGATCAGGGACACATACAAAGGAGACATGAGCTCCACAGAAAATAAGAAAATGTGCAGGAAGCAAATGCCCTTGGAAGGCATCAGGAGTGGAAGCTTGGTGACATGTGTAGAGTCACCATTAAAACATGCTCTGAACGTCTGGAGAAGCTGAACTCTTCTAAATATGGGCAACCCAGAGGTATTGGTAGTAAATAGACAAGGAATATAAATAAAAATAATTGAAAAATAACATTTTATGAAAATAAAATAACACATGAAAGATGACCCTCAAGCATCAAAACTGTGATTTCAAAACAAGCTTGAAGATTTTTTTAAAAAATCTAAGATGTGAGAGACCCAACATATTTCAGAGACATACTCAGAAATACAGAACAAACCCAGGAATTACATAAAACGAATGCTTTAAATATTATTGGTAACCTAAACCCATGGAAGTATTTTCTTTAGTGCTGAAATATGTGTTATTCCACTTTTCATCTCTAAAACAAAATGGGTGGAAAGTTTGCTTGCGAGTTGGATGGCTGACGGCTTTTGTGCATGTAGCACAGCAGCTCATCATGACTGGAATGTGTGGTGGGCCTGAATGTTCACCTTGGGGCAGAGAAGAGCAAAGAGAGTGGGCGGAAATGACCCTCCTTGAGGACACTCCCCCAGTGACCTGAATGCCTCTCAGTAGCCCCACCTCCTACAGGGTTCTCCATCTTCCATTAGCGCCACCTGGCATGTGAAGACTTTAACACAGAGGACACTGACAAGCATTCCAGCTCACAGGCCCGGAGAGGTAAGAAAGTCACTCCATGTAGGTCTGTGGCTGCTGTTCAAGTAGTGACTTTTCATTTCTATCACTCTTTGTGTTTGGACTTAAGGGGTTCCTCTATCTTAGGTAAGTAAAAGTATCTCATAGGTTTGCTAATCTTTAATTTCTGTGTAAGCATAACCAAACTATTCTCTAAAATTTGCACCTTTAAGAGAAATCACCATATCACTTTTTCCACACTTGAAAATATTTCCAACCATTTGACTTCTCTAAGTCCTTCCTGTAGAGAAATTCTATATAAAAGTTAATGATTAGCTTCTGCAATTCTACCAAGTCCTATTAGAATCAGTGTATCACAATGATTAAAAGCAAAACATTAGTCTGACTGTTATTTATCAATGTTAGTATGTTTTCATTAAGGGACAAGACAAAGATGAGGATTAAAATTAATGTATTCTTGAGAGTCATGGTGAGTTACAGATTTTAATAATGATGGTCAAAAGTCCTGAGTGTATTTGAATGAATAGCATTTCTGTTTCTTAGATTCTTGTACTTACTAATGAAGAAATAGTTTTGAAATAGCTCCTGTTGAATGTTAAGATATGCCCTTTCAAAAAAATAAAAGGAAGTTGAATTCAGGAAATAATAAAGCCTTTCAAATTTAAATATATAAATATATATCCTAGTATTTCAGGGCAAAAATATCATTTAGAACTGTGCAGTTCCTAAACTCTATACTTCCTATAATTTCAGTAAGTTGTATTTTCCTTTTTTATTCTGTTTTTTTTTTTTCCATTTATTCATGAAAGATCTTTAGGGTTCAAGAATTAGAGTTCCAAAAATAAATTAAGGGTTATTTTGCTAGTGTTTTGTTCTATTCTGATTGTGAATTATTTCCCTTTTGCTGGAAGCTGGTGTTAGCAGCTGTGAAGGCTACTGTGACACATGGCCCTTAGTCCAGGGTGACAAGAAATGGTCTGTTGTGTGTCTAGCTTTAGGGTGCAGCACCATTTTCAGCTCTTAGTTTGAGACTACCCAGAGTTTAAGGCTGTTTCCATCTGAAATTATTAATTGTTTTAATATCTTTGGATTTATATACATGAATAAATAAGATAATGAAGGTTTCCCTTAAATGGAACCTTTTAAAAGGCTCTTAGTAGCTTAAAAGGCTCTTAGAGCTTCTAAGAGTTGAACCTGAAAAATGGCCTCATGGGTATTTCATGAGTCATATGATCAGTCACCTAAACACTTCTGCATATGTGGAGGTGAGGGCCAATATTTAGTTTAGAACTTTTGCTTTTATTCTTGGCCACACATGCATTTATTTGCCTTATAGTATACTTTAAGAACATTAATTATATGCGTTAGTTGACTTTCCTTTGCCAGAACTCAATCCCTGACAAGTGTACTGCTTAAAGGAGAACAGATTGCAGAGGGTTCAGTCCATGGTCAACTGGCTCTAGGGAAGAAATGGCATGGGGGAGGGGCTGGGAGAGATAAGCTGCCCACATACAGCATCCAGGAGGCAGAGAAAGAGCAAAAGGAGGGCTGGGTCAGGAATGGTCCCTTTATCACTCCGTCCCCGTGATCCACTTCCTTCTTTGTTCATACCCTCCTCTTAAGAAATGCTGCTGCTGTGAGCCTGTCAGGAGATGGATTCACTGGTGAGCTTAGCACCCCATGATCCAGTCCTCTTCAAGAAGTCTGACCTCTGAACTCTTGAGACTTTAAGAAGACATTTTAGATCTATTCCATGACACTGTGATAAATAGTTAACAAAGAGCATACACACAATAATGTCACAAGTGCAGATTGAGATGATTATCCTCAGACTAATAAATTGTACTCAGGTTATATATCACTTCTCCTCGTAATTGTAAAGTGGAAAATGAGAGACCTTATCAGTTTTCATATCCAGTTGTCTTTTATTTATTAGAAATGGGTCACTATTCAAAATTCCAGTGTAACTATTTGCAGAGTTGTTGTTGGAAAACTATCTGAACAGATTTTCTTTTCTAACAACTAAGAAAAATGGCCACTTTAAAATAATAATCGGCTTAATATTTGAAGTCAATTTGCAAAAAGTTAAAAATGGGAAAATTAAAGTGTTTTTATGTATTCTTGATATTGCAAGCATTAATTTTCAACATATATTTTAATATTTGCTTCCCAAATAACATACACTGCATTATTGAATGAATGTTTCAGCCAAGCCAAGCAGCCAGGTGCAAGCTAGTCCAGCTAGTCCACTTTGGCAGGCCACAGCCAGAAGGAGCCACCGAGCCCAGCAGCTGGCCAGGCCCAACTGGTCTACTTTGGCAGGATGCAGGTGCAAGGAGCAAGCACAGTAGTCAGATCCAAGCCAGGCCTGGTGAGTTGAGTTTAAGTTTGGTAGAAGTAGACCTGGTTAGCTGAGGCATACTTCTTGGGCCAGCAGGACCCAGACTGAGACTCAGGCCTATGGGAGGATCCTTGCAGCATGCAGGTTGCAGCAGGCAACTGGGGCGAACTAGTCTGCCTGGAAGACTCCAGGTACATGAAGAGAGGTGCCCAGACAGAACTCAGGGGAACTAATATAAATACAAATTCTCAATTTAAGATCTGCTTTGTTATAGAGCTATAATGTTTGTTCCTATGGTCTAAAGTACAAACCCATTAGTTATAAAAGTTTTTCAATTTCTAAATTTCATTAGCTGTTATTAGAATTGCTAATTGTACTACTGTAAATAGGAAACCATATCTGTCTTAACAACATGTTCTCCCTTGGGTAATAATATCACAAGGCACTTGGGTAATAACCTCACCAAAGCCTTATATGAAAGGAAGGAAGACAATGACAAAGGGAAACCAATAACTCACTCTCATTCAATAGGAAAGGCAAAATCTTGGGACATACACAAAACAAGAATCTTTGACACAAGAGAGATACCTAAAGAACAGACCCTTTACAGAGAGGTTCTGATTGTAGTGATACAGCTGCCTACTATGAAACTTTCACAAAAAAGTATCACAGAAATCAAAATAAAGAGTTTTCTCTGAATAGAAAATGCCAAAAAAGAAGGAGTAAAAGCAGTCTCAGGACCCGAGCCCATGAAGAACAAATGCAGAAGATATCAGTGGTAAAGAAATTAGAAGTCACACACTTGAAATCTCTGAAATAATAGCAACTGAATTAAAGAAGCAACTGCAGAAGGATATAGAGGAAATCAAACCAGAAATAATCTCCCAGGTTAAAAAAAAAATAACTAATGAAAGAACTACTAAGTGTTTCTAAAGAAAATGCTAATTAAAATAATATAGGAGAATAGAAAAATGATGAACACTTGAATGAACAATATAGGAAAGAAACAATGCATGAAACAGATATAGAGATATTCAGGAATTTAAAAATTTCATTAAAAGTTGGAAAACCATTTGGATGATAGTGAAGACAAATTTTCAGACCTTGAAGACAGTGTTGAAGCTAGTGACCAGGAAATTTTTTTTTTTAAAAGCAACAACAAAGATCCAGGAAATAATAATTCAACAACTATAAGATGATGCAAATATGAACAACATAAGACTAATAAGCATCAATGAGAAAGAAGGAGCCAACACAAATGACATACAAAGAATATGGGCAGAAGTAATAGCAGAAAACTCCCCAAACATAAGAAAACAATATTAAATTCAGATAGCTGACGCATATGGAACTGCAAATAATATCAACCCACTTAAAATAACACCCAGACATATAATAATCAAGATACCAAAAACTCAGCATGAGAACAACATACTAAAAGTCGCTAGAGAAAAGAAACATCTTATTTAAAGGAAAACTCATCAGAATAACAGCAGATTTCTCATCACAAACCATCAAGTCAAGAAGAGCATGGAGCAAAGTATTTCAAGTCCTACAAGAAAACAAATTCCAACCCAGAATGATATACCCTGCAAAACTCAAGTTTAATGGATAAGTGAAATACTTCAATAACAAAGAACAACTAAAGAAAATTATGACAACCAAATCAACCCTCAGTGCTGGGGAAGCTGACACAAGAGGTTCACTATGAGTCTGAACTGCATAGTGAGACCCTGTGTCTTAGTTTTTACTCGTTGTTGGGACAAATACCCGACACTCAAAATGAAGGAAGGAAAGGTTTATTTAGCTCAGTTATTGGAGGGTTTAGTCTATATTTTGTTGGCTCCAAGGCAAATGACATAAGTTCATGTGGCAGAAAACAATGAAGAGCAGAGGAGGAGCAGCGGCTTGTGGTGTCCATCAAGCCTCTCTCTTTCTTCTGCACTGACTGGGAAGACCAGCACTCCATGATGAAGATCAGCACTCCACCAAAGTGGCATGGCTGCCAAGATCAAGCTCCTCTGAAGACTGGGACTTCTCCACGGATGTGGGGTGGGGTGGCAGGAAACCAGGCAGGGCAGCTTCCTGCCTTTTTTAATTTTTGGGGCCTGCCCACCTGCAGGGCTAGGCCCCCATGCTGAGATCTGCTGGAGCTGATTTAGCCAAGTTGACACAATGTTTCAGCTAACACAATCCACCCCTTGTCAACTTGGCAACTAGACATATACTTTTTAAAGCCAATTTCTAGGTACACAGACTTGCTTAAACATTTTACAAATTGAACATTGCATTACATTAGAACCATGACATGTTACCCCTGGCCCTCTAAAGACTCATGCACAACCGTTTTTGCAAAAGACATTTTAGTCTATCTCTTAAGAGTTGCCAAAGTCCTGTCAGTTTTAGCAACACTGAAAAGTCCAAGTCTCAGGCCTCTAAGATCTAAGACAAGCTGTTAGCTGAAAGCCCCTCTATCAATGAAAAGTTAAACACTTTTAACATTTAAAGGCACAAGATAAGTCTTGCCATTCTAAAAGGTATATACAGCTGGATACAAACAATTGGGACCAAAACAAGTCTAAAGTCCAGAAGGGCAAATGTTATGTCCTGTAGTTTCCTGTGGACGTTTAAAGTGAGCTCCAAAAGCCTTATGTGGCTCCACCCCTATGGCACTTTTGCTGGTAGCTCCTATGGCTTTTTTTCAGGCCTGCTTTGTTCCCTTTTTGCAGCTTTTCTTAGACCATCCACATTTTTGGCTTTTTAAAACTTTTGAGGTTTCCACTGGATATGCTTTTTATTTACAGCTTTACACACTGCCCTCTCAGGGGCACATTGCCTGGCCTCCCAGGCCTTCTTTTGAAATCTGGGTGGAAGCCTT
>NW_004524615.1:3733390-3738395 GCF_000260255.1 Octodon degus
GCTTTGTCTTCACAGTCTACAGCCTTTCTGGTGCTTTCTTTTTGGACAGACTCACAACATTTTAAATCATCCTTTTGGGCTCTTTGCTCTTTATTCTCAACATAAATCTGATTAAAAGCCCCCAGCAATAGCCATGCCACTGCTTCAACATTCAACTGCTTTAAAATTTTTTTTTTTAGATTAACTAGTCCACTGTGCTTAATCTCAGTCTCAGGCAACGTCTCTGGACAGGAGCAAAATGCAGACAAACTTTTTGCCAATCTGTAACACAAATCATCTGCAGTCCAGTAACCAATGCTGTCCTTCTTCCCAGCAGAAACCTCCCCACCCTGGTCTTTACAGTCAGGCTTCTTATCAGCATTCTGGTCTGAGCTCTGGCCAGAATCTCCCAAACAGAACAGCCAAAGCTATTTTAGTGCTTCACTTGTAGGTGACATCTCTGAACCTTTTTTTTATCTCTTCCCATAAGCCTGTCTCAAAAGTTTGCAATCCACATTGTCAGGTATAGCCACAGCAATGACCCCACACCTGGTACCAAATTTTGTCTTATTTTTTACTCGTTGCTGGGACAAATACCCAACACTCAGAATGAAGGAAGGGTTTATTTAGCTCACAGTTTCTGGAGGGTTTAGTCCATATTTTGCTGACTCCAAGGCAAATGACAGCAGTTCATGTGGCAGAAATCAATGAAGAGCAGAGGAGGAGCAGCAGCTGTGGCATCCATCAAGCCGCTTTCTTCCTTCTGCGCTGATTATGAAGACCAGTGCTCCATGGTGAAGATCATCGCTCCTCCAAAGTGGCACGGCTGCCAAGATCAAGCTCCTCTGAAGACT
Organism: Octodon degus; assembly: GCF_000260255.1. Lineage (NCBI taxonomy): Eukaryota > Metazoa > Chordata > Mammalia > Rodentia > Octodontidae > Octodon > Octodon degus. Next base: position 3,734,224 of record NW_004524615.1, read on the forward strand.
GGGACTTCTCTACGGAAGTGGGGCAGGGCGGCAGGAAACCAGGCAGGGCGGCTTCCTGCCTTTCTCACTTTCTGGGCCCTGCCCACCTGCAGGGCTAGGCCCCCATGCTGAGATCTGCTGGAGCTGATTTAGCCAAGTTGACATAATGTATCAACTAACACACTCTGTATCCAATAAATAAGTAAATAAATAAAAAGGAAACCAAAAATTGATTATGAAAACTCTCACATATCCAGAAAGCAAAACTTGCTGAAGTTAAGAAGTTCTTTCCAAAATGTGATGATATATAGAAAAAGCTGAAGGTGTGATGATGAAAACTTTACTGTAATTTCAGATATTACTAGAGGTCAGACTATTCTGTGTCCTCTCCAGAGAACTTCTTGGATGCCCTTAATTTACTAACCTCCCTCTGAGCTCTCTCCACACTACAGAGATCTGAAGCTTTTGTCTGTTGGAGAGAACACCACCAAATGTCTCAGGAAAATCAAAGATCTTTTCGGCAGAGACCCTTCCAGCTTGGACAAAAAGAAGCGAGAGAGCCCTGGAAATCTATTTGCATGTTTATTAAACAAAAGAAGGCTGAGAGAGCCCTGGAAATCTATTTGCATTCAGCAAGCTCAAAACCCATGCCATGGTGCATCAGCACTTCTTCTGTGGAAATGGAAGAATGACTCAGGAGCAGAGCCCTGAGAACACAGGGACGAGCCAAGAGCTGTAGAGACTTTCCCTGCACTTCAGAGGCGTGTCATGGAACACTGAACATCTGCTTGGCTGGATTTCAGGATTGTTAGGGACTACAGACCCTTTCACCTTCTACGTCCCCTCCCTTTGAAGGGGACTATCCATGGCTGTCATTCTTTGTCTCAATCACCATTGGACCCTGAGTGTCTCAGGGGTGGAAAAGCCTCTCCAGGTTTTGGACCCACCCACTGAAAGTGGTTGCCAGCAGTCTGCTCTGTACCTGAACACAGTGTAGACAGTGAGCCTCACACTTTGCTGGTGCAATAATTACGTGAGATCTGAGGACCTTATGAGGGAAGCGTATCATTCCCCCAAAGACCACGGGTCAACCTGTGGTGAACTGATTTTAAGGTGAAGTAGGAGAAAAGATAGCTACAAAAGTGACAAGGAAATTCGATGTTTTCTCTCTCTCCCTTTTTGCCTTAAAGCTTGCAGACATATTCTTTTGCAGCTGCTAATTGGGAAGTGGCTATATTAGGTTTAATAACTCTGAATTTATCTAGCATACCTCATTCTCTGACAGAATTCAGGACACCAAGATCAGAGTAATTGAAGTAGTTTTCAGGGACACGACCAGTTTTCACATTTGATTTCACAACCCCTGGAGCAATGCTTTGAAGTCTCCAGCCATGGTCCCAAATCTGTGGTCACCTGAGGTTCCAGGAAAAACAGAGCCTTGTAGACCACCCCACAATGAGATCACCCCAAGAACAAGAGCAATTACCCAAGAAGGGGACTGAGGAGGCAGCCCCTCCTGTCCAATAAGGACAATCACCTCAACAGGAAATGGATTGCCCCTTAAGCCACAGGGGTTCCACTGGAGCTATGGAAACCAGAACTGCAATAATGATCCACAGGGCCCTGGTCCACGTCAGCTAACATTAAAAGCTGGCCAGTTTGAATCCTGGCATCAGAGTTAGTCTACCTGGAGTCTGCTGTGCTTTTAACATATCTAAGGCTGTGTAATAAACCTTTCTATTCCTCAAACTGATGCACCCTGAAATTCTCTTTCTTCAGTAGAAGCCAGCACATCTGCTACCTACTCCACGGGTAGAGTGAGGCCACCTTGGACCCCATCTGGGGATATAATCATGATCTCTACCTCTTGCTGCTCATGTTCTTAGAGAATCTACTCGCTACAATTTCCTTATCGATATAATATGACAAAGTGAATGGATTGTCACTCCCATAATCACAAATAGTCTCGTTCTTACTAGCAAACTTTTGCAATCTCTCTCTCTTTACACACACACACACCTCCTTTCCTTTCCTCTCTGTCCTTTCTTCCTCACCTTGATGACTGCTACAGTTTGGGTCGTGAATGTCCCCAAAGACCCATGTGTTAAAGTCTTTGTCCTCAGTGACACTATTGGGAGATGGTGGAGCCATTAGCAGTTTGGGCCCAGAGTGAGGAACTTGGTTTATTGGGACCATAGCCTTCAGTGGGACTATGGGAAACTGGGCCCTTCCTCTTGCTTTTCTTTGTTCTCTGACTCATGGTGTAAGTTCGTTGCTTCACCACACGCTTGGGTCATGGCATGCTGTGTTGCAAAAGACCCAATTGACTGGGGCTGGTTAATCAAGGACTGGAATCTCGGGAACTAGGAACCAAAAGCAACGGGGGGCTGACTGGCACACTGGCTTTTGCAGGATGGCTCCCACAGTACAGGGACCTGGAAGCTGCCGTGGCCATGAGAACAAGGAGGCAGATGTGTCCCAGGAAAGGCTCCTGGTGAGGACTGGCAATTCAGGGCAACCCATAGTTCATTCTCCTCATGCCCTCCTCCTGTTTCAGTGATGAAATAAGGTCGGTTGCCAAAGTGCTCAGAGTCCACAGTGCACAGAGACACTGAAGAAATGCTTGCTTTTTCCCTTCTTCTTTTGCTTTCTAGGGCTGACTGGAGAAAAACCAAACTGGTTGTAATTCATTTCTAGTTAACCTTAAACTGATTTTTCTTTCTTACCGCTTTCTTTCACTTAGCCAATTCTGGCCAACCTGACATTTCGCTTTACCCTTCCTAATGCCATGTGCATCATGTTCCTGTGACTGAAATCACTGGGTCCCTGCCACAGCTGTTATCAAACCACAGATCATGTGCTGCTTTTTAACGCACAAACTGACCCTCATTGTCTACCCATGAATCTCCTCCTCCCTGCCTCCCAGGGAAGTTGGAATTCGTGTGCTTCTTGTCATCTCTCTCTTAATCTATTCATTTAAATCATTTTTTCCATGAGTTCCTGGACATTGTGAATATTTCTATGAGAATCTCTTAAACTTTATTTATTAATTTATTGTATTTTAGGGTGGGGCCTACAGGGTATTCAGGGTGTCACTACCAGATTGGACTCGTAGTGATCAGCCTGTTTACAGCCTCCCAAGTGCTGTGATAACAGGTGCGTGCCACAATGCCCAGTCTCAATTGCCATCTCAGTGTGCCCCGGGGGTGGGGCTGGCATGGCAGGCCCTGAGATTGAACCCCTGGCCCCTGTGCCTGTTTGCAGGCACTTTAATCCGCTGAGCTATTTGGCCAGGCTTCTTTTAAACTTTAGTGTCTTGTGTTTACTGAATCTGTGTATCTTTGGAGTTCAATTACACCATTGTGGTTTACAGATTTAATACTGACTATAAGGTTAGCTGCCTACTAATGAGAACCTCTGTGCCAAAAAATAAAAAAAATGACAAAGTAGATTTTCATGTATAGCTCAGTGGCTAAGCACATAAGCCCTGACATTAATGGTCTAGGTTGGAAATCTGGTGTTTCTGGGATAGTTATGTAACTTGTCCATGCCTTTGCATTCTCTGCTATAAATAGGATAACTAGAGTAGCTCGAAGATCTACAATTTGTTTGAAGAATAAGTTGTGGGAGTGTTTGTGTGCGTGCGTGTGTGTGTGATTAGAATGCAACTTCAAATGTAGTACTGTATGAGTACCTTTGCGCATGGTGCGACAAAGGGACAAACTGCACAGGTGCTATGATCAACATAGGTGACTGAGAGAAAAGCAAGTGTTTGTAGGGGAGCAGCTGGCTGTGGCACTGCCAGCCTTCCTGTTCTGTCCTTTGCACAGTGGCTTACAGCTGGGCACGACTTGTGCTCCTCCCTGTTATCAGGACCTGAAGACATCCGCAAGTAAAGTTGAGGAACTCTGCTAAATATCTCATGAGGAATAGGACAGTAAGTCGCTATTCAGGCTAGAATGTTAGTGGTGCAGAACTTGAGCAAACCTGACCTGCAATCACCTGGAACACAAAGAAAGAGATGCCCACTACCCTTGAGTGACCCACTGACCAGGCCTAATCATAGCTGTGTTGAGCATCCCGTTAGCAAACAAATGCTCATCCCAGCCTGCTTCCTTTAAGGGGTTAGTGTTTGGATTAATTAGTGTTTGCAAAGCTTTTTTTTTTTACTAAATACATTTTTATTTTTATTT
>NW_004524615.1:3745817-3749009 GCF_000260255.1 Octodon degus
GGTGGGAGAGGGTCCGGCCCATGCTGCGCCTGGGCTGGGACTGGTCCTGGTGGCGCAGGGTAGCAGGAAGCTCTCCACACACTCATCGGACCTGGGCTAGGACTCTGCAAAGCTTTTTGAAGAGAAAATTCTGTGTAAATGCTGTTTGTTATTAATTACTTTTCTAGAAGACCTGCGCCATGACCCTAGTTGTCCTCTGTCACAGCCAGCCCTCAAATGCCTGAGCAACTCTGAATTGTTTTTGGTAAGCTGAATATTTATGAGATAGGCATCAGACACTCAGTTAGCTGGGTTATGACTGTATATAAATTGGCTCATTAAAATACAAAAAAAAAAATGGATACTGAGTATGGTGGCGTGCACCTATAATCCCAGCTCTTGGAAGGCTGAGCATAGGCGGATCACTACGAATCTGATCTACACAGTGAGACCCTGTAGACCTTGTATTAAAATACAAAGAGTAAAATAAAATAAAATAAATTGGCTTATTATTATCAGAAAAATGATATGTTTTGCTTCACCGTGTTTGCGTATATTAAAATAAATTTCTTCCCATTTTCCAGTACTAAATATCTGAGAAGGTGGTAGCAAGAGCCTGCACTGTGTGCGTGACTGTGAAGACACAGAACATTCCAAGACACCAAGTATGTATGATTTATGTATTTGTGAATGGCTTTCTCTGCCCAGTGAGACAGTGCTACTTGGTTCACTTCGGTAAAACTAACACAAAAAGTCTTTTTAAAACATGAAAATGTCAAGATACTGGGCACAACCCAATATTTTCTATTTAATTTCTTTTTTCTGTAGACATGAAGTATAAATCATGCCCTGTAACTATAGTTTTATAGACAGTATAAATATCTTTGAATTTCAAGATTGCTCTTGTCTTGTCTTAGTGATTAAGTCATTTTCCTATTGTGAGTAAAACCTAGATAAAACCCCTAGATTTACACTGCAAGTACACTGGGCATAGTTAAAAATGCCCACACTGCTCTTATGCTCAGCAACAATCACCATAAAGGATTTGTTGCTAGATTACTGGGGTGAACGTGGGTTGGGTTTATCCCGAGGGAGGCATAAGTGAGAACTGTGGGATGCGGCTTTGTCAAACATATTTTGCAAGTAGAAATCAGCCCAGCATCCACCCTGATAATATCATTCCCGGGTTACTCATTTTGGGAGGTAAGTTTAGAAGCAAAAACAGTGACAAGAGAATTTCCATGGAATCCTTGAAGTATAGTCAAGAAACTTTCCAGGGTGCCTGTGAGAGCTTCCTGTGAGCCCCAAATGACTGGTGTGGGAGCAGTAAGTGCCTCTTGCCACTGCGGAGATCCACGCTGCTCTTCCCTAAGATGTCTTTCCTGGTGCCTCCTGTTGCCTGTGAAAATTATTACTGAGTCTTTCAAGCGCTATTAAAATTTCTCTGTTCATTTAGATTGTGAACTTCTCTATGCCAAAGATCATATTTTTTATAGCCCTCCAATTGTAATAAATTAATAGTATAACATTTTATTTATAAAATGAAAAAAGAAAAGACTCAAAAATGATGTTAGGTTCTTTTTAAAAAAAAACTAAAAATAGGACTGAAAACATTGTTTGGAGAATATTGTTATGAAAATAAAAATAAATATGTAAGAAAGAGAAATGAGATGGTTACTCATGGATCCAGGGGAGAGGGGAAATTAGCCAGAGAGGGTACAGGTCCTGAACAAGGAATTTAATGTAAACTGGAAGTTGGGCCTAAGTGAATTAACATACCAAAACAGACTATGCTGGACTAATGAAATCCAAGAGACAAAGGATAGGAGAAAGATGAATAAAGTGGAAGTGAAATGCGAATAAAGCAGACCTGACAGGCCCACCTGTAACCAGGAGGTCTGTGCTTCCTTCCACTACACTTGCATCAGCACCAGAATCTGTATAAAACTCCTGAGTCTGAACTCCCACTGGCCTGATTGCAGAGGATCCACCACTGACCAACAGAGAGCTTTTCTTTTATCCTTCTAATCAACATGCTTTTGGCCATCCCCCTCCATTTGCTGCATGCTGCATGTGGGCTTCAATCTTCTTGCCTCAGAACAAGGACATGAGAATTGGGTGGATCCAGTCACACTGGGAATTAAAAGTGAATATCATTAATGTAGGATTACACACACAGTATGAAATTTGAGTCTCTGGTGAAGACAGTGCAAGACAGTGTAAAGTACTAGGCAGCTTCCATAAGGCAAAGCGCACCCTTGCTATCAGGGCCTCCAGACATAACGTAACTGTTATAACTCCCTGCCTGGTAGATGTCTGATACATTGGCTTTGGGTTCCCCCAAGCTGAAGAATGAATTCTAAGGAGCAACAGAGCTTAAGAGTTGACAGTGTTTATTGAAGGTGGGAGACATAGCTCCTAAGAGGCAGGAGGGGTCTGGAGTGGGTTGCTGAGGACCCACTACTCAGGGGAAATTTTATAGGGCACAACCATGTGGTACAGCGTGGTTTACACTGATGTCAAACCAAAAAGATTACAAGGGTAGTCACTCAGGTAATAGTGACCAAATTGGGGAAACGGGTCAGGTGGCCGGTGTTGGAAACTCGGAAAGAACAAAGAACTTCTCAGGAAGGGATAAGCCTGAGGGTCTTGGTCACTCACCAGGTGGCTGATATCTAGCTAGACTTCTTCCTTTAGCCTGTGTTCCACTTGTCATACCGTCTTTATCTTGAGGCCTGACCTCCAACAGGCCTGTTTCCGCCCATGGCTGTGTTAAGTTTCCATCTGTGGCCTGGCTCCCTGCAGGGCCCACCCTGACTGCTGTGATATTTCTACTGAACTCTGTCTGTTCTACTTTCACCTTGCTGATTAACAGACCAAGGACTGAGACAATCCAGAGAGAGACTCAGCTCTGCCCTGTCCTTTAGGGATTGAGAAGGATTAGGTTTCTTTTTCTTTTTTTCACATAATTTTATTGATAAATAGCAATGAGATAGTTTCAAATCAAATTGGTTGGACAGTTTCAACAATTAACACATTGCATACATTCTTCCTAGTGGTTAATTGCTGTACAATATGCGGACATGATATCCTATTTACAAACACCATTAGAACAAATCACTCTATTCATTAAGAGAATGCAACTATATATCTATCCTAACCATTTTGAATACACAGATACAAAATGAACATTCATGCGTATGCCCTTTTTTT
>NW_004524615.1:3753719-3784841 GCF_000260255.1 Octodon degus
TTTCGCCTGATCATTGTTGGTTTGAAGTTGAGACTGTCTGAGAATAGGATTGCTACCCCTGCTTTTTTCTGAGGTGCTGGGGCATGTAGTACTGTGTTCCATCCTTTGACTTTCAGCCTATGAATTTCTTTATGAGGTAAATGTGTTTCTTATATACAGCATATTGTTGGATTTTGTTTCCTAATCCACTGAGCCAGTCTATTCTCTTAATTGGTGAATTGAGTCCATTTACATTGATAGTTAGAATTGAGATGTATAGAATTAGGGTTCATGTCAATTGGGCACCAGGCTATTCCGTGGAGATTGGGGTCAGTGAGTTAGCCATCTGGAAAAGTCAATCTGGAGCCCTTTCTCAATGCTCAGAGTGAAATGTAATCCAGACAAGCCAGATATTTAAAAGTAATACATAAAACTATACAAGTCATCACCATTTAGGGGATATTGTTTAAGCTTGAGAAAAACTAAACAAAACATAGGACAGAGAAGAAAAGATTGGTAAGTTTTAAAAATAATGTTATTAAGAAACAAATAGCAATTAGACAGTTTCACAACCAATTACTAGCACAGTTTCAATAATTAATACATCACGTATTGTTGTCTTAGTGGTTGTTCATTGTACAAGATGCAGACATGATATCCTGTCCACAAACACTATTAGAAAAAATCTCTGTATTCATTGAATTAAGAGAATGCAGCTGTATATGTATCCTAACTATTTTGAATATATAGATACAAAGTGGTCGTTCATTTGTATTCTCCTTTTTTGTTTAGTTTTGTCAGAGAAGGTTATTCTATTGTCATTTAAATATTGTAGGTGCGTGAATTCAGCAAAATATTCTAATAAAGATTGGTAAATTTAATGTGTGCAATTTATTAAAATGCTTTTTCAGAAAATACTATAAAATCTTTTTTTTTTTCTTTGTATTGTAGGGAAGGGTCTACACGGTGTTCAGGGTCTCAGTACCAGATCGGACTCATAGTGATTCTCCTGTTTACAGACTCCCATGTGCTGGCATTACAGGCATGTGCCACCACACCCAGTCTCAATTGCTGTCTCAGTGTACCCCGCGGGCAGGGCCAGCATGGCAGGCCTGGGGATCGAACCCTGGCCCCTGCACCTGCTTGCAGGCACTTTAATCCGCTGAGCTATTTGGCCAGCTCCTTCAGAAAATACTATAAGACAAAGGAGGTGATACAGTAAGGAAAATATGTATAAGACTTTTTTCTTCATGACATGAAGAGCACATGTAAGAAGAGCTATTAACTAGATAATCGGTAACAGAGCTGTATATAAAACCGCTCAAAACCATATAAAGATAGGTCAAAAGAAACACATGGTTGCAAAACTTATCAAAAGATATCAGTTCTACCCTCAACAATATAAGACATAGTGAAGCTGTACTGTTTTATCATCAAATTCTCAAACTTAATAACCTGATGGCTTTGTATTCAAAGGGGTATAAGCAAGTAGATGCTGTCATATTTTGGTCATCATTATTCACATTTATTTCATGTGTATATTGATTCTCTATGGTAGAAGACAGACAGATGGCAGCACCGATCAGAATTTAAAATGCATTTTCCCTTTGACCAATTAAATTATTGTGTAGAATTTATCATACAAGTAAATGTACTCATATACAAAATGATATATTTACAAGGATAACAAGCATAAAATGATGATGTGTGGAAGAGGAAACATCTGAACGTCAATCAGCAGAAATTTGGTTAAATGAATGGTGGTGTTCCCGGGAGGACATTAGGATGCCTAAATGTGATATAAGGGAAGAGCAACTCTCAGCCTGCTACCTGCCTGAGACACTGAGTTTTAGTTCTCTAAAATCAGAGGAATGAGTTCTAGGGAAAAAAAAAGGTTGAGAGTGGGGAATATTTACTGAGAGAACAGAAAGCTCCTGTCAGAGGGACAGGAGGGGACCCAAAGGGTAGCTGAGGACCCTGCTCTCTAGGGAAGTTTTATAGAGCAAAACCCATGTGGGTGCAACCTTGGTTACAGCTATGGCAAGTCAATAAGATTGCAAGTACAGCTGCGTAGGTAATAGTGACCCAACGATGGAGGGAGTTGCTCATGAGCAACGTGGACAGAACAGAGACTTTTCTAGGAAATGATGGTCAGGAGGTCCTTGATACCCACCAAGGGACTGCTGACTGTGTAGGTTTCATTAGGTCTGGAGTTCATCCTTCGAGGAAGTACACAGGTTTGGTCTTTATCTTGAGGCCAGGTCGTGTGCATATCTGTCCTTGGTTGGGATGGTCTCACCTTTGTCCTGGACCTCAAGGGCCCCTTCTTGTCTGACCACCTCTCCCAGGTGTCTGGAATTTCCCACAGCAACAAGCAGTTCCTAAAAAATGAACTAATTTCTATGTGTAGAAAGATCTTTAAGATATACTAAGAATGAGGGGGACAAAAATGACAACCCTGTGTAGGCTTCTGCCATTTGAGGTTCTTACTTATATTTTGTTTCTTTGCACTGTAATGAAACCCAGATACCCCCACATGCTAGGCAAGTGCTTTGCCACTGAGCTGCATCCTCAGCCCCTGTTGGTACAATTTGGAGGGAGGAGCTGTCTTACACATGGTATTACAGGAACTGTCAGAGTCTTCTCAGAGAAAGAAATCAAGGACCACAGCAGACAGAGGCAAGACAGAGATTTTTATTTTTTCGCACGCATGTTTGTACCTTCTAAATTGCAATATTACGTTCTGTCCAGGGAAGTAGGGCATGTCCTGCTCCTACCTCACTGACTCTGAAGTGACCACCTCTCATGTCCAAAGATGTTATCTTTGTATTGGTCCTAAAGTTGGAAAGCTATGTGCAATTCAGTTATTCCATATGCAGAAATAAGATAGTAATGTGTCTGTGTACATACTACAGTAGCACAGACAGCAAAGTTATTTCAATCAAATTTTGTTGGGATTAGGTGATATCTAATTGAAATGGCCTACAGTTAGAAGCCTTGATTATATTCTTGAAATACTTTTCTAATGATGACATTTATGTGGTGTGTTGGCCAATTTCCCCACGCCTGGGACACAGTGCCCTATATCTTGAATTCAAAGTAGGAAAGGCCTATCTGACTCACAGATTCAGTGGGTTTCGCCCATGGTTGTCTGGGTCTGTGACGGCTTGCATCTACCTGTACCCCAGGTCCTCGCATGGTCATAGGCGGGGCTTTTCAGAGGCAGCTGGATCTAGAGTGTGCGATGCTGGGAGTGACGGCGCAATGCTCGGGTTCACAGTCCAGTGCCCCACCTGGGTGTGAGTGCTACCTACCTATGGGCAGGCAGCCTGGATAGACTGTCAGGGGCAGAAGGAAGGCTGGCGTCACTTGCCGCTTCGTCACCACTTTGCTTTTGTGTGTGTGTGTGTGTGTGTGTGTGTGTGTAACTGAGGATTGAACTCAGGCCCTTGCACTTGCCAGGGAAGCACTTCTACTGGGCCATCTTCTTGGCCCCAGCACTTTACTGTTTTAATGCATCTGCCAGCCATGAACTGTTTGTCTCTGTGGTATTGCTCTGCCAAACCGCCATGCCTTGGAGCCAGCCAACTATGAATCAAAACCTCTGTGAACTGTGGGCTGCAAAAAGTCTGTCTTCCTTTAACTTTGGGTGTTGGGTGTTTTGTCTCAGCAATAGAAAAAGTAGCTAAGACAGGCTCGAAGACAGAAATGGCCTCATGGTGGACAACTGCTCACCTGATGGCATCCAGGAAGCAGAAAGTGAGACCGGAAAAACCGAGGACAAGAAAACACCCCTGCAGGTCACACCACAGGGATCCATCTGCTTCAGCCAAGCCCCATCTCCTGACAGCACATTTAGCCACGACATCATACATGTGATGGCCCTGTGGTGCAAGCACTTTCCCAAGACCCCACCTCGGATCACAGAGACCTTGGGGAGATGTTGTGGATTGACATATTTCACCTGGCAGTCCTGTGGGGGGCATAAGGGAAAGCTAAATGCAAAGTATGTGTTCTGTTTTATTTTCAAGAGTAAATCATGGGGCTGGAGAGATAGCTCAGGAGAATAAGCACTTGCCTGGCAAGCGCAAGGGCCTGAGTTCAATCCCTGGTTCTGCCAAAAAAGAAAAAAAGTAAATCATAATCCTAGGGACTTAGTCTAATGACCGAAATTCACTGCTTTCTTTGCTTGTTATTGTACTGACAGTGAAAATGATTGGATATTTGTCCTTCTATTATACACGCAGGCATACACATACACATGCACATGCACCTACACATATGCATGTACATACCACACACATACACATGCATATACACAGGCATGTATGTACACACATATACCTACACCTACATGCACATACGTATGCAGATGCACCTACACATCCACATACATATACCTAAGAATACACATCCACATACATACACACACACCCATATACAGCTAAGGTTTCACATGTGCCAAATAGACACTATCTAGATTGACAGTGAAATGGAAGACTAGAAGAGTACTTGGCAAGTCAGTCCTGTCTCAACAGTACTTTCTGTGACCAATATCACACCTAAAATACATAGGCGAAATACTTCAGCCTCGGTAGAGTATTCCAAAAAAGATATTTTCCAAGTGTCTTAGTTTTCTATAAATGTAAATACATTAGTTAAGGGATTTTTCTCCATTTATGGTAAACCCCAAGTCGAAGTCAGTTTGAATTCCTCTCAATCAAGAAATTTAGTGATTTGTTTCTTGCTATATTGATTCCTGGCCAGGGAGATAGCTCAGTGGCATAAGCACGTGCCTGGTAAGAGCAAGGTCCCAAGTTCAATCCCCAGTTTACAAAATATCTATGTCTATGTCTCTGTCTATCTCTGTACCTGTATCTATATCTACATCTACATCCTAAGAATAGTGTACAAGAAGGTAACCAGCAAAATGCTTTTTCAGACAATCTGAATAGCCAGCACCAACGTCTGCCTTGGTCCTAGCAGCTGCCAGACTCATGACTCACTGAACAGGACGGTAAATTTCAACCTTACTTGATTTTGTTAATTGGTGTAAATGAGATCACTGTAGGGCGGTTGTTAATTGCCGGTTTTCATCAAATACCTGACAGGGAAGTGGAGATGATGTGCGAATTTCAATTATATTCACTTATTTGAACATCGTGTGAATGGGAAGCTATGCGTCTCGTGATCTGGGTTCGTTGGCCCCACTCTTTAAAATGAAAACTCATGCACAGGAAAAGCAGCCTATCACAGTGCTTTTTGCACATGAAAACTGGGGACAGTCTAAATATTAATTAATCTCTGGCAAGCGCAAGGGTCTGAGTTCAATCCCTGGTTCTGAAAAAAAATAAAAATAAATATTAATTAAAATAGAATACTTCAAGTGATGTATGATGCACAATGAATATATTCTGAGGGATGTTTAGTGGTATGACAGGTTAGCAAAATAGTTGATACAGTGCATATAATTTTTAAGGGCACACTTTGAATACATAACAAAACAAAAATGTGTAGATCCTGCATCCAAATGTGCACGCTGATTATGCATGGATGGAATAATCATGGGTGCTTTCTTTGCAGGACCTCTGTATTACTTTGGGGAAAGTTCTATACGATGCCGTCCATATCAACTTAAACATTAGACGCTGAGTGCTGCAGCCAAGCCAGGAATTTGGGAGTCTCGTCTTCTTCACCAAATGGACTTCATAAGGTATGCCCATGTTTCCATTTAATTTTTCTAGATACCTATTCCCTTCTAATGACCCTTTTAATTTCACAAGCTTTTCCCCATGTCAAAATGGGAGTTGTGTTTCCATCTCATTGTGAACTTTCAGGTGTATCCTGGGTCTGCCTCACTGGTCAGTGCAGGCACCGGCGGAGGCTGGTGCATGTGGGGCTGTGCTGGGTGCTTGCGCTGCTGGGAAGTCCGTGGTGCAGGTGGGGGCAGGTCCCACGGAGTGCAGCACAGCTCTCTGAGGTTGGTCCCTGCATGCACTTTGCCTCCACATTCTTGGGCCATTAACTGATTGGCACAATCTATCAAAATCAAGTAAAGTGGAAGATAAAGTGCCCCATGTGCCCTTGGGAAGATGACACAAATGATGACTTGTGACCCTGGCAGTGCAGGTTTACACAAGTCGCTCGGTTGCTGGGTTTCTCAGCATTTCTCAGGACCTTCAAGGGAAACTAAATGCTTGGAGCCTGCTTTGTGAAGACAGCAAATGAGCAAACGAATGGGGAAATAAAGAGAAAAGGGAGCCCAGGCAGTCAGAGAAAAGAACAGTTGAGAACCTATCGGGCCGTTCCTGGGCCCTAACAGATTCCAGTTGGCTGGCACCTGTGTTCATCCTTTACTCCCCACTGGAGCTCCTAGGTGCCCAAATGCGCTGAAGTTTCTAACCAAGCCCTCCTTGCTCTAGTCAGTGGCTCCCACTGGCCCTGCTCTCTCATTTCTGTGCCCCAGCCCTGTTCACAAAGCACAAGGGGTGTGTGTGCCCGTGCCCGGGGACATTGGTTGGCTGCTCCCAGCCGGCCTATGGTTGAATGCGAGAGTCCATCCCTCCCCTGGCCAGATTGCTTCCAGTCTCCTTGCCCTGAGCGTCTGGCTGGTTTCTAAGCACCCCAGTTAATTTGGAGCCCCATGGCTGTTTCGTCTGGATGACCTTAGTAGACCAGGCATGGCACCGAGGCCGGGGCAGCTGAGCATAGGTTGCAGCAAGGACAGAGGCTCACGCTGGCACAGAGCAGCCCTGGAGCTGACACAAGGTGGAGCCAAGCCTGCGCCTGGTACAAATCTCACAAGGTGCACGCCCAACCTGGCACCTGATGGCACACTTTTAGCAGGAAACCCAGAGGGACACCCAGATCCACCACCAAATAAGGCAGAGAGGCTGGTGGCGGCATGGACTTCACCTTGCCTGCTAGCTCTCCCAGGCTGTCCTGCTTGTGGCCCGAGCTTTTCTTTTTCCTGCACAGCACTCTTTTCTCCCTGAGCGCTTCTGCACTTTCCTTTCCCTCTTTTTTTCTGTCCTAAAATAAAGAGTAATCTTTCACATTTACCAGTTATCCCTGTCAATTCATTGAAAGAGACCATAAGATCCTGGGAAATACTGTGAATCTGCACTCCAAATAGTTTGTTCAGGGCACTTTGTCCTTTCTTTTCTTTTAACCTTTGAAAGATACTTTTCCCCACTTACATACTTTGATTACAGTCCATATGGCCATACTATAAGCACTATCGATGAATTGATGACTTGGGATTGCACTAACATATCTTAGACTTACATTTTTGTCAGTAATATTTCAATAAAAACATGTAGCAACAGTGTTGAAAAGCTGGCATGTAAACATTATCGCACAGCACTGCTGATGAATAATAAAGAATCTAGTAGATATTTAGTAAAAAAGCTTCAGGCTGAGGCAATACTGTCTCATAGCAAAGGGAAGCGCACCCCCACTGCCAAAGACTGGAAAACAGAAGTTAGCCCTTAAGAATGGCTGAGAGCAGAACTATGCAGCAGCCAGGTGACTCTACTTATCTGAGGTGGGCCTGGCTAGTGGCACAGGTGCTTGCTGCTGTGGCTTAGAGGCTCTGCGCGTGGACTCTCAAGTGACTGCATTAGTTTTACTAAAGGGTCATATGCCCCATCTCAGTTACTGTCCTCTTGTTGCTGGGGCCAAATACCCAACACCTCAAATTAAGCAAAGAAAGGTTTGTTTAGTTCACAATTTGTGGAAGTTTCAGTCTATACTCAGCCAGCTCCAAGGCAGAGTGGCATGTGGCAGAGGGCAGCAGCTCATGGTAGCAGAAAACAGCAAGAGCAAAAGGGAGGAGCAGCAGCAACTGACAGCAAGTCTGTCTCCCTTGTGCTGCCTTCAGGCTGTCTACCCCAGGCCTGGTGTAGCACTTACACTCGTAATCCCAGCAGCACTCATACCTATAATCCCAGCAGCACTCACACCCATAATCCCAGCAGCACTCATACCTATAACCCCACTTATCATAACTTCTAAAAATCCACCCAATGACTGCATGAAGCTTTGGGGGGACAAATAGACATAGACTATGACATGACCTTAGTCATTAATAACTGAGCTTAAGTCCACCCCAAAAGAACATTGTGATAATGCAGAATCTCCTCATTGTGTTGAAGGTGAGCTAATACTGGTAAAGAACCCAAATTAACTGCTTTATATGAGAAACATAAATTTTTCTGAAGCCTAAAGCTTACACAGTTTTCCAGCTCTCATGTAAGGAAGTTAAAGAAAAGAAAAAAAAAGCAATGCAAAAGTAAGTATGTACCAGCCAGCATCAGTGGAGAAGTCAGAGCACAGACCCAGTGCCTCTTCTTTAATGGCCCGAGAACACCTGCGAACACCTGCTTCTTTGGCTGTGATAATACCCTGAAGGTGTGCAGCAGACCAGAGAGTGTTCAAGAGCGACAGCCGGCCCTGGCCACCGCTCCCCAGTGAACATGTTCTTCTGACTTCCCAGTGTGTGTCCTCTGTTATGCTTCCGGTTTACCCCTTGGGCTTCTCACACAAGATAAAGAAGGAGGTGTGTAAGCTTGCGTGTCTAGTTTACTTCACTTCAGTTACGGTCTTGAGGGGCATTCACGTTTCTACAGCTGAGTCTAGCTGCGTCTTGTCCACCTTTGCAGCTCGTACCTTCCCCCCTAGACTGCACCTGAACGTGTCCTCCCCTCCTGATTCCCCCCTCTTCTTGCCATTGGTTTGGTACAATTACCATTCACTACATTTCAGAGTCAGTAATATGTCAGCTTGATTGAACAGTAAACTCCTAAGGGTCTGGGAAAGCTCAGATCTGAGTTTGTCTGCTGATTTGCACACAGGCCAGCCAGCAGAGAGGGGAAGACCCAGGTTGGTGGCCAATGGCACCAGCCATTAGGCTCATAGCCTGGATAGAATGAAAAAGGAGAAGGAAATCTGCCATTTTTTTAAGAATTGACTTGTTGATCCACTGTGTCCTTTGGTCTTAACCAGCTGGTCTCCACTTTGCTCATCTTTCCAATGCTGTCTGCATGGGCAGCTGCCGAGGAAGCTTCCAGGCCTTTGACCTTGGCCTGGGGCTGTGTCCTTGGCCCCTCTTTCCCAGAGGATTCCATCTGCTGAGGCCAAGCAGTGCTGGTTCCTCCTGTTTTCTAGAACACGAATGGCCCTGTGTGGGTTCTGTGGGGTTTGATCTGTGACTACCTAATAAATCCCCAGCACAATTACGCAAGTATTTACTCTGGTCTGCTCCTCTGCTGACTAACACAGTCAGTATGTGCTGTGGTGTTAAGGAAGTGCCTAGACATGTTCATGACTTCCTTATGATCTTGCACATCTTCTTGGTCTTCCCCAGCCTAGTTCCTGCGAGCCGCTCCGAAGTTCACTGTTACTGTTTTCGGCACAGGCCAGAGGTAGGAGGCGGGCAGTATTTTCTGATGTCCTAACTTTTTGCAGTCATAACTGTAAGAGAACATTTATAGGAAACATAAAAGGTCAAAAGAGAGTCAATAATAATTTGAGCTGGGGAAGGTTTAAGTTAGTCTTTAAAAAATAAATGTGTTATCTGAATAAATTTCATGGGCTTGAGTGTGCTATGTGATTTCTCTAAACATCTAAAGGGTTTTTAAAGAGGAAGGTTATCTATAATTAAAGTGCTAAATCTTTAAGTAGTAGTTAAATTATGAATAAGATCTTAAGAACTGGTGGAAATAAAGATGAGGCGAGGAGTTAAGTTATAAATAGTTAATAATGTGTGTGTGTGTGTGTGTGCGCGCGCATGGGTGTGCTGCCTGTGTCACATACATCTAAATACATACATACGTATACTTTTCTGTTTGGCTTGGCATGATTTTTCACATTACCATATTATATATTAAGACAACAGGTTACTGCAGAGTAGATTAAGCATCTTGAGCTCCACAGGAGGCATGAGGAGAATTAGCAAGCACATGAATCCTTAGTAAGACAACTCACTGAGAAGAGACACATGTCAGGGAGATAATGAATCTAAACGTGTTTTGTATTAGGACTATCATAGCCAAGAGAAAGGTGGAGAAATCTAAGTAAACACAATTTGAAACATAGGATGGATTTTACAAAGGAAGAAGACTCTGTAAGCATCCCTGACTTTCCCATCCCATCTCTTGCAAGCATAGGAAGGCACGGGGTACATGGGGCTGACTTTTCTCCCCCACACTGGTGGACCCCAGCAGGGGCTGCACCTTCTTGTGGAGGGGAAAGACCCGTTGCTCCTGCCATGGGCCTTGGCTGGCACATGGTGGCCATGACTCACGGAACAGTAGAGGTGACACTGTAGCAGTTCCAGGCCCAACCTGTAGGGGGGTTGGCACCTTTGGTCTTGGAACCATTAGGGAAGGAATCTAAGTGCCCTGCTGAGGCACCCGTCTGGTGAGGCCCAGGAAGTACGGGATGGAGGAGAGGCTGGATGTGTTCGCCCCTGCAGCTGCTCCTCTGAGATTGGTGCATGAGGTCACATGGGACCTCTGCTCCCCGCTACATACCATGGGGACCTCTGTCAACACCTGCCTGGATTCCTGGCCAGGAAATTCTAAAACAGAATGAGACTTGTGTTGCGTAAAGCCACTTTGGGAATGTGCATTATGTAATAATAGATAACCGGAAAACTATAAGTTCGATCACTTTAGGAAGAGATATAATGTTAATTTTGGGAGGTGACTTTTTACAGACATTAACCAGCATAGTTATTCCATTAAGGATACTGCATCAATCTATAATTCAGAAGTAGCCACCTCCCTAAGCAGAGGCCGTCAGATACCTACTATCTCCTCGGCGCAGATGACTCTGGTCCTGAAGCCCCTGAAATACTGAGCTGCAGGTCTTTGCTGCTTTCGCCGTGCCTGCGTCCAAGACGACCGCCTCTGCGGGCGCTCCTGGGGAAGGACTGCGTGGTCCTCCCCAGCAGCCTGCCCTGCCTAGAGCTGCTCTCTAACTAGGACTCAGCGACTGACTCAGACACTCAGTGAGCACAGAAGCATCAACCAGGCGGGGTCGTCAGGGGCGGCGGGAGTTTATACAAGTACGTGTGGGAGGCGCGTTCTTCGCCGCACTGTAGCGTGCTGCCTCTAGACCTTGGAGCTGCGGGAACTCTAGAGCGAATGCAGTTCACAAGTGTTTTCTTCTTCCTTGTCCAGTACTAATAGGTACTAGCTGCCGACATCCTTGTTTTGTTCAATTACCATGTTGTTCTTGTAGGTAAAAGTTTGTTAAATCCCAAATACACAAGAATAGGAAAGGGCACATTTAAGTTGGGCATGTGTAATGTACATATTGAAATTAGACTGTCATCAGATGAGTAAGATATATAGACCCAGTTTATCAGCCCTTCGGCAATGATTTTTCTATAATTTAGGTGAATGAAAAATAGATTCAGCATAAATATTATTACAGGAGGAATAATTAAACCAACGCTCGCTTCTGGCGCTAGAAAAGGGTGTAGAGAAGAGAGAAGGCCAATGTGTTAGTGACACAGAAAGGCAATGTCCCGTCGCTTGGGGGCACCTTCCTCACGCAGGGTCTTCTGTGCTCTTCCATGTGGGCTGGGGAGGCCCAGGCTGCAGTTCAAACGGTGTTTTTGTCATGCTGGATGATATGTTATTCCTGCTAGCAAAACCAATATGTATTTAAAACAAACTATTTGTCACAAATCTCTCTCTCTATGTGTTCCCTTCCCAGTGAAGACACAATGTGACAAGAAGCAGGTCTCACTGTCTGTATATTTCTGTAACTTGCCCACTGAAGTAATCAGTTCTTGTGTGACAAGAAACCGGACAGAGGAGAGCTGAAGTCTCCAGAAGCGTGGCTTACGTGGTGTGCACACTTGGAGGTACAAAGCTATCGATTAAGTCATGTCACGATTTGTGGAAAGGACCCAGAGGAAGTCGTTTTCATGGGAAGCAGGGAAGGGATTTTTTAAAAAGACAAAAGGGCTTTCTTTGCAAGAGTCACTTGAGGTAGGTGATACCCGTGTTTTGACAAAACGTTCACTAAGTACCCCTGTGTGCCGGGCTCTGTGTACCTGCTAGGACTTAGATAGCGACATCGGCCACAGAAGCATGCCATCCACAGAGGGAGAGTCGGGTGGGACTCCGTGGGCTGGGCAAAGGCTTCCTAAAGTAAGTGACATTTATTTGAAGAGAGAACAGGAGCTGGAGTCCCCCTGCCCACTGCCCCTGCCACCAATCCCCCGCCCTCCCACTGAGG
Organism: Octodon degus; assembly: GCF_000260255.1. Lineage (NCBI taxonomy): Eukaryota > Metazoa > Chordata > Mammalia > Rodentia > Octodontidae > Octodon > Octodon degus. Next base: position 3,765,954 of record NW_004524615.1, read on the forward strand.
CAGCAGCACGAACAGATACTGTTGACTACTTTTGCTCTTACCTCCAGTTGACAATGCAGCAATGGAGGGTTCATAAGGGAAGTGAAGCATTGCATTTGGCTCCAGGTGGTGCCACGAATCAGGGCCTCCGACTGACAGCCAGTTGTCATCTGTCTTTCGTGAATCACAGTAGGAGTCCTTCGTGAGAGCAAATCTAGGTAGACAGCACCTTCTTCCATTTAATGAACTCTGGATGCCATATTCAGTTTGCTTTCTGTTTTGTCTCAGCGGGTGAACATCTTTCCTTTTCTCTGGCTCTTTATTTGCCTTTTGTGACAATAACCGTCTCCATATGCCGAACACCACCACGTGCAAAGCATTGCGTGTTCCCGTTTCATCTCTCAGCAGCCCTCTGACGGAGGTGCTGTCCTGTGCTTCCCAGGGATGGCAGAGCCCTGGGAGCACTACTGCCCGCAGTCTCACTTGTTACGCATGATGCTGGGGCGCACACTGGCCCATCTCTGTCTGCTTCGCACCCTGCAATGTGAACTGCCAGGGTGGCTTGGGGCAGGAAGAGAGTGGAGGGATGGTGTCGTGCTGGGCATGGGGGAGTCAGGCAAAAGGCAGGCTCAGGCGCCTCTTCACATTTGGTGGGCAGCAGGCGTTTCCTCCACTGCATCTCCCCAGTGCTCCCTACAGATTTGCTATGAGTGAGAAGTGCCAGGCTTCTCCATGGAGCATTTCACTATGTGTTGCGGCTTAAAACTAGCGCGTGCCTGGGAGACCTGTGTACGCGGATGGTGACTGGGTCGTGGCGTGTTCTGTGCTTGCTGATGGATCCACCCTATGGGGGGTTCAGTAGCGAAAGCGCTGTGAGGAGTCGGGCTTGGTGGGAGGTGGTCACTGTGGTTTCCCCAAGGGGGTGCTCTCATCCTCGTCCTTTCTCTTGCACTGTTTCCTGGTAGCTTGGAGACGGCAGCCAGCAGCGCTGTGTCTGCCTTGGAGCTCAGTGGCTATGGCCTGGCAGCCCTGAGATCACGAGCCAGGATAAGCCCCTCCGCGAAACTGGGGTTCTGAGGACTTTCTAGCAGAGGGAAGGTGATTGATACATTATGGGGGTGCCTTCACTTCATCGTATGGACAGGTTTTCCTGGCGAATGGAGGACTAGGGCTTGGAGTTCTTGTTGCTGTCCCAAGGCCCTGTAGGACAGTGGCTCTCCTCTTGAAAGCCCTCCTGACTACCTGGCCTTGCCTTGTGTCCCCTGGAACCCCCATCCGTACTCTTCCAAGTGTGCTCTGTGGACCGGGGGGACAGCCCTCCCTGGGAATGAGGTGGGCAGGTATGCGGAGCTCAGCGCCACGCTGGTCTTCTGAGCGAGGACCTTCTTGTCAGCACGACCCGGGTGCTTCACAGGCACAGTTAGGCCTGAGAAACACTGTTGGGCGCCTTCACATCTCTCACTGGGGACGCACCTGCCTGTGGCCAGAGTGCATCAGACGTGCCTGCAATACTGGGGAAGTAAAATGCCAGTCTTCAGACTCTGCAAAAACGTGTGCTGTGTCATGAACTCTAGTGATAGCACCTAGAACTCCTTTTAAAAGTTCTCTGTGAAATTCTAATATCCACCTCTCTTTCAACCTTGCCAAAATGGGAAAACCCCATTTTGACATCATTACATAATGATGCCTTGTCTTTTGCAGAGACTATTTCTAATAAAAATGCCATGTAATCAGTTCCTGTTTTATTCTGAGCATTTGGCTTTTAAAGTGTCACACAGATATAGTGGTAAAGGTACTTAAGAACACTCTAAAGTTTATCTGGGAAAATATGTTGCACAGTTTCTTTTGTGCAGCCTTTCTACTATTATCTTGATCTGCTCAGATTTTAGTTTGTCATGTAGCAATCAGTGCAAACTCCGATGCTCAAGTTCAGCATGCCGAACTTTTCGAGGTATTCAAACGTGGAGTCCCACGCCATGCAGACACGCATGTGGGAAAGCAGCAGTTGAATCCTTTCCATTTCTGTGAAATCACAAAATCTGAAGTCTTTCATGTCAACACATGAAAGTGAGAAACACATAGAGGAGTAAGATGCACTCTGTTCGTTAGCTTCTGTTACGCTTTGCGTCTGGGTGTCCCTCAAAGCCTCATGCGGTTGTGGGAGGGCTTCTAGAGTGTCGGACGGGCTCGCGGCCCGGTGCTGGGATCGCGGGTGATGCTGCACCTGCCCTTGGTGGTCTCTGTGCAATACAGAATAAGGAGGGAAAGAGGCCTGCCCTCCCCTCTGTTCCTCTTGGTGCTTTGGCTGTCTTCTGCTGCCTGGAACTGCTGCCCTGTGCCATGTGCCGCCCTGCACTGGAGCCAGCCAGCTATGGACTGAAGCCCCCACGGCCTGTGAGTTAAATAAGGCGTGGCTGAAAGCATTGCCAGGAGCCACTTCTGTGTCTAACTCAGGGCTCAGCAGTATTCACCTGTCACTTGCACCCAGGGAGATAAACCTCATTAGATCTGGGCTGTGACTATAATAAAAGAGGTATTTGCGTTAGTATCTGAAGTATTTGTATTAATATTTGAAGCTTGAATAGTACCCTGTGGGTGGAGGATGCATTCTCCTGCAGGACCTGCTGCAGATGGTTACTGAAGGAGGAAACTCTTGGGTTCTATAAGCAAGCTCGCTCTCCCGCTCAGCGGTGTGAATGTGTGTTGGGAACACAACACTGAGTTTTGTGGGTCAGCTGTGTAACTGGTGTCTTGACACATGATTGGGGACCAGATGTTGACCTCAGGCCTTCATGCTGATGACCTTGCTGGCCCTCCTTCCTGCCTGCTTCATGAGGGAAACAGGTTCTAATTTCAGGTAAAATCGGGGTCTCCACAATGCAGGAAAAGGCAGCGTGAGGTAAGAGCTCTTCTGTGCTTCCCTGGGAGTTAAGCATCTGAGAGTCTCCCCGTAGGCCGGGCGGAGTGTGGTGGTGGGTGGCTGCCAGGGTGCGGCCCTGCTCCTGGTCCAGTGATCAATTTTGAAAAGACTGAGCCATAGCAAACAAAGTTCTGCAGTGCTATCGTGACATAGAAGGTGAGACCCAGAGAGCCCAGAGTGGCGGTGTCCCCAACACAGACCTGAAAGCACTGTGACATTTGTGGAGCTTTAGGAGGGAAGGACAACCGAGGGACAACTTGACATCTCATGTTTACTCATCTGTTCACTAGAAAACACAGTCAGAAGCACTTTGGCCTCCGGTATCAACCAGCATCACTATTTTGAGCCGCTGTCTTCTATTTGGGCTGCTAAGGAAGGGCCTGAACTACTGAAGTAGTGGGTGGACCACAGGCAGAACCAAGGGGTTTCCATCCACGCATGGTGGGAAACACCTAAGCCACTGAAGTAGCACGTGGACGACTGAAGAACGCCTGGGCTGGGAGAGCAGCCTGTGAATGGCTGAGGCGGCAGCTGGACCAGGGGATGGCAAGCGTCAGCAGCAATGTTTATTTATAATTTTTATTGATTTTAATGAGAAAAAAGATAAAATAGTGATGAAACCGTCTCAAAAGAGCTTAGTAGGACAGTTACAGTAATTAATACATTGCATATTGTTGACCTTGTAGTAGTTATTTAGAGGACAGGGTGCAGACATGATATCTTGTCTAAACAGTATTAGTACAGACTTTTTTGCTATCAGTTGCTAAGCAACCTAGTGTCATGTGTTACTGACTTCACAAAAGTGTAAATAAAAGGCAGTTTTGTTGTGGAAAAAAGGGTGGAAAATAAAAACATATGCATGTGTACACAAGAAAGTTAGGATAGATATACAGCTGCAGCAATACTTAGAATTAGTTTCAGATATGACCCTGCAGAGAAAGTCTGTAGCGACCGTGCAGGCCACCGCCTGATGCTGTCATGGCTAGATGAGGAAACAGACGCAGGAGAGCAAACAGGCTTTGCAGACAAAGTGAATCCAGCAAGGGCACATGACTTGGACCAAGTTAGGCTGAAATTCTCATCAGGGCTAGAGCTTGAACTCAGACAGTTCTCTTCTTCTGAGACATGTCTTCAGTTTTATTGTAGAAGTTAAAAGAACAATGCATTCGTTTGACAAATGCTTACTGTGTATTTTTATTTTTCACACTTGGCCTCTCAAGGACAAGAAAACTTGCTGAGTTACTGAAAAAGCGTTTTTTTTTTTTTAAAAGACTCTTTCCTTGGCATGGATTCAGTTTCATTTCCAAATGGAAAGTAAGATGCCACTGCGGCCCTGTGGCTGCCAAAGCCATGCTGTCAGTGATGGTGGAGGATAAGTCGGTAGAGGAAGGTCAGAGGCTTGCTGGACCTCCTGAGGCATCCTGTATGCAGGGCGGGCTGGTGCATGCCTCTCCTGCTCTTGCCTTTTGTCTTGGAAAATGAAGTTGATGCCCTGGGAGACTAGGGCGTGGCAAAACTGGCTGGGGAAGCAGGCGGGGCTTGTTGAGTACAAGATCCCAATACATGTGCAAAGCAGGTCCCTAGGCCCTGAGCAAGGACTTCTCTCAGTAGAACTTGAGCAGGTTGCTAGGAGGATGGCCTAGACCTGGTGTCGGCATGAGGTGGGGGACCCCAGCACCACCTCAGGACCTGTGCAGACGTTCTCTTGGGCTTCCTCAAGATCTGGAACACGTGTAGGGTGCAGACATCACGGGAGCCCTCTCTCCTGCCTCCTTGTGCACCTTCCCTGCTTTCCCAGGGCATCCTTTTGCACGGCCCAAGCTCCTTCTGCAGAGCATTTCTTCCCCGCTCTTCACTTTTGCTTTTTCAAATGAACTGAGTCACTATTTTAGTCACTTTATCCAGTCCTTTGTAGAAGACAAGAAAACCATGAAATCTAACTCCAGAGGACGAGGTAAGTACCCAGAACAGTAACATTTCACTGGAGACCCTTCTGTAGAAGGAACCACCTGACAACACTATTGATGCTTACATAAGAAATTCCAGTCAAGGTTTGGGTAAGAAAAACATTATTATCAGAAAATCATTATTTATAAGAAATACTTTAAAGGAAAGATGGCAATCTACTGGTGTAGAGACCCTATGAATCTCACAAAGCTTGTTTCTTAATTTGCATTTTGAAGTTATTCCCATTATATAGACTGTATCCCTTTTTTCGTTGAATTTTATCTGTTAAGGCAAGAAAGATAGATGATTACATTTGGATTTGTAGCCATTGTTAGGTTTTTCAGTGGTGCAGCCAAGAGGCAGAAATAAAAGAAGGGGAAGGGAGCTTTTATTAACTCTGGAGACAGGGAGAGGATCAATAGCAGGCGAGATGAGACATCCTCTGACCTGAGACGGTGGAAGGCTGAGATTATGGATTCTGCTAGGGGTGGAGTTTGAGGGGCAGGTTTAGTAGCACCTGGAGGCTGATTGGGGTCTCCCATGTGGCACAGGAAAGGTGAAAAGAAATTGTATCCAGGACTGGGGTGGGGAAGAAGGAGGAGGTGGCCTTTGGGAAGATAAGCTGTTGTTTTGGGGCTTCAGCTGTGTTAGAGGACCACCATAATAATCCAGCAATTTACACTTGGGCCAGAACTGATCAGCCATCATGGCACAAGGCAGAAGCCTGGTCAACAGGACCCTTGTTTTTGAGGAGGAGGGGCACAGGGGAGGGACTGCAGAGAAGTGGGACCTCCTACCAGGGCTGTGGGTCTGCGGGTACTGGAAGCAATGACTCAGCAAATCTAAGGCTGAAAATCAGTTCTGACATGGCAGCAGGCGCAGACCGTGGCTGTTGGCATTAACAGTCTGGGAAAGGAGGCACTTGGTGTCTTGGCAGGTGTTTTCTTAAAATATACACTACAAAGAAAAAAATACAGGATAACAGTGTCACAGAAAAAAACAAAGAATCAATGAGGTTGTAAGAAATCATTCTATGTAATTTTATATCACATTTTTCTTCTTTTATTTTAAATTAAAAAAAATCTTTTATTTGTTTGGTACAAGGCCTCACTATGCAGGTCAGACTCATGGTGATCCTCCTGTCTCAGCCTCCCCAAAGCTAAGATTACACGTGTGCACTACCACGTCCAGTTTTGGTGGCTGGCACAGCCTCACCTGGGGCTGGCACAGCATGTGATACCAGGGATCAAACCTGGGTCCTTGTGCTTGCCAGGCAGGTGCTTATGCTGCTGAGCTATTGCCCCAGCTCCAACATCTTTCTTCTGGTTGGTTCAGATTCCTTGGCTTATAGACTAGATTCTGTCCTTCAGTGAAGTTAATCAGGGAGGCATAAGTAAAGGAAAAGTAGCCCCTGATCCTCCAGGATTTTGGGTACTCTGTCATGGTGGATGCAGGAATAGGGGCTGCAGGGACTGCAGGGTTGCTGCCTGCCTGGGCAGCAAGGAGCAGGTTATTTGACCCAGCGGGATGCTGCCCCTGCTGCCCCCCTGCCCCCTGCTCATCTGCCCGCTGTCCTTCACAGGGCTGCTGTCAGATTTTAAAGCTGGAAACCCTAAAGCCATGCACACATGGGACTTGCAATGTATCTGACTTTTTGAAGGTGGTCTGGTGATTAAAGTGCAGAGGTGGCCGTGTCCGGCACTTCTCTGTGAGCTATTTTGCCCAACAAGGGCAGATGGTGCCCCCTGAGAGTGCCAGCCCCAGCCTGCCTGCCCTCTTTCATGGTCCGTTCTTGCTTGTCCAGAATGAGCCAAGTCGCCTTCTGAGGGACAGAGCTCTGGACTGCAGTGTGGTCAAGCCAAGTGGGATGTATAATGTGTGATGCCGCTTTCCAGCCTTGAGCTGATCCAAGAGGGACCACCGGCACTCAGATGCAGTGTGGACCCATTACAGACCAAGAGGAGGAGGCGGTGAATGGGCACCCGGGTGGCTTGTGCTTGCCGGACTGTCACGGAACTCAGTTGCTCAGAGGAAATCGGGGCGAGAGCTGGGCAACTGAGCTCCACCAGACCTGTGACCTGTGTATATCACCTGCCAGTTGTGCCTCTGGCTCTGCTGGGGAGAGCTTCTGGGGCTTCCAGCAGCAGAAGGGGAGGCCTGGCCATGTGGTGGTGGCCCCACAAGCAGGCAAATGTGGGAAAGAAAGAGGATGGTGCTGCCCATGTGCATTTCTTCCTCTTAACCTTAGAATAATGTTCCCATTCCATTCTAGGAGAGAAGGGCTAAAGCCGCTGTGGAAGTCAGCATGGGTGTCGGTGCCACACCTAGCCAGAGGAAGGTAAAGGGAGAGACGCACTGCCTGCACGGCCTCCTCCTCTTACCTGTTTAGAAGACACTTTGCATAGGATACAGAGGTTGGTGTCTGCCGGAATCCCAGGCTGCGAGGAGGGGTGGGGCTGCGAGCTCTGTGCCTGCTGGCTCTCCGTCCTGAGGCAGCTCTGCCGACTCAGGCTTCCCACACTTCTCTGTCTTCTTACTTTTTCCAAGAAGAGCCGGGTCTTGAAATCTGATAATGCGGATGGAAGCATGCGAGTTAACAGGAACATGACTTGGTTTTTCTAAGCTAGTTTGTTCATCTCAGAGGAAAACTGTGTTTCTTTTGGGGCTGTACAACTTCTAGCTCTTCCTACTTATTCTCAGTTCTTTGGCTGTCTACTTCCTTGTCTTTCCTTCCTACTGAGGATTAGGCCCAGAGCCTTCACACTGAGCTGTCCCCCAAGATTGCAATGTTTTGGGGCAGGATCTTGTTAAGTTGCTGCGTTGTCCAGGCTGTGCTCCACTGGGAGCCTGCAGCCCGAATCTCCTGGAGCGCTGGGGTTAGAGGTCCGTGCTCCCTGCCGGCCTGTCCTGCCTTGGGCTTATCCAGGAATGAATGTCTCTGGAGTCAGGAAGCCTAGACTGCCAGACGTCTCCGTGCTATGGCTCTGTCTAGATGTTCCCCCAAAGCCTCATGCAGCCATGGGGCGGGGGTTGGAGGCAGCTGAAGCTAGAGTTCGTCACTGAGTCTTGCTCCAATGCTGGGGTTACAGACACCCGACATCAGCTGTGCCTGGCACTCCCATTCTGCTGGAAGATTCAAGGAAACTGCAGCGACCCAATCATGTCCCTATTGCAGTGACAGGGGAGGGAAGCCTGTCTGGTTCCCTTGCTTCCATTTCTTTTGCACCACACCCTCCATCCTGCCCCAGTGCAAGCTCTTAGAAGTCCGCCGTGAGGCTGCTTCCTGGAATTTCAGGCCTTGATAAATAATGACAATGATGGATCACTGAGTGGATTAAACTTCCATTTGTATCCCAAAATAGATACGGAGTCTTGAATGCAAATCTGACAGTAACTTAAAAAGTGAGTGGTAGTGCTCTGCCATGGCTTTATTGTTCCTATAAAAGACGGGTGCGTTCTCTCGCTCGGAGCCAGGGCACCTGGGGTGGGCGAGGCTGGCTGGGGACCTCCTGCGCTGTGAGTCAGAAGTCATGCACTGCTCTGGGGCTTTCATTCCCCATCCACATGCAGAGCAGCTTCATCTCCCATTCAGAGTCCAAGTCCACAGCGTGTCACTAGCCCGGGGCCCCTCCTCCCGACGTCTCTGAAATCATGCACAATTATCTCTCAGAATTTTTTTATCAATATTTTTAAATCCTGAAACTACACTTGACTACTTGAATTTTAGTATTGAAAGTTCCTTAGACAGGAAATGACTTATGGATTATTTATCCCTGGGAGCTCAAGGAGGAGACTAAGAGGGCCTGGGTGGTGGTGGTGGTGGTGGTGGTGGTGGTGGAGGTGTGTGTGTGTGTGTGTGTGTGTGTGTGTGTGTGTGTGATGATTCAATCTTTTGGGGGGGGTGTTGAAATGTGTTACGGGACTGTAGGTTTTCTTTGTTCTCAGATTGGTCCTGGACCCAAACATAGGGTAGGGCACAATTCCCAAGATATACAGAGACAGTCTCCTTAGGGGAAGACAGGGAGCTAGCAAGGGAATAGGCCTGTCTTCTCCTGTGGTCTTCCTCGAGGGCACCTGTGTAGGCTGGAGCAGTGGCTTCGAGGGACATCAGTGAGAGTTAGAGAACTGTCCCAACACCTCCCAGGAATCTGTCCACTTCTGATGGGAGTTCTTCTCCTTAGAGACCCCACGGGCTCCAAGGGTCTGTCTGAGGAGAAGTCCTTCTAAATCGCAAGGAGCTGTATTTTCTAAGTTTTGTCTATGAAGCTTTGCTCTATCATTTTCTGGGATTTTGTATTTATTAATCTCTGGTTTTAGACCCAAATTTAACAATAGTATCTGAGCATGTAACAGTTCCCTACAATGCAGGCAGTGATTATATGCTGCAAATATGCGATAAAAATGAAACCGTGAATCGTATTTCAGAAACCCACACTATGCAACATGATAATCTAACTGGAGGGGGCACTAATAAGCTGTAAATATATAGTTTTTGATAGTCTTCTTTTTGTACTGGGGATTGAACTCACTTGCGAGGCAGGCGCCGTGCCACTGAGATGTATCCTTGGTCCTTCTGTATTCTAATGGGAGAGTATTTGACTGTCTAAAACCTTAGTATCATTTTCTATTAATTACTTACAGTTTCCATTCTAAATGGGAAGACACGCTGCTCATGGTCCGATCACTTAAGTTCTGGACTTCAAAGAGAATGAATGCATGTAATGCCATACCCATGTCACAGTCTTCATTCCATCCCAGATCTCCCTGAAGCACAAGTGACAGCCACAGTGGTCCCTGCTCTATGGCTGGAGGCTGCAGATATCACAAAGCCCTATGTATGTTTTTTTATGCATCTGTATCTCTGCAGAAAGTCAACTTAGATATTCAAGTTCTAACTTTAACAAAAATAATGTACTAAAATAGGACCATTGGCATAATATACGGTAGCAAAACTGCAAGCCAGTGCCACCACTCTCACCACTCATGTGGAGTGGGGCCACTATGGGGTACAATGAGGGTGGCTTTGATGCCAGCCTTGTGACATGGCCTCTCTCTGTCTGATGACTAACAGCTGCCAAGGGGCTGCCAGGCAGGTGGGAAGGGTGTGGACATACTGGACAGGCATGAACACCTTTGTTTCTTGGCGGCATGGGTCAGGATGCACTGAGAATGGCCTTCGCTTTCAGAAACACCAGTTGCCCGTTTCTGCACCTTTCCTTGGAATCTTCTCAGATGCTGGGTCAGGAGAGCCCAGATGGAGGTGCCTGCTGCAGGACGGCCTCCGCAGCCATGGCCACAGAGAGCCGGCAGCTCATGCTGCACCTGCCAGCGTCTTGCAGCTGACCACGCAGCAGGCTAGCAGAGCAGCAGATTTAGTTATTCCCTGTAAGTGTAAATGATGTCCAACCACAGGGCTGTGCTGTCTCAGGTGCCAGGAACAGTACCCGATGGCCCCAGCAGGTGGCAGTGTGCAACACCAGAAAAACAGCCGCTGAAAATGTGCCCCAACGCACGGCCCTCTCTTCCTGTGACTGCTCTCTTCTTAATACATGACTATGCGTGTGTTGCGTAAGACATAACTTTGTAGTATGTCCATGGCATGTAGTTCTGAGGTTACTAATAACAGAGCTAAACTGACGTGTGCTGAGGCTGCATTCCACGCTTTCCATTACTGCTTTACTGCAGTATGTACTGCTTGTCATTTAATGTTCCCAATTTTTATTGTTGTTGATGTCAGTGTATGTTTTACAGGCAAGGAAATGAAACACTTGGAACCGTCACAGCTACTAAGGACGCCAGACTTTAAGCCAAGACGTGTGGCGTTTTACATCTATGGCATGCTGCTTGATCATTGGAAATGTGCTGATTAAAATGAAAAGTGCCAGCAAAAGCACTTGATTTTTGAGAAAAGGGACACGAATGCTAAAGGTAGTTGCAAGACTCTGGAGATGCTGAGGTCACTAAAGAGGCAAGCGGTAGGAAAGAAATGAGTGAGCCAACCGGAGAGTCATTCCAGGAGAGACAGCGGAGGAGTTCAGCGTGCAGGCCCCACCCTGGAACAGCCTGAGGCACGGTGAGGACAGCAGAAGGCGAGGAGGCATCGGGCAGGAGCAGACCCTGCCCCAGGCGGGTGGGGTGGGAGCGGCAGGGCGGTTCTGGGCACTGTGTGCGGGAGTCACAGCTTGGTCTAATTCCAGGGTGAGTCCTGCTTCTCTGCTTGGTCTGCAGAGACGAAATCAGCTTCCGCAGCCCCACAGCTGCGGGCTTCAAGAGCCTATAGGGTATTTGTTGCTAGCCTCTTTTCCTTGTGTGAACACCAGGAAGACTAAGGAAGTTTAAGGATGATTATTTAATTTTTTTTCATTTATCTATCATCTATCCATCCATCCTTCCATCCATCCGTTATCTATCTATCTATCTAATCCACCTATTTATCATCTACCTACCTAATTCTGACTCTTTCCAGAACTTACTTTTTGAATTTGAATCAATTTATCACCCATGCACAAAGGCCTAAGGTCACGCATGCTGCCGGTGGTCCCAGCATCCTGCGGGCGCTGCTGTGGTGCTGCACGAGCTCCGCGAGTCGATCAGCTCGGCTGTTTTTCTCTCCTGAACACTTAGCAGCACTTGATGGCGAAAGCATTCTGAGCACTGTCTTCTGTCTTCCTGAATTCATGCTGCTTCCTTGTTATTTATACTTTCCCTGCCGTGCAAGTGTGCACCAAGACTTCTGCGTCCTTCCTCTCTGTCACGTGGTACCATCAGCCAAACTTTCCCCATCACTCCGCACTCCCTGCCCTCCCCAGCCAGCAGGAACCACCATAGCTTTAAATGTAATTATTTACTAGCTCGGTCCTGATGTCCCCAGTCGTTGAGCCTCTGTTCTCACTCATGCCACTTGCTACTATCTGGATACGGTGGGCACTCCTGCCCTTTCACGTGTCTGTCTGTCTTGTTTTCTGAACACAGATGCAGCCCCTTACAGTAAGGGTTATTATAACCCTCTACCCCCCTTTCAATAATGGTTACTGCAACAATGTCAATATTGACCAGAGGAAAGGCAGCCAGGATGGGCAGGAGAATGTCAGTCAGGCGAGAACAAATAGCAACCAGCTTTTAAAGCCAATATGAAGTGAAGCTTCTTCCTGCATTATTAACTCATGGCTATAGACTTTCCCTTGCTACACTAGTACATTGCTGAGACAGACAGGGCCTGTATCCTGCAACTCAGTGCTTCCCTACTAACACTTGGCAAAGAACTTCCTCCAGCAGGATTTCACCAGCTCCAGTGGGTGGGCTGCTACACGGTGCAGCTGAAGGGGCACCTGGTTGACCTCAGCTAAGCCTGGCACCTCTCTCCTTGCTCATCAGCAGCCATGTGCCCAAAGGGGGCCGTCTGTGCTGATGTCAGACAGAGAGCCTTTTGCTCTGAGAGTATGAGGGGAATGGAGAGGAGAGAATGAGCTCAGGCGTGCTCCGGGGCACTCTCAGGACTAAGATAGTGCCTTCTTCCATCTGTAAACTAGGAAATAAATGAAGCCTACAGACGCATGAGTGATCTGTCCACCTATTCCACAGCCTCTGTCCAAGGCAGGAACAGGAAGTTGAGGCAGGAAGACCAGACCCTCAGAGGAAAGCTGGTGGAAAGGAGTCCAGCTATTCAGGGAGGGGTGGGCATGGTAAGGCCCAGGCCTGTCCTCCTGAGGATGCTGGTGGCTCTCCGCCTTGGCATATGCAAAGCCCTCTGGTAATAATAAACCCATCCTCTTTTGGTGTGAGCCCTTCAGCACTGGACTTACACTGGGAGAAACAACGCCAAGGAGGCTTCCGCCCTTGGTGGACGGTCCGCTGGGTGGTGGCAGGTGGGGATGAACCCTGTGGCAGAAGGTCGTGGAGAAGTGGGGCTGCAGCCCTCCTGGCAGAGACTGGAAGAGACAGTCAGGGAAAGAGATGGGGAAGTGGCATCCACACGAGTGTCCTGGGCTCTCTCTGTGGCCAGCGCTCCCTGCGCCCTGTGGGCACTGACCACCAGGCTAATCCACGTGAAGTTGTACCGTCTTCTGGGCCTCGCTGCTGAACAGCGCTGTCCTGGGGATGAAGAGCTCAGTGACTGAGCTGCGGTGGGCATGCCACACTGACGCGCAGCACTTGCTGTGCTACGTGAAGTGAAATTTAGCCAGCACCAGCTACAGCTGCATAGACTTCTAAGAAAACCAGTATGAAAACCTGAACTGTACTGTTATTCGAATCCAGACCTTGTGCATGCTAGGGAAGTGCGTTTTGTGCTGTCTCTGGTCTCCTAGCTGTATTGAAGGAAGAGTGGGGGTGCAACGTGTAAGGTAATCTGTCCACTGAAGTCATCGGGATCAGCTGTGCCTGACCAGGCTACAGATGACTGGGGTGGGCTGTGTCCAGCTTGTAGAAGGACTGCAGGTGCTCTTGATTCCTGTCCACAGAATGTCAGCAAACACCCGCTTATTTGACACAAACAACCAGCACGTTTGTGTGATATGCAAAGCCCTCTGGTAATAATAATACTGAGTGCGGCCCACCGCTTGGAGCGGACTGCCTGGCGTCTGCGCAGGCGCAGCTCAGGTGGCCACTTCTCCACTGTGTTCGCAGAGGGAGGTGCGTTCCTTTCTTCCTGTACACAGCAGTTCTTGCCTGGCAAGCGCTGTTTCTCGAGCAGTCTGAATCCTATGAGACACACTTACACACCCTTCAACTTTCTTTGAGTAAAAGCTAATCGAAGTTCACTAAGAAGAAAATAGAACTCTTCCGTGGTGCCTCCGAAGGGAACCCACAGATGTGTGAGGGAGGACCACAGTGACACGCGTAGTGTGCACCGGGGCAGTCTTTGTTTCATTTAAAAAATAATTTGAGCTCCAGATAGCTGGGCTTGCAGATAAATGCGAAACGTCTGTGACTGTGGAATCGTAACGATTGTATGGGCAGTCTGAAGAAGTCTTCACAGGAACTTCAATCACACTTCTATCTCTAACATCCACTTAAAGCAGTACATGGGGACGCGAGGAACAAACTGACCAAAACAACAAATGAGAGCAAAACTGAAACACAAGAAGTTTCAATGGAACAATGAACCAGTTTTTATTTCAAATAAAATAGCATATATATATATATATATATATACATATATATGTATGTAACAGATTAACAAAGAAATCAACAAAATGCAATGTTTGGCCCTGATATGAGTTTATGTTAATTAATTTATTTGTTTTTGCAGTACCAGGGATTGAACTCGGGACCCTGCGCTTGCCAGGCAGGCGCTGCAACCACTGAACTATATTCCCGACCCCCTGATAAGAGTTTAAATTCAACCAAATAGATTGTTAAAAAGACTTTTAAAATAGATAACTAAAAAGATACAGCATGGATTTGATGTTGAGGTATATTAAATAATTGCTGTCATCATTATGGTATCAGAATTGTGTAAAGAAAACATCTTCTGGAAATCCATGTTGACGTATGTGTAGAAACTGGTGTGGGAACGGAGATGTGCTCTACAGTATTCGTGTGGACATTTCTGTTTCTAGCTATGGTGGACCCCAGGCATGTGAACTCCTGTGGTCCCACACATGGGATATTTAGGATAAACGTTCTCTAATTGACATGTAAAACACCCTTCCCTGATGTTCAGAGCAAACCCAGCAGCCAGAACCTGAAGGTCAGAAACTGCAGAGAGAAAATGGAATCACCAAGTGGAGCCTGACCTTCTGGGTCTCTTTTTCCCCAGGAGCATTTGGTGATTTTTAAATTAATAAGGACAAGAGGCTGAGAAACCATGGGGGAATCTGATCAGAAGCAAGAGGTCAAGCAGAGCAGTGGCTATCTCACAGCTCTGGGGAAGTCAAATTTAAATTCAGGCCATCAAACCAGTTCGGATTTGGGAGGCCGATTCTAAGAGAAGGAAGGGCTAGAAAAGGTGGCTTTGGAAATCTGAGTCACTTTTCCATTTGAGGGATTTGTTCTCCATGAAGAAACTGAACGAAGGATCTCAGTGTAGAAGCTGAAAAATGGTCTGGGTTTTAAAGTTTTTCATTGGCTTGGAGAATAAGCTGAGGCTTAGGCCTGCCGGGGGCACACCCCGCAGACACCCTGACTTTCAGCTGGGACTCCTAGTTCCAAAGGCAGTCTCAAGAGCAGACGCAGATTCTTCGAGCCCCAGGCTGCTGAGGAGACAGCCGACAGGAGTGGCAGGTGGAGACTCGCGCTGCAGCGCTGGGTTCCTGGTTGGAATAAAAGGTCTTTTGTGCTCCGCTTATCAAAAGCTCAACTCTCACATCAGTGCTCTGTGGTCATTTATGCTCACTCTCCAATATTCAATTAGCAGGTATACCAAAAAGTGGAGAAAAAGCAGGTAAAAGAAGCAGAACTCCAGGGGATCCAGATTTGGGACCTGTTAGAGACTGTCCTTAAAATCACTGTGCTTCTCTGGTGAGCGCAAGGGCCTGAGTTCAATCCCCAGTTCCACCAAAAAAAAAAAAAAAAAAAAAAAAATCACCGTGATTACTAGATTCAGAACAATAAGAAACAGCTTGGAGCATTGGAGTGCATTTAAAAGTCAAAGAAAACTTTCAACTGCAAACCACAACAACTCAAATTGCCCCCCCCCCACACCCGGTACTCAGGACCCTGCGCTGGCCAGGCAAGCACTTATTCTACTGAGCTATCTCCCTGGCCTGAATTGGCCCTATTGTAAATTATATTCAGCACCAAGTCCTGGCAATGGCACAGGACAAGAAAAATGATCACTCTTTGCTGATAGGATCATCAAATGGTGCAGCTAGTTAGGAAGGCAATCCGACACCTTCCTAGAACTAAGCGTAGACTTACAATGGTCCATCAGTTGAACTGCTGGGTATTTACCTGGGTTGAGAAAGCTATGTTCCCGAGGAAAACTCCATGCAAATATTTATAATAACTTTATTCACAGTTGCCCACACTGGAAGCAATGGAGAGGTTTTTAAACAGGAGGATGAGTAAGCAGGCCAGTCTACATCCATACAATGAAATGTTATTCAGTCATGTAAGGAAACAAGCTGTCAGGCCACGAAGGACATAGAGGAGTCTTAAATGCACATTGCTAAGCAGAAGAGCCAGTCTTGAGAGACTGAATGAAAGACGTCATGCTGTTTGGTTGCAATTGCATGATATTCGGTACAAGGTGGAAGTACAGAGACAGTAGAAAGATCAGCAACGCCCACAATTTTAGGGGGAGGCAAAGATCATGGGATTTTTAGGGTGAGGATACTATGTTACATGTGGATACTGAGGTGGCAGATGCATACCATATTACTTTTGTCAAAACCCACAGAACTTTATAGGACAAGGAGTGACCTAGTTCATGCAAATTGAATGAAGACATCCAGGAAGCAACAGACCCCTACAGAGGGGCGTGGGCTATAGCAAGAGGGTCCCACTGCAGAGTGAATGCATGAGACAACCCATTAAGGGGGCAGTGCCGGGGAGAGCTAGTGATCTGGCTAGCTGGAAATGAGTAGGAACTGTGATACTAGAGGTCAGTGAGCTCTTTCTATAGGTGACAAAATGTCCCCCCGTAGGTGCACGACACTGAAGCTGCCATACTCATATGCACTGCAAATGAGCAATTAAATCAGTGGGTGGTGGATGAGGAGTGTCTCCCACGATTAGAGTGGAAATTCATAGCTGAACTAAGGGAAGACCCTGGGATGACACCTGTGCCCATGGGCTAGAGTCAGGATTTAGCTGAGGTTTAGCTGGATGTGAATGCAAGCACCCACAGAGCAAAGCATTTGTCGGTGGGCGTGCATGTGCAAGTTTTGTCTGCATTCATATATTTCCTCACTCTGTGTCAGCTGAGATGGCAGCCGAGGAGTAATGGCCCAGCTGCAACGAGCACCGTCACTCTCAGGTCTAAGTTTCTAAAAGAAGTCCCCAGGCAAAGGAATGGAGCTCCTTGGAGAAATGGCTGATTCTAGGAGACAAAGAGAAGGAACCTGGGGCACCTTGGCATGGGAAGAGAGGCAGTACTTGAAACAAACACTGCAACCGTAGCGTTATGTGGAGGTGTCTAAGGCACGGGAGGCCTCCCAAAGGCTCCAGTGGCCTGGGCTGGAGCGCGTGCAGCTGCGGACATGTAAAGCAGTACTTTATGTGTAGATAAATACATTAGATAAGTACATATGAATCAGGTTGATAGACTATAGTTGATGGAAAGGTTAATGGGTGAGAAGATGCTGTTTTTGGTGCTGTAGATCATCTCATAATTTACACAGATTCTTTGCCCTCAGTGAGGTGAGCTGGACTCCCCACTCCTGAAACGCTTCCTGTACCTTGCAAGGTCCTTTTAATGCTAGATGATGGAAAGAGAGGGGGACACTAAAGTGGAGAAACCTGGAGAGGGGTCCCCCTGCTGGTGACCAAGGTTGACATCCATGATAAGGAACTACACTGATCACTGGGAGCCTTGGCCAGAAGTGAGAATGGGAACTGATTTGAGTCCCCTGTGGCTGGCACTGCAGCTCAATGGTGCGAGAGCCTGCCCAGCCCCAGTTGCAGGGCATCCTGGAAAGCACCTGGCCAGGACCTCTCAGTGGCCAGGCTCACTAAAATCCAAGAAAGTCTGAGAAGTAGTCCTAACCAGACAGGAGCCCGCAGACGCATGGCAGCTGGTAATTGTCTTTAATCTTGCCTGGTATGCATTCTCCTTTACTCTATTATGACTCATTTAGACTTTTAAGACTTCTTGGAAATCCATTTTCTGGAAATTCACTTTGACAAAAATTGCATTTTCATTTTTGCCTTTGCGTTTCACTTCCCTCTGCTGGAGTCACCTCTCTCCCTTAGAAGTCGATCCCCTAATGCTTCCTTCAGGGCTGACGTGGGGTGGAATGTGGGGTGGAATGTTGTCGGAGTCCCCAGAGTTCTTAACATACCATCCACAGCCTAAAACAATTCAACCTGAATATGTAAGAGCGGGATCCAGACATCAGGATTTTTTTCCCTTTTTAAATTAACATACGAGATACCTAGAGCAAAGTGCATCAAGTATACTGATGGTAAGTGGATTGCTCAGTGATTTAAACACAGACACACACAGACCTGGATGTGTACAAAACCACCTATTCATCGTTTGTGTCATAGTAGAAAATGTTTTTGCTACTGCCCACAGTTTCATCTGACTGTCAGCCTATGTTCAGTACAGCTGTCCAGCCGCACATCCTGGCTTCTCTTGTCATCTTTCCAGCTCTTTGCTCTCGACCTCCCTATAAGAGTGCTCTTTGGTTTCGGGATTTATGAGGCTTGTGAGAGCGAGTTTTTGTACTCGTTAGTGCTTTCTTGCTTTGTTTTCCTGTGTAGTGCCCCATTGTTTAAATGTATCACAGGTTGTTTATCCATTTTATTTCTCTATTTTAAAATGTTTTTAAAATTTTATTGAGAAACAAATAGCAATGAGACAGTTTCAAAACAGGTTAGTAAGACAGTTACAATAATTAACAAACTGCATATTGTTGTCTTTGTAGTAGTTATTTATAGTACAAGATGCAGACATGATATCCTGTCCAAATGCTATTAGTACAAATCTTTTTTTAAAAAACTTTTTTTTCCATTTTATTTCTCATTGACACTTAAATGGTTTTCAGTTCATTATAAATGTTCTTGTTTGTGTCTTGTTTTTTTGATGCATGAATCAAAATATCTTGGGTCAGATCTTGGAGGAATTGCTGCCGAGAAGGTGTGTAAGCTCCATAAGGAAGTATCCAGGCCTCCCCCAGCATGTCTGGGAAGCATGTGGCTCCACATCTTCACTCCCACTGGGCATTTTCAGTCTCTTAAATTTTAGATGTAATGAGTTTGTAGTAGCTTCTCCCTGTGATTTTAATTTACACTTTGTAAGTAATGATGTTGAGCACTTTTTCATATTTATTGACCACTTGGGTATCTTCTCTGAGGAAATATCTGTTAAATCAAGCATCGTGATTTTTTTTTTTTTTTTTTTTTTTTTTGGCAGGGTCTCACTATGCAGCTCAGAC
>NW_004524615.1:3784941-3788971 GCF_000260255.1 Octodon degus
TTTTTAAAATTTTATTGAGAAACAAATAGCAATGAGACAGTTTCAAAACAGGTTAGTAAGACAGTTACAATAATTAACAAACTGCATATTGTTGTCTTTGTAGTAGTTATTTATAGTACAAGATGCAGACATGATATCCTGTCCAAATGCTATTAGTACAAATCTTTTTTTAAAAAACTTTTTTTTCCATTTTATTTCTCATTGACACTTAAATGGTTTTCAGTTCATTATAAATGTTCTTGTTTGTGTCTTGTTTTTTTGATGCATGAATCAAAATATCTTGGGTCAGATCTTGGAGGAATTGCTGCCGAGAAGGTGTGTAAGCTCCATAAGGAAGTATCCAGGCCTCCCCCAGCATGTCTGGGAAGCATGTGGCTCCACATCTTCACTCCCACTGGGCATTTTCAGTCTCTTAAATTTTAGATGTAATGAGTTTGTAGTAGCTTCTCCCTGTGATTTTAATTTACACTTTGTAAGTAATGATGTTGAGCACTTTTTCATATTTATTGACCACTTGGGTATCTTCTCTGAGGAAATATCTGTTAAATCAAGCATCGTGATTTTCTTTTTTTTTTGGCAGGGTCTCACTATGCAGCTCGGACTCCTAGTGATCCTCCTGATTTTTGCCTCCCTAGTGCTGAGATTACAGACATGTGCCACCACACCCAGACTCCTTTGTCAGCTCAGCATGTCTGAGGGCAGGGCCAGCATAGCATGCGGTGCCAGGGATTGAACCCTGGCCCCTGCGCTTACCTAAATAAGCACTTAGTTCACTGAGCTATACCGCCAGCCCAATTTGAGACTTTTTTTTTGCTCGGAATGCCTTTGGGGCAGGTTTCACTGGCTTGAGTTGTGGGGATCAAACCACAGCAACCTGAGCCTGACTGCTTTGTTGAAGCAGCCACTTAAAGAGCTGAGCTAAGGGGCAGGCCTCCTTTTTTTCTTTTTTGTGGTACTGGGGATTGAAGTCAGGACCCTGTGCTTGCCAGGCAAGTGCTTATTCTACTGAACTATCTCCACGGCTCTTAGCATTGCGATTGTTTAAACATCCAGAAACAGTGTCACAAGGCAGTGAAGGGTGCTAGCCCCTCTAGTGGAAGATTGCTGGGACTTGGACTCAATCATCCATGTCTTACATGTCCTGTTTACAATCCTATGTTTCCACATTTCAGCTTGTCACCTCACACTGTGTTGTGAGAGATTCTTGAGCTCATTCTTTTTTCTCAATTTTTATTTTTTATTAGTGCATGTTTGCAATATAATGCAGTGCATGAGTGTGTGCATAGTCCTTGTTGTAAGTTATTCATGTACATAACATCTTAACTTTTCCCCTTCCCTCTCCTTCTTTTCCCTCCCTCCATGTCATGGCTCCCTTGCTTTTTTTTTTTTTTTAAAGATCTATCTTCAAAAAAAAATCTATCCCTTTTTCCTATTGTCTTTTATTCTGCTCTTTATTTCCACTTTGGATTTCTTATATTATCTAGAAGAAACCATGTAGTGCTCTTAAGCTCACAGGGACGATTTATTTTACTTAGCATTACAGTCTCAAAGTGCATCCATTTTCCTACAGATGATTCAAGTTTATTTTTCTTTATGGCAGAGTTGTATGCCCCTGTGTGTAAATACCACATTTTCCTTTCGCATTCATCTGTTGGTGGCACAGAGGCTGCTTCCAGGACTTACGTATTATCAGTTGTGCTGCTGTTAACACAGTGTGCACGTACCTCTTGATATGTCTTTAATTCTTTCAGGAAGAACCTGCAGAACGACCGGGCCCAGTGCAATTAGTATTAGTGGGTTTTCTGAGGAATCACCATATTGATTTCCATTGTTCTAACTCACTAAATTATCCTTTCTATATAAATGTTTTAGATTACTTATTGAAACATGAATTTTAAAACAGTGGTAGCTAAGTTCAGAAGGTCAATTCCTCCCATGATTCTGGTCATAAACAGAACTAAGCAAGAATTGATTCCCTGTAAGGTCAACATCAAAACTAACCCCTGAATTCGATTCGGTTCTCTTCCTACTAGGTTTGTGACCAGAATCATGGAAAGAATCAAGTTTGCGATCCTAGGTACCACTTTCACTTTTTAAACTTTCAGTGGCTTTCATTGTTCATGTTTTACATCTGCATTGTCGTCTTGCTTCTTTGGGGGCTCTTGAATATCCTTCATTAAACTCTCATTTTGCTAGAAAATTCTTTTGTTTTAAAACATACGGTGTTTTCCAAGATGTGTGTTTTTAGTAAGTGCTTTGCGCTCTTTGTTTTGTTTTAAAATTTGTAGTGAGGGTTCTGACTACACAGAACTCGTGTCTGGTTACTCAGCCTCTGGAGAGAGTGGACAGGTACTGAAGTAGCTCTGTCTTCCCAGTATTTACTTCAAATGGGGCAAGGATGGGGATTCAGGATGCGATAGCCATCTCCTTTGCTAGGTCGACACCCCTGCTTTTCCTGGGTACTGCAGGCAGTACAAGCACGATCGTCTCTCTCACTTGACTCTGTGTCCCTCTTTGTTACCTGGAAGTTGACACCTCACCACTGGGGACTGACCCTAGGCAGGGCCCGTGGCTGAGAGGGGCTGAGTATGTGTGACAGCCTCCTTCCCCAGTCCCTCCATTGGTGACTTCCCCAGCACCATCCTGGGCAGTGGGCAGCCTCCTTCTGCACCCAGGTCCTCTGAGGTAAATTTGCTTTTTCTAGCATTTTTCTTTTCCACACATTTTGGTTGATGTTTTACTCTGCAAGATGATCTCTGTATTTTTTATTTTTTTCAGGAATTGTTTAATTTCTGGTCTGTTGTGTTCCATTTACTTTTCTAATGAGGGTGTTACATATTTACAAACATGTTTTCATCATCTTAACCCACCTAATCTTCTGAAGGTTGTCATTTGTCCTTGCTTTTAAGTTGTGAACTGGAATTATGAAACACAGATTTTCAGTGAATACCTCATGATGGAAATCTTTAAGGAAACCCAGCCTTTATTTCTTTTCAATAAGTATTTATTAAATGTCTATTTTTCAACAAATACCATGCAATTCTCTAGGTAAGTCAAGATGATTAAGATGAATAGGGCTCCAACTCGCTCCTCAGATATTCAAATATGTAATAAAGTGATACCTCGGTTCACAAACTGAAGTCATTCCATGATTCCCGGAAGATGGCTGGGGTCACATTCAAAATCCCAATGTGGAGTTTGCGAATGGAAGCAGTTTGCTGAATGCTTTTATTTGAGAACCACACTGTTTGCAAGTGGAAGTGCTCACGAGCGCGGGCATCACTGTGTAGTGACATCATTACTCGCAGTAATCACGGAAGAGCCAGCAGTGACTGGGAGGCCGTGGGCAGGACTGTAGAGGCTTTTCAAGAGGAGGCACTGGCTATTTTGGGTGAGGGCAGAGTGAGGGGAGGAGTACAGGACGCATACTTGCCTTTCCAGGCATTAGGGCCTGGACACGTGGCGCACTGGGCAAGGGGAGGCGTGGCCAGAGCGCAGGAGGTCTCACAGCTGTGTTTTCGGCTGTCTCGTTGCCGGGACACAGTGTCCTGGGAGTTCTCAGCCTCTGTGGCACCAGGATCAGTTTCACAAAACGCTTGGCGGGAGGTGCTTTCTAGATGATTTCAGGGGCATTGTATGTATTTAAAATGTGCTTTATTCCTATTTTTACTTGGCGATACATAATGAAGTCGTTACACGTCTCATCATAGTGCACATCAGCGGGACCCCTGAACTGGTCTTCCTGCAGCCCACGGCCCCTTCTGGGGTCACTGGATACAGCGGCTCCTCAAGTGTGTGCTTGTGTTGAGTTTGCTCTTCACTCTGAAGAACACTCTGCCTGGCAAAGACAGGGTGTTGGCAACAGAAGCAGGATTTTAGAGCTTTAGTGGCAGTTGCAGGGTATTTGGGTGTTTTTTTTTTTTTAATTTTATTGATAAATAGATAGCAATGAGACAGTTTCAAATCAAATCGAAAGTACAGTTTCAACAAATAATACACTGCATATATTCTTCTTAGTGGTTAATTGCTG
>NW_004524615.1:3790049-3816341 GCF_000260255.1 Octodon degus
TGGCATGTCATGACCAGCTGCCCATATTCAGAATGTCAGAATGACAGGCACTCCAAACATGAAACTACTATTACAAATTACCATCTGCAGTGCAGTAGCTTAGTTCACAGGTATCAGTATATATAGTTAGTCAGGGTGAGAATCTTTCCGGTTGCAGGGTATTTGGTCTTGACTGTGACCCAGAACGTAGGCAGGTTTGCAGTGGTCTCATGCACACGCCTAAGGCCGTCTCACTCGAAATTGCAAGCTTTCGATCCTCTTCTGGCATGAACCTATTTGCAAGTAGGTTACTGATCCTTTCCTTGTGAGTTCAGGATCTTTTCTGGCTGGGAAGGAATGTTCTAGCCTTGTTGAGAGCTAAGCGTTGATCGTGCACCAGCTTGAGAAACACGATGGCGGCTCAGTCTCTTCCAAAATCTCTGCTAACGTTTGAAATGTGAAAAAGCCCTTGTGTCCGCTGATTGGCCCCATAGTTTCAGTCAGACTTTGAATGGAGCTCCCTTATCTGGTGACTTCAATGCAGCTCTTCTCCCCTGAAGTGACAGGTGGAGTCCATCGAGCGTGCTGAATATGTCCGAAAGTAAGATGGTTTTGTAACTCCGTCCCTGTCATTGACGTGCGTTGCTCCTGGTGACTAACTTTACTTTATTTTTTAAATCTTTTTCCTACTTAGTACAGGGTCTGGATATGCAGCTTGCACTCAGAGTGACCCTGTTGTCGCAGCCTCCGCAGCACTGGGCCTACAGGCGTGCACCACTATGCCTGGTTCCGGGGCCGACGCGGCATGTAGTGCTGGGGACTGAACTCAGTCCTTGCTGTTCTCAGAGAGGCACTTAGGTGCTGCACTGTCTCCGCAGCCCAGTGACTTATTTTAAGAAGAACTCTCTGGAGCAGCTCTCATAATGCAGAAGCTCTGCTCAGTAGTCTCCGTTGGGAGTCCACCTCCCTTTCGTGTACGTGGCAAAATGTGTCTGTTCCGTGTCCATTTTGAGAGAAGTCAGGCGGACACGATGCCATGGCAGGTACTTCACTGTCGCGTAAGGGGCAGTTGCATCATCCTGAAATGTTGTTCCACTCGAGCGGCGCTTTCAGCTAGCCAGAAGCTTTCTATGGATGCCGCGGCGCGTGGACTCACACTCAGAGTAGCCGCCTTGCTCTGGGCAGTGCGTGCAGCAAGCTGTCTTCTGTCCCTGCAGCCACTCATGTACTCGCTGACACCAGGACCGCTTCGGTTTTCCTGACACGTAATCACACAAAGGCTCGAGTAGCTCTGCGGTGTGGTGCTGGTCGGCCACAGCAGTGCTCGTGACGTGCTTTGAGTCCTGAACGGTGTATCGAGCCCGCATTACCATGTCCGCAAGAGGAGACTGTGCCGCCCGGACCGCGCGCTGGGACAACGCCTTCCTAAGCATTGCTCCTCCAGGCCCTCTGCTATTTCATGCACTTGGCTAGTTGCAGGTCTGGCTGAAGGAGGAACACGGGTCGTCTTCGAGCTACAGCCTCTCCTACAGCTTCACGGCACACGCCCTCAGCAGCGAACAGGGTCGACTCTCCAGCGACAGCAAAGGCCTTGAGCTTAGCAACGTGCTCAGCCTCTGAGAACGAGGTCTCAGTGCAGACACATCTGAGAAGCCGTAGTCTTCAAAAATTGCGCGTGTTCTCTCTGCTCACGTATTTTTCTTTTGAAAAATTATAAGATGAAGTGATTTTGAAGATTTTATGGCTTTGCTGTATCTTCAGCCACATACATATATACACTGAGCTTGGAGACTGTGGACCGCCTGTTGAATGAACCTGTAACTTAAACAGGACTCTTGGTATTTTCCTTTTTTTTCCCCTTAATTTTTTTATTTTTTAAAGAGAGTACAAAATAGTATTAAAACAGAAAAATTTACAAAAGATACAGAATTTCACTAAACAAAATAGTATGAATTTCACAGTGTTTGTTGTATTTCAGTGTTGTCTTCAAATTAGCAGTTCAGATTACCAGATATATGCATGTAAAATTGGAAGAACAAAGAAAAAATGAAAAAATTGTAAGAAATTAAGAGAAAAAAATAAAAAGAAGACAAAAAATAATTAAGCATGAACTACTCCTTTCCACAGAACAGCAGAAATCCACAGTACAATCACCCAAACCATCCTGCTCACATACATAGATGTAGCTCTACTTTCCTTCAACAAACTGTGTCAGTGAGCTTTCCAGTTGCTAGGACAAAACACCTGGCACCTGCACTTGAAAGGAGGAGAGGGTTATTTTTGCTCACAGTTTCAGTGGATCCACCCAAGGTCACCTGATCCCCAACCAAAAGCAGCAGACAGAACAGAATGGCAGAGGAAAGCTGTCACTGTACAGCAGCCATGAGACAGTAAAAGAAGTGGATCCAAGAGAGGAACACACCCTTCAGGGTCATGTTCCTGCTGAGCTGCCTCTCCTTGCCTGGCCCTTCGTCTGAGCACAGGAGATTCTAGGGTACCTTGGAGGCCTAAGCCACATTAGTAATTCACAATTACTGTGGCATAAGTTGCAGGCACAGAGGACAGAAAGCCGATGAAGATTAAAAGCTGGGCAACGCTACCTTTGGACACTTCCTGCCGAGGAGCTCAGACTTTCCTGTGGAACTTGTGGGAGGTGATGGAGGAGTTTTACGTGGAATAATAGCATGATTAGAATGATGTGCTAGGTCAGCAGGTCACAGCGCTGTAGATGGTGGGCTGATGCAGACCAGAGCCAGTGAGACCTTGAGGTGTACATGAAGAGCACCTGAACCAGGGCTACACTTGGTAGTGGGCATACAGGAGAGAAAGCCGTCATGAGACCTGCACAGCAAGATCAGCAGTACTCGGACAAACTAGACACAAAGAAACAGAGGCTGAACAGTGACTCATCTTGGTCTCTGCTCAGTGATGGTGCGAAAGCTACCTTGGGAGGAGAAGTGACAGCGGCAGGGGGGAATTCAGTCCTAAGAATGAGGACTGTTCATCTCAGTTTGTCAGCCAGCATTATTAGGCCTTGAAAGCACTGGGTTTAAGGAAAAGATGAGATATAGCATAATGTTCCAGAGAAAATTTGGGTAATATTTAGGGACGAACATCAGTGATTCAATTTTGTGCACTGGCCACATAAAGTATAAATTGTGATAACCATATTTCCCAGAACTTTTATATTATTTTAAAACATGCTCAACACACAGACATAGAAGATGTTCCATATATTTGTAAGAAGTGTATGATTTGGGGAACAATGCACTGAAAAGTAATCTGACTTCTTTCAAAGCAGAACAAGTAATTACTCAGGCAAAAACATAGGCTAGCTACGCCATCTTAGCACAGCGGTCATGCCTCACACCAAAATCCTCAAGTCTTGGGTGTAGTTCAGTCCGTCTTCGCTGCTATTACTTCTGGCTTTTAACGTCTTAGTTACTTTCATTCCTAAATATATATGACCCATGTGCCTTGTGAAGGTTGCAATTAATATCAGCAAGCTCAAATTGGATAAAATTAATTTATTTCTCATCTAAGCTCTCTCCTGCCTACATTTGAAATATGCTTTTCTGAATTTTCTTATAAAAATTTCAAGTGAATCATCTTTGATTCTTCTCTGAAAACACATTTCCGTTGTTGATTCCCTTGCTGACTTAATATCTGCCAACCACAAGTGGCCAGAGGGACCCTCTCAGGAATTTAACATGAAGAGATCAAGGCACTAAGCACCCTACAGCAGGGCAATTATTTCCTCTGAGGACTTCATAATTCTCAGAGCAGGATTATCCGTACAAGTAGAAGCACCAAGCTCACTCCACTCCTTCCTCCTTCTTACCTGCTCTGATATGTATAGCCCTATCTATTTCTGAGAGTTCACGTTTTAACCTCTATATATCATGGGCTCATGCCATGCTTACCTGGGCCTGGTTCATTTCATTTGACAGAGTGTCTTGTCTTCCAGGTTCATCCATGCTGTCTTTTTTTTTTTTTTTTTTTGGCTGGAGGATCCGTCACTTTATTGTCAGAAAGATACAGCCAAAGATAGGGACATACAGAGGCATTCTGGCCACACAGCAAGAACAAATCAGCCACCCAAAATCCAGAGTGAAAAACAAGGCCCAAAGTCTCACACCCAGCTAGCAAGGTCTCACTGTATAACAGCATCCACACAGTGGCCCTGAGTCTTGGAGAGAAAAGCAGACTGACAGCACTTTGTGCTGTTCCATCAGGAGCGCAGAGGGCCAGACTTGTCATGTGGTTGTCGCTTATGAACCTTCAGCACAGCACACACTGGCTGCACACAGGCAGCGCTGGCAGAAGCGCGTGTTGTAGAGATGGCCAGGCTCTGGTGTGTGAGGCTGACAATAGAGCACCAGATATACTAAGCACCCCCCACGGCTTTCAAGCAGGTCAAGTCCCGACTTTCTCACCCTCACAAATCTGAGGCACGGGGGACCCACTGGAGATGCACAGTGATCTAGGCCAACTTCTTAGGCCACTCCCAAAAGAAAATACTATATACATTCTGCTTTGCCTCACAACATTCAAATCCCCCTCCATACCCAGCTAGAAACCCCAATCATTAATGGTTTTAACAGAAGCCTCCAAGAAACAAGACAAAGGACTCCAGGTCAGGATGAGGGTCGTTTTCCAAAGTGCAGTCTCCGTGTACTTGCTCCTTGACCTCCAGGACCTCTAGGGCCTGCATAAGTCCATGACACAAGGCACAGCAGGGAGACTGCAGAACACTGCTCTCGAGATGACATGGCTGCACAAGTTGTAGGCCAGGCTCCGCTGAAGACAGAGAGGACAAAGCAAGGGAGACCCTGGAGAGGGCCAGGACTGCTTGTTGCGCAAAAGCAAAGTAGCACAGCTGGGCTCCAGGAGCTGTGAGGAATGAGTTCTGCATGCTGTCCTTTATGAGAGCTTTATAATCCTTTTCATTGATGACTAATATTCTGTTCTGTGTGCACTCGGAACTTTCTTTATCCTTCCGTTCATTGTTAGGTTGATCTCATGTCTAAGCTGCTGTAGAAGTGAGAGTGCAGGTATCTCTTTGAATGCTCATTTCATTTCCGTTGGCATTTACCTAACAGAGGGATTGCTGGATGATGTGGTAGCTCTAGTTTTCATTTGTTGAGGAACCTTTTTACTGTTTTCCATTGTGACTGCTACTTTACTCCACCATTGTGTGTTTCCTTTCCTCCACATTCTCAACAGCACTTGCATTCTTCTGTTTTCTTTTCATTTCTTTTCTTATAATTGCGTCCTTACTCAGGTGAGGGGATTTCTCATTGCATTCTTGCCATTCATTTTCTTAATGATTAGTGGTATTGAGTTGGTTTTTTTTTTTTGCACACCTGGTGCTCATCTATATTTCCTCTTTTGACAAATGTCCTAAAATAATTATGTCTTGAGCCAAATTTTAATCAGTTCATTTGTTTACTTGCTATGGAGTTGTATACCTTAAATGTTTTATGTAATAGTATCTTACTAGATATGTGGTTTGTAAATATTTTGTCCCTTTAAATAGATTTTGTTTTCATATTGTTGATTGTCTTATTTGCTATATGGAAACTTTTTAGTTTGACACAATGTCATTTGTCTACTTTTATTTTTATTGTCTGTGCTTTTGGGTCTTACCCAGAAATACTTGCCTAATCTCATGCATGGAAGTGATTTCTTTAGATTTCATTCTAGCATTGTCATAATTTCATTGTTTACATGTAGGTCTTTGGTACCTTTCAATTTGATTTTGCACAAGGCAGGAGACAAGGACGTGTGCCTGTCCAGTTTCCCCAGCATCATTTTTCAAGAGGCTGTCTGTCTCCTTGCTTGGCTGCAGACATGGAGGCTGATTTCTAGCCTGTCTATTCTGTCTATCAGTCTCTGTGTCTGTGACTTGTGATTATACCATAGAATCTGACAGACTTGAAATTCTCTCCATGATAAGAACTCTCAACAAGTTGTGTGAAAAATATGTCTAGTGTACATACCTCTGTATGTCAAACAGCACATGGGAAAAACACAAGCAGCAACATACTGACTAGGAAGAGTGGAAAGCTTTTCCTTAGGATTTGGAATAAGAGAAAGATGTCACCCCTGTCATTGCTTTTATTCAACACAGTACTAAAAGTGCTAGCTAGATAAATTAGACAAACTAAATGAAGAAAAGATATTTCAATTTGAAGTGGCACCCCCAAAACTCATTAGAACTCATGAATTTAGTGAAATTTCAAGACACATTCAAAAAATATAAGCCAGTGGCATTTCTATACTAATAGCAAGATATCTGAAAATGAGGTCAAGAGAATATTCTCTTTTTTGCTTATGATTCTATTTTTAAAAAAGAGAACATAAAATGGTAAAAGAAAAAACAGAAATTATGCAGAATTTCACTAAACAAAGAAGAAAATAATCTTATAATAGCCACAAAAAAAGATAAGTAGAAGTAAATCTACTGAAGAAACTGAATGTCTCTACAATGAAAACTATAAATGGGTTGTGGAAGAAACTTAAAAGGACACAAGCAAATGGAAATATATCCTATTTTCATGGACTGGAAGGAGTGATATTGTTTAATTGTGCATGCTACCCAAAGTGATCTAGTTTTAATACATCTCCTATCAACATACCAATAGCATTGTTGACAGCAGAAAAAGCAATCATAAAATCTGTGTGGAACCCCCTAAAATTTCTAATGTTCAAAGCACTCTTGAGTAAAAAGAGCAATTCTGGAGACATCATACATTCCACTTCAAAATGCACGATAAAGCAGGCATATATTTTAGTGTCAGGTGAGAGAGAGAACATAGAGCATCTGTTTTGCTGACTGACTTCACCCAGAGAAAATCTAAATGTCTTCCTAAGTGTGATGGCCAGGCCCCAGGTTAGGCTGCTGTCCTCCTGAAGGAACCAAGAGAGTGTTTCCAGGTGTTCTGCAGCTGTTGCCCGGAGAGGAAGGGCCCAACTAGGGCTGAGTCCTACTGATGGCTCAGTGGCCGAGTAAGGCAAGCTCAGACCATCTGCGGGGGGAGAGGAACCATGAGATGGAGGGAGTGGGGAGTGAAAATATTTATACACTTAATTTATGTATTTGGTACAGGGTCTGCCTCTGCAGCTCGGACTCGCAGTGATCCTCCTGCTTTTAGCCTGTTCAGTGCTGGGATTACAGGTGTGCGGTGCCATGCCCAGTCTTGGTGGCTGGCTCAGCGTGCCTGGGGTGAGGCCAGCATGGCATGTGGTGACAGGGACTGAACCCTAGTCCTTGCACTTGCCTAAGCAGGCACATAGTCTGCTGAGCTATCTCATAGGCCCAGAAGTTAAAAGCATTAAGTTGTGTTATGAACATGTACCAGCTCCCCATGTGATGATTGTAATCATTTGGCACTGCGAACATGGATATATTTCTATATATTTATACCTATGCCTATATCTATATCTGCCTATATCAATATTTTTTTCCTTTTTTAAAAAAGGCTTCAGGCCCCACAGTGAATACCTGTGACACTACTTTGTATCTAGGGGACCAGAGGTGGCCCAGCCCGAATGTAGGCACTCTTGAGAACCTTGGAACAGAGCTCAGGCTGTATTTTGTAGCCTCAGTAATCACTGGAAGGTTTGCACTGTGAGAACAAAGTGATCCAACATAAATTAAAGGAGCAGGGACATTTGCATATTTTTATAAAAGAATTGAAGGGGCTAAGGCAGGTCAAAAGAAGCATAAAAGAATGCAAAGAAAATTTTCTTGCTTAGCACTTAAAAATCTGCAATGTGGGTGTTTATTATTCCCTCTTTCATGTGATAAACCAAAGGCTCAGAGTGTTTAAATATCTTTCCCAAATGTTATATACTTAGTATATGTGGGCAGTTTTCAAGCTCAATCTGTTTCCCCAAGAGCCCAAGAGAGCTTCTCACTTGGCAGTGGGCTGTGGAACCAGAGGCCACCAAACAGAAAACGTCGTGGGTTTGCTGTGTGAGAGGTGGGCTAGATGCGATCGGTGGGCGAATTGTTCCGGACGCGGCACGATTGTGGGGGCCCACGAGGGAGACGGTGTCAGCTGCATCTGGGTTGGGATGAACGTCAGCGCCTTCTAAAAACACACGCCTGGGCCTGCGGCCAACGTAAGCTTCTTTTGGTTTCCTAGATTGAATGAGATAATGCACATAAAACAGCTTTACAAACTGTGAAATCCTAAGAGATGAAGGCTATTACTTTCACTTTAAAAGAATATAAATTGTTTATAAGTCACTTTCCATTTTAAGTGCAGTGGGTGCATTATCTTCAGTGGAGCCCATCATGAATTATTTATAAAGTGAGGGATTTCTTCCTGTTGTATAACTACGAACTCTCATACTTGTTGAGCTGTCTGTGGAGATCTCCAAAACTGTTTTTGAAAAAGAAAATATTGCCGTGAGAAAATCTCTACCCTAAATACGCAGCATTTGGAATACTTTATAGGCAAGTTATGAAGACTCGAGTTGTTTCAGCGACCAAGCTAGTTCGCTGGCTTTGTCAGCGAAGGCTGGCCGCAGGGCCCTCGCTCTTCCCCGCGCTGTCGCCCTGTGGGTGGCTCCGCTCCAGCGCTGCTCCAGCCGTGTCTCCTTCCTTCACACTTCTACCGCGAAGCCCCAGACCCGCGCCCGCCTCTCCCAGGATGTGCTTTGGAGGAGAGAAGACTTCCCTTCCAGAGAACCTAGTGCACACCTCAGGCCCGTCGTTCTCTTCTGACTTCTCGTCCCGGGCCAGCCGTGCGGCCGCTGGTCCCCGCTGGCAGGCAGACGCCCCGCTGCAGGCCTTCCTGCCGGGCTGCCCTGGCCGCACGGTCTCGGGAGGGAAGTCCGCGGCGCTGCGGGCTCGCTGCCGGCGTGGGGTCCTGCTGGAAACTCACCGCATCCTCCGAAGTCTTTTGGCTTCTTTCTTCTGAGTTTGAGTTGCGCTGGTTTTTTTTCTCCAACACGTTTACTAAAGATTCATAACATTTTCTTCAAATTATTGTTTGGTTTCATCCAGCCTATTATTTTGTTTCCCTTAGTCTGTAATGTGGCCCGAATCCGCGCTAGTGTAGCGGCCCAGAGTCGAGAAAGCGCTTTTCTTCAGAGCTACCTGTTCTGGCGCTCTGGTGCTGGCTGTGCTGTACTTTGGGTTTCCCCTTGTGTTAGGGCATGCAATCGGCTCCTCCGGTCTTTCTCTCTCTCTTTCTCTTTCTCTCCTTTTTTTTTTTTTTTTTTGGTGCTGGGACTCAAACTCAGACCCTCTCCCTGGAAGGGCAGGCGCTGTGCCTCTTAAGCCCCGCCCCCAGCCACTTGGGCCTCTCTTTTGCTCCCTTCAATTTCTTTCTTTCTCCCTCTTTCTTTCTTGTTTTTACCACAAACAAAATTTCTTTATTTTAAATACTGGTCAATATTTTTAATACTTTTAATTTTAATGATTTGAATTTCTTTTAAATCTAAATACAAGATATTTATATGCCAACCTTTAAGTGCTTGCAAGGCGATGTCTCCTTGGTGGGCCTGAAAATCATTTTATTTTCCAGAGATAATAATTTGTCAAACAATCTTTATAGAAGTTTTCAGCATTAGAATACACATACATAAAAACAAATTTTCTTGTACCCTTTTATAAACTATTTATAGCTTTCAATTTTTCCGTGTAACAGTACCTGGATTCTACACCAGTGAGTCATGTCTACTTTATTCTTTAACACAGCTACAGACTGGGTGACTTTGATGGATGCGCCACAGACGACTTACCTGGAGGTCATTTATTCATTAATGGCTGGCTGAGCCTCACCACCCCCACGGGTGGGCCTGGCGGGGCATGTGGTCCTGGGGATGGAGCTGTGATCCCTGGGTGCCTGCCCAAGCTTGCCTAAGCAGGTGCTTTAGACCGCTGAGCTACCTCACCGGCCCGTGATGGTCTTTAAGAGGATAGTTTTCGAAGTTGATTGCTTACATGTAATGGTGCAAGAGCATCTATCTATGCTTTTAATGTAATTTTACCTAAGTGCAAGTAGGTTGTCAGCATAAGTTCCTGCAGGTGGGGAGGGAGGGAGGGAGAGAAGAGGAGAGTAGAGGAGAGGGAGAGGGAGAGGGAGAGGGAGAGAAGAGAACAGAAGAGGAGAGGAGAGAAAGAAAGAGAGAGAGAGAAGAGAGAGGAGAGAAAGAGAAGAGAGAGAAAAGAGAGAGGAGAGAGGGAGAGAGAGAGAGAGAGAGAGAGAGAGAGAGAGAGAGAGAGAGAGAGAGAGAGAGAGAGAGAGAGAGAGAGAGAGAGAAAGAGAGAGAAAAGAGAGAGGAGAGAGAGAGAGAGAGAGAGAGAGAGAGAGAGAGAGAGAGAGAGAGAGAGAGAAAGAAAGAGAAGAGTTTGGAGAGGGTGACAACACCAGCACAGCAACATGGTGTTGTCGGTGTGGAAGCAGATGTACAGCAGTGATTGGTGTTGGAAGAGCAAGGAGCATTAATCCTAGAACCAGGAAAAGCTCAGATGCAAGAAGCAATCACGTGCTTCACGCAGCTAAGCCGACCGAGGCTCAGGATTAAGGGAGCAAGATACCCTCAGAGCGGAGCCTCCAAGGCTGCAGCTGGGGGCTTCGGTGTTTGCAGACAGGAGTTCAGTATTTCCTTCTCAGAGGAAAGCTAAGTAAGGGTTTGTTGAGCTGGGGAAATCCAGGCACACCCGAGAGCCACGAGTTCATCAGCAACAGCAGTGTGCTAAGGGCTCCCCTCCTGCTCCCCCACCCGTGTTGTTTCTGCATCTACTCCACAAAGCTCTTTCCTGGCGCTGTCATAGTGAACTGCTGGGGGAGATACGAGGCTCAAGGACTGTGAACTTGGGAGTCCCCTCTGTAGAAAGTGAGGACCGATGCTCAGCTCAGAATTAGGGCTGTGTGAGTGCAGCCCCCAGAGGGCCCGGGGGAGGCTGGGAGGAGCCTCTGCAAGGCGAGAGCCCCCGGCTGGTGCTTAGCCCTACTGCCTCACCTGCTGAGGGGTTCGTAAGGATTTTCAGGGCCCTCTCTGAGTGGACCCAAATGTACTTTGGGCTTCAGAGAAATAAGCCAGGCTGTCTTGTCATCACTAAATTTTGTTACTTACACTCTTCTGTTCTGATGTCATTTTAGGAACGCAGATGCAGCTCTGATCAGCAGCTTTGCTAGGCCATTTAAGCTGGAAACTGTGGCAGTCATTCATGCTTTCTTACTAACTCTCAGGATGAGGAACCTCCTAGATAAGATGATATCAACATCTTCGGGGAAAATTCACATAGGAAAATATACTTGAGATAAGACTATTCCAAAGGGAATCAAGAAAGCCGCACTCCTACTAAGGTGGCCTTCAATTCTGCCCCAAGCTGCTAATTGCCTACAATCCCCTTTTAGTAGCAGGTGCACCTTTCCCCAGCGGGCATTGTTCCGCACCTTTAGGAAGGAAGCCCGAGCACTGTGCTGGAAACCTCTATTCTTGGTACCTGTGAGTGGCTTGAGAGATTTCTGAGGAAAAATTAAATACATAAATCATTCACTTATCTAAAGGATTAATGCACCACCAATTTTGCTTGTTTTGTTTCTCGTTGTTTGTGTGTGATACAGGGCCTCTCTGTGTAGTGCAGCCTGGTCTTGAGCTTGCACTGACCACCCTGCCTCAGTCTTCCAAGTGCTGGGATGACAGGTGTGTGCCACCACGTCCGGCAGTGTGCCTCTCACTTTAGTGGAAGATTTTCCCAGCAGCACCTACTGTATCTGCATGTCATACTATATTCTGAAATTTTGTGTGCCTTAAAATTCACACATTGAAACCTAACCATAAATTGAACAATTACATGATTAGTTTCATTCAACTTTTCACAGCCCTACTGTTTTTGTTTTTTTTTTTGTTCCTCGAATGCCTTCAGGGCACTTTTGGCCAGCGGGAGAGTTGTGAGGTTTGAACTCCAGCAACCTGAGGCTGACAGCTTTGTGGAAGCAGCCACTTAAAGGACTGAGCTAGGGCCAGGCCCCTAGAAGTGTTTTTTTTATTGTTGTTGTTGTTGTTTTTGTTTTTGTTTTTTTTGCTCCAAATGCCTTCAAGGCATGACTGGCTGGCTTGTGTTGTGGGGATCGAACCACAGTAACCTGAGCCTGACTGCTTTGTTGAAGCAGCCACTTAAAGAACTGAGCTAAGGGGCAGGCCCCCTCACAGCCCTACTGTTATCAGACCCATTTCTACAGCTGGAGAAAGAGGCACAGGGAAATTGAATGTTACTCCAAGAATTACACGGAAATACAGGTTGTATTTTCATCCTACCTCTGAAACCAGGGTACATTCTCCTTAGTTCCTCCATCATAACTTCTTTTCTATTTTTTGCCAGCTTAGCCTGCCCTGAGTGTGGGGCTGGTGCAGCACGTGGTGCTGGGGATCAAACTGAGGTCCCTGCACTTGCCTAAGCCTGTGTAAGTAGGCACTTTAGACTGCTGAGCTATCTCGCTGGCCCTCCATTGCAAAACCTTGATGAGGAAAACTGCATAAATCATGAGGAAACTCAGGGAAACTCCACTTAAGCCATCACAATAGCCCAAGTATAGGCTTTCTGAAAGGGAATAGAGTCAGGTCAGGTGAAAGTTGGCTGACAGCACCTGCCTTGACACTAATTCTTAGGGTGTTTGCTTTCTTATCATGCCAGAGTAAAATTAAACAGTAATGTATCTCAACTCTACATCTTCATGGTCACTCTCCAATTTTAATTTTATTATTCATCATTGCCCATGCTATGACTTGGCTATGCGTCAACCCCTCAGTTAATTTAGAGTTTATTATCCAGATGGGTCTTCCAAGTACCTTCCCCGTGTTCTATTTTGACTTGGCTCATTCATGTGTTTGTAGGCTAGCTCACCCTACCCACGTGGAGACCTGCGGTGAGGTCGGGGGAGGGTCTGGGAGTGCAGCACAGAGCAGCTCCTGGTTAAGCCCACAGAAGGAGAAGTTGTCTAGAGATAGTGACAGTGGCTTTTCCTAAATGAGCAGGATATGGCCAGCATGCCAGTACGACCCTTCTCTCCTGCTTGGGGCAGTATCTCAAACCAACCCACTGTAACATACAAGATCTGATTAAAAAACAAGGGTGGGAGCTGGTGAGATAGCTCAGCAGACTAAGACCTGCTTTGGCAAGCACAGGGACTAGGGTTCGACTCTCGGTCCTGCATGCTGCACAGGCCCCAACTCCAGGTGCCCTGAGCTGAGACAGAGTCCAGGCGTGGTAACCCATGCCTGTAATCCCAGCTCTGGGGAGGCTGAAAGCAAGAGGATCACTATGAGTCCAAGCTGCATAGTGAGATCCTGCACCAAATACATGGATGAAAAAAAAGGTGAATGTTTAAATTTAAAAAAAAAATATTGCAGTAAAAGGCCCACTGCCACTAACCCCTGCCAACATCTCCTCATTTGTAACTCATCTCTCTTCTCTTCCTCGCCACCTTTTGATGCAGAGGACCTCCAGGTCCTCTGTTGTGAGTGATTTTAATCCCGCTGTTCCCTCTGCCTCTGTGTCCTGGATCCGCGGAAAGTGCCACCCTCTCATGGTCATTTTGTGTTGGGAGGAGTCAGAAGTCCTAGGTTCCGGGTTAGGTGGATTAGGTAGATGGGGATACACCGTGATGTTTTTATGTCATAGAAACTTTCATTAACATTTTATCAATAAGTGATGATCAAAAATACAGTGAATGTTTTAAATTAAAAATTTATTACGGTAAAAGCCACATTGTCATTAAACCCAGTGTCTTAGTTACTTTTCTCTTGTTGCCAAGAAAAAGTACTCGGCACCCAAAGTTAAAGGAGAATAATTAATGTAGCTCACTGTTTGTGGGGCTTTCTGTTCACACCCTGCTGGCCACGTGGCAGGGTGGTAGGGGATGGAGGCACCTGTTTGTGGTGGTGGAAGACAGCAAAAACAGCAAGATGGGAGGATAGAAACAAGCCTTGCTCTGCCCCTTTTATCTCATGCAGACTGCTGGGATTAGGGCAGTGCCAGTCCAATCAGTGGACCATCCAGCAATTCCCACCCTTAATCTCAACAGCCTTAATCCCAGCATTGAACCACGAATTAGTCACAAACTCTAGGTTCAACTACCTGCAAATAAGCCTGACCCCATGACTACATGAGGGTTTGGGGACCTCTGGGCACAACCATGGGATCCACTCTCCCTTACTTAGAACATGCTTGCCTCATTTTTCTTGGGAATGTGTCTTTTACCATAATCAGTTTTTAAAAGTTAAGTGGTGTCTGCGTTTTCCAACATTCCCTGGTGCAAGGGCACAGAAGAGCATCCACAGAGGTGCAGCGCCGTCCATGTCCGAGGGCACCTGCTCGCTCACGCTGGACACTCCGGATGCTCACTGTGCAATGGCCGCGTGCTACTGGGCAAGAGTGTGCTGAGTCATGGAGATTCCAGTAAAGGCTAGAGTGAGGCATAGTCATCTCTGGGAGCCTTCACCTAAACCACCATGTGTTTTACCTTGTAATGAGGGAAAAAGCCTTTGTAGATGGGACAGCAAATTGAACAGGATTTTGATAAGATTAAATTCTTAGCAGGATGCTTTTCCTCTAAAATATATACATTTTTGCCAGCAGTGATGTGAGACCAGTTCCAAAGTGCGCACTGACCATGCGGCCTGCCGGGTGTCTGCCCTCAGGACGCATGTGGCCTTTCGGGACAAAGCGAGTGACATTCTAGAGCGAGAGGCCCCAGGAGCAGCTGTGCGCACACATCGGCCCAGTGAGTAGACTAGTTAGCACCGCAGTCCTGATAGAAGCATGCTCACCTCACGGATTCTCTGCTGAGGGACTTGGGGTTTGCAAGTTTGTGGCTCATCTACAACAAGGCAGATAGTGTTCTGTTTTGCAGAGTGCCACATACACCAAAGTGACATGTTGTCCCGTAGTCGCCTGGTACAGGGACTTCATTCAGACCTAGCATGGAGCATCTTCACAGTGTTGTCACTGCACTGTCACCAGCACTAGTGTAGGCATCTGCCCGACAGAGGCCCTCTCCTCCCGCCCAATAAGCCGCCCCCTTGCTGGGCCCACCCCTGAAGTCTGCACGTCCCCTTGCCCTCTCTGCAAGATTTTGCAGTTTGAGGAAAGGGAGCAGCTCATCTACCTCTGCAGATCTCCAAGCTCCCGATTTGCCATCGTTAGCACCAAATGGGCACCCGGCAAATAATAGCTCAATAAGAGGAAGCCTGCATCTCATGAGCTAATGTCTCAAGACCTAAGGTCACACAGCATTGAAAATAGGAGAGAAGATGGATAAGTGTGAATATTTGTACTTTTCCTACAGTATTAATTGGTCTTTAATCTTGTCATTATCCAGGGCTTGTGCCCTTTCTAAGGTGAATCAAGCCTTATTCTCTATCACAGAATTTGACAAAAATTTTAATTATTTATATGCAACGAGCCTATTATAACATAGCTCATTACTCATGTCAAGTGTGTTCATATATATTGAATATCTATTTTCCCCTGGAAGTAGGCACAGTAGGCACAGTATTCTGGGGATGCACAAAGAAGATAAGGCACAATCTTTGGGATTTTTGGCATATCCAAATATATAATAGCCCCCAGATTACCTCCTGAAGTATTCTGTAATTGCATTCTATTCTATAATAATTCTATTTTGCATATATTGCAAAATTCTTAAATGATAGAAAGAGATAGCTGCATGAGCGGATTTATCTTAGTCCTTTTCTCTTTCCTGGGACACACTACCTGATACCCACAGCTTAAAGAAGTTATTCTGGTTCACAGTTGGTAGAAGCTTGGAGCCATGGCACGGTAGAGGACAGTGTTTGTGGTGGGACAGCCTACAGAAGGGAGAGAGGGATCAAGGGAGGAGGAGGAAGATGACCATCCCAGGGTGTGCCTGGTGGCCCTCCTCCTGCCACCAGGCCTCACCTCTCACTACCTCATTAGCTACACATTTGCCAGTGGACTAATTCACTGATGGGCGCCACACCCCATGGTCCAGCCCCCTCCCCACAGTCCCACCCTTGCACCCATGAGTCTTCAGGGGGACATCTAGGCAGAAACCAGAACTGCGACCTACTCACGGGACATAGAACACACTTGGCCATGCCGCATTAAGGAGCCCCTCACTGGCCACATGGTGCCATGTTTGAGCGTGGGGTGAGAGTAGGTGTCAGTGGTGGAGCGTGGAGAATTTGCAGGGAACAGGGCCACATGTGCAGAGTGGCTACATCCGGGGTGCAGGTGTCAGCTTGGGATGGTTGACTCAGAGGGGGAAATGGGGCGGAGGAGGCTGGCACTGAGGGCTCCTGCCTGCACTGACTGCAGCTCTGTATGACAGGGAGGATGAGCTGTGCGTGTGGTGATCAGCCTCCTCGATGCTGCTTCCTCAGTCTGGAGCAAAGTGGCTTTTTTATTTTAAGTAAATTTTTGCCACACTCTACATCATCGATCACTTTCCTCTTTGGCCCCATAATCTCCTTGATCAGAAAATTTGGGACACTACTGAGTTACATGAAGTTACAGTACAAGTTCTCATATGTCCTGAGTCTTAATTGACCTTAGAAGGCTAGGGCCAAAATGTTGGCTTTCCTTGCAGCCCTCCTTTTTCTCCAATTTTGGTCTGCAAACTTAGGTTGTTAACCATCCAGAAGACAAGCTTATTGTTATTACCTTACAACTTAGGCTGTTAAGCTTAACCTCACTATCTGTCTGCATATCAAACATCTTAGGCATAATATGGAACAGGTATTTTTCATCAAGTATTGATATATTGAACTTTAAGTCCCTACAGAATATGATAAAAACATTTAAAAATTAGAATATATTTTAAAAATAGGCATAAAGAATTATATACTTCTTATGCTTACACATAAGTCCAAAAATCCCACCATATACAACCTTAAAGCAGGACAGTCCCACAATATCCCTTTTCCTGTCTCTTGCCTTCATTCACCACCCCCTTCTTCTTGAACAACCATCTACCCGAGAAACATCATAGCAGCAACTGGCATGTCATGACAAGCAGCCCTTATTCAGAATACCAGAATGACAGGCACTCCAAGCATGAAACTACTATTACAGATTACCATCTGCAGTGCAGTAGCTTAGTTCATACGTATCAGTATATATAGTTAGGGTGAGAATCTTCCCAAATAACTGCTAGATTAAAAAATCTTCTGAAGAATCTCAGGATCATTGCTTTGCCCATCTTCCACATATAACTATATGGCTTGACTTATTCTGTTTCCTAGCTCTTCTCCTTTCCCTCTCTTGAT
Source organism: Octodon degus (assembly GCF_000260255.1). NCBI lineage: Eukaryota > Metazoa > Chordata > Mammalia > Rodentia > Octodontidae > Octodon > Octodon degus. Next base: position 3,807,306 of record NW_004524615.1, read on the forward strand.
TAGTTAGATTTTTGTTTTTAGCTTTACATACACACATCGATGTTACATATTTATGGGTTCTGTACATAAGCATGCATGCGTGAACAAGCAAAGCACACAGGCTGGTGAGCAAGTCACCAGCATCATCCGCTTGTGTGCAAGGAGATTAGAGCCCAGCCGGCTTCAGTCCTGTGTTGGCCCAAGCTCGGCCCGAGCTGCTTCCTGGTCTCACAGTGCTAACAAGGGGGCCAGGGAATCAGACGCCTTCTGATGGCCCCACCTGTGTGTGGCACACACACCTTCCACACGTGACTCCCAGGTCTGCGCATGTCACATGTGCCCTGCTGACTGCAAGGGCTGGGTATGGCTATGGCTGTAATGAACACCCGAAGTCTAGTAAAAATGACATCCAGACACTGGTGAATTGCACAATGTTTATTATGGTAATTTTTGTATTTTTGGTAGAGCTCTCTGATTGTACCACATCGTCTAATTGTTTTAGTATTTAGAAAATGATGAATTGAAAACGACTGAACTCGTAATTCGTGATAATACATTCCACATCACGTGTTACTTTATACCTTTATACCACACATGATGGCAATTCACCACAAAATAGTGGTAACTCAAGTGGTATTTGGTGGGACTGTAGGTGGAATTGTAGGTCGAGGGTTGTAAGGGTTGCAGATGGGTCTTAAGGCAGGTTAACCTGAATTTCTAAGGACATCTGGGTTGCTGTTTGCATGATGCTAGGCATGAAGGAGGGTCTTAATGTTAGTTTCCCTTCATCTCCCACCCATCCTGCTTGGGAAAAGAGCACTTATTAGCTGGTAATCTGTCAGAGACATCAATGAATGATTAAGCTGTAAATCTGATGAAGTAGTCTTAGGGAAGGGGGTACCAATTTAGAGAATAACACGTAAGCTTGGAATAACTCTTCCAGATGGGGTCTTGCTATGTAGCTAAGTTGGCCTCGAGCCCGAGGCCATCTCCTGCCTCAGTCTGCTAAACACTGGGATTACAGCATGCCCCCCACAGCTGCTTTTGTTCCTTCTTTTTATGGAGAGCTTCACTTAACTTTTATTCTTAGAATCAAGCAATGAGTCACCTGCATGCTATTAATGCCGACAGCTTATGTAGTGATTACGGATTATATTTTAATATCTGTCTTGGCTACATTTTTCTCGTTTTTGCTGAAACAAAATACTTGATGCCAAGAATTAAAGAAGGAAAGACTCTTCAGCTCATAGTCTTCAGAGGTTTCAGCCCATAATCAATCAGCTGGCTGCCAGGCGGGGTGGTGTGGTGAGGGACAACAGTTCATGGTGGCAGAAGACAGCAAAAGCTGGGCGGGGGAGCCTCCCTTCCTTCCTCAGGTGCAGCCTCAAGGGAGGTGCAGCACCCACAGAGGGCCGGGCCTCCCTCCTGCAGGGGCTCAGGGCACAGCACCCTGGCCCCCCGCTGGGTCATTAAACTTCTATAACTCTTGCGTTGACAAAGTGTACCAACCATGACAACATCTTGTTCTGGCTTCCTAAAACCCAGGGTTCTCACTGTGCATCTGTATCTTCACCTCGCCCTAGAAATGTGGATCAGACTTCAAAAATCTTCATGAATGGTGACAAGATATGCCAATGAGAGGTTTGCTTTGATCATTTTAGTTATTATAATCAGTTTTCTTTGCTCTTCCATCCTGTTCTGGATTACTTTAAACAGGAACTTGTCCTTAAAATTAAGCAATACAGAGTCTCCCGGGAGCCAAGCAGAGTTCAGTACTTCACTGGTATTACAGGTTAAAAAGATGGTTTAAAAAGAGAGGTAATTTTTAGCCTAATCCTGAATGGGCTTTCATCATAGCGCTACCTACCACAGTGTGTTAGCGTTAGGTAGATGGAAAGCTCAGATGGACCTCGGCCTCATTAGGAAGCAAGGGCCAGAGGAAATGACGTCAGTGCCAGCCGTGGGGGCAGGGTGAGCTCAGTAAGCGAAGTGGGAGGGCACATGCAGGAAAAGGGCACCAGGCGAGACCCCTCAGTGGGGCGAAACAGGCAGGACCCAGAAGAGTCCTGATTCCAGCTGCCTCCTGGCAGGCTGATTAATTTGGTACATCCTGGCTTTGTTACCATAGAAGTCCACATGAATGAAACACCGTTGGATTGAGGACAATCAAAGTGCCGTCGTTGTATCAGCTAGAGGAGACTGCCCCACCCAGCGCATGGGCTGAGTCATCTGAGCTGTCCTCGTCTTCAGCTGGAGTATAGTGAACGTCTCAGCTTTTCATGTGCAGGGAAGCCCGAAATGGTGATGCGCGTCCCTCATCCCCCGTACAGGACACACACTCCCTTCTCCGCCCTCGTGCAAAGCATTCCTCCTGCCCACCACGACCCTCCTCTAGGGCTCAGCCTGGCTTCTGCTGCTGCAGCAGCAAAGAACTTGAGTTCAGGGCCTTCCTAAGGAACTGATGCATAGTTGGCCGAGGCGTCAGGGGTCTGGGGACCACTCGTGGGTCGCGCTGGTGCCTTCTCAGCATCCTGGACCCTGGTGGGGCCTTTCCTGGCACGACAGGCCTACCCCCGATCTACTTCTTCTCCAAAGCTGCCGATACCAGTAGGGGACCCACACTCAGGACTGCATCAACACCAATTCCTTCCTGATGTCCCCACCTCAATTTCATTTAATTATGATTTAGAGATTAAATTGTTTCATTCTAGAGCCAGGTGTGTGGTGCACACCTGTATTCCCAGAACTCGGGAGGCTGAGGCAAGAGGATTGTTGCAAGATTGAACCAAGTCTGGGCTACAAAGGGAGCAAAGGGCCAGCCTGAATGACAGAGCAAGACCTTGTCTCAAAAAGACAAAAAAGTATTTAAATTTATGCCCCATTACTATGTTCATGCATCCACAGCGATGACATTCCTTGTAGGGAGCTGGTGCTCAGACGTGACACACCTTCATCCATTTTTCATCCTCTTCTCTTATACTGCCACTCCCTTCCCTTCCTAACTTGAGGGTGATCTATCTCCCTACTTCTTTTGCTGTTTATTTAAATCTGGGTCTCATAGAAGGAAACCATTTGATAGTGAAGCTCGCGTGTCTGATTCCAGGCGACATCGTGGCATCAGGTGTTTCCATTTCCTTACCGGTGACTCCAATTTCTCCTGCTTTATGGCAGAGTAGTACTCGGCCGTGTGTAGACACAGCACGTTCTCTGTCCGCGCGTCTGTCGGTGGCTGTGTAGGCTGCTTCCATGAGTGAGCTGTTAGAGGTCATGCGCTGCAAACGCGGGAGTGGTGGGTCACTGAACTGCATGTCTTTAACTCCTTTGGGCAGGTACCTAGCGGAGCAACAGCCAGCATGAACGTATTTTCTGTTTGGTTGCTTTGTGCGTCTCCATGCTGACTTCCACAGCGGCAGTGCCAGTTCACCGGCGGTCTGTGCCCATTCAGAGGTCCGCCAGTCATCGCGGTGACAGCAGCCTGGCGTGGGGACCAAGACCAGCGCCGCTCCTACAGTAACTTGCTCCTTTTTCTTCCTGCGTCAGCTTCAGCTCCGTGTTTCTTTTCCTGCGCGCACCCAGCCTCCCGCAGCGCTGGTTAAGCGCCCGCACAAGCTACACCCGGCTCAACTCCCGTGTGCCTTTTCCCTCCCCACATCCTCCTCTGAGGTTCTCCGGTCTCTGCTGCAGCCTCCGCATGGAGCTCTAAAGGCTTCCTTTACCTCTTTTCTGCTTCTCATTCGCACCACAGGCAGGAACCTCACACCTAGGTTCTCACCAACAGTGCAGGAGGGTTCCTTCGGGTGTTGACGCATAACCCATACACTTCGGGGCACACGCTCCAGCCCTGACACTGCAGTTATACAAGGGAACGGGCCGCAGAGCCAAGGCACTGCCTCTCTGGTTCCCTGCCCAGGCCCCGCTCTCATATAACCCACGAGATTTCTTCTTTTCAATCCGGGGATGGAATGATGGAACTCCCGACCTTGCTCTTGCCAGGCCGGCGCTTACGCCTCTGAGCCATATCCCAGGCCCTAACCTCTAGCTTTACGGACTCAGGAGGACTTGTGGCTCTGACCTCAGCTCCGGGAATAATGTAGGAAAATAAATGTGGGCTCAATTTTGGATAAAGACGGAAGTAACATGGGACAGCAAATAAAACCCAATACTTGGTAGGCACAGACCACCACATTGTAGAAAATGATAGAATATCATTCTAAGGGAATTGGGACAGCCTTCAAAGTGTTTATGAAATATAATTTGTCTGTGATTTTCAAACTACAGCAAAATCCTCCACTCAGTGTCCAGCTCATCCATCCACCCTTGCCTTCCTTTGCATTAAAATGTATGTTGTACCTCTGGGGCGGGGGGGGCTCAGATCTCAGATGAGCTCTTTCTGACAGCAGTCACACACTCCAGCCCCGGCAGCCTTCCTTCATCTCATGGAGGATTACAGGGAATTCATGTTTTAAGGCCAGCTTACATTTCACATAAAACACGATGTAATCATTGAAAGAAACACTTGGTGGTGGTAGGGTTAGCAATTTTGCTACTTAAGCCTCCAGAATTGACACCAACTTGGTCCCTAAGTTTAATAAACATTGAAACAGTATTGATTTTCCAGGCAGAAAAGGCTCCTTGTGCTACGATTCTGCTTCTATGTACTTTAGAAAAGGTAAAATGGTTATGACAGAGAACAGAGCAGTGGCCCCCAGGGTCTTAAGTGGGGTGGACTGTAAAAGGGTGAGGAGGTTTTGGGGTGGAGGCAGTACCTAACGCCACGGTGGGGTGCTGGCCAAATGGTGGCATAACCTGGGGAATCACACAGAACTGCACACATAGAACTGAAGATCTTACTGTAGGTCAGCTGCATGCGAAAAGCTGAGAGAGCTCAGGGATGACGCTGTGTGGACAGTAAGCTACCGCTGCCAGTCCTCGTGACGCTTTCTGATGTTTCGGTTCTGTTCTGGAGAAGTGTGGAAATCCCAGTGATTCCCCTTGTACGCCTATAGTGCTATGAGCTGTGACTGAGCTCAGGCAAGCCACAGTTTATAAGTTCAGTGGGTGCTTCATGGCAGTAGGAGCACGAGGTAGGTGTGAGGCCTTGAACCCTAGAACGCCTGTGCTCCTGAGGACCCTGGTGGCCCTGTCCTTAGGGGCTGACTGAGCCCTAATCATCTCTTGAAGTTCCCAGCACCTCCCAACACTGGGACTGGGCGGACCACGCTTCAGTATGAGGCACTCTAGGGGACAGGCAGTCTTGGAGCCACAGGACAGGCGGTAAAACTGAGCAGGGGGCCAGTGAGTCCCCAGCCCAGACCTTCCCCGGGGAACTTGTGAGATGCCTGCTCATAGACATTACAGGACACAACACAATGCCCTGTTCCAATCAGATGTCAAGGTGTTGGAGCTCAGAACATGGAAATTCCTCTTTGAGTTCTACTCTGTATATTACACTGTGCTTCATAAACTCTAATAACTGGTGACAGTCATTCATAAACTATGTAAATAATAATAGGAGGAATGTACATAGACTAAGTGCCTAAACTAAGCCTCTCACAACACCTTCAGATGAGGTATTGCAGGAAGAACTGAAGTGCAGAGGTAAACTTGAAGTAAATGCCCGATGAGAGCGCACTAACCAGGGGGTTCAGAAGTTCAGGGGCTTCTTTTCTTTCTTTTGAGGTAGTGAGGGCTAAACCAAGGGTCTCTGCACTGAGCTATATCCCTAGCCCTATATTTTAATTTTTGTTTTGCACTAGGTCTTGCTAAGTCACTAAGTTGCCAAGGCTGGGCTTGAACTTGTGATCCTCCTGTTTCACCCTCCAAGAATGTGAGGATCACAGGTGTGTACCTCCATGCCTAGCTTGGGGCCAGTCATTTCCACACCTGCTTAATACAGGACAGTTTGTCCTTCCTTTCCTATTTTCTCTTCTATCTCTGAGATACCCAATTCATTTTTTCCATTTTTAAAACTTTATTTAGATACAGGGCCTCACTACACAGCTCAGACTCATAATGATCCTCCTGTCTCAGTCTCCTCAGTGCTGGGATTACAGGCATGCACCACTACGCCCAGTCTTGGGGCTAGCTTAGCATCTGGGGCTGGTAGGGCATGTGGTACCAGGGACTGAACCCTGGTCCTTATGCTTGTCAGGCATGCGTTTAGACTGCCAAGCTATCTCCCCAGACATTCTTTCCTTTTTTGATGGGTTTCCAGGATGATTTTCATTGGCCGACAACATTTTCTTCTCATGGACTAAAAAAAAATTATAAAAATGGCCTTAAATGCATGAACCTTTTGACTTCTTCCATGATATGTGATGCTACTAGATTTCAGCTAGGAATGTGGCTCATGTGTGCAGAAAAATACAGGAATGCATGTTTGTCTTCTAAAGGTAAGAACATGGGTTCAGGGCCAAGCAGCCAGTTACCAACTGCAGGAGAGACTAATCAGGCAGATGCAATTCTGGGGACGAGGCCAGATGGAGGTGACATGGTGTGGTTTGGAGAAACTAAAAACCAAAATGCAACTGTCAGGCACAGCAGTGAAAGAATGAAGGTCACAGCAGTGAAAGAATGAAGGTCACAGCAGGAATAGAATGAAGGTCACAGCAGGAATAGAATGCAGGTCACAGCCTGTAAAGAGGAACACAGGGATCACATGGGTGGTGCCCACACTGCAGCCGCAGGTGCACCTGGGCCTGCACAGCTGGCCTGCACAGCTGGCTGCACAGCTGGCCTGCACAGCCAGCTGCTGCACAGCTGGCCCAGGGCAACCTTTGTCAGGTGGTAGTCTTGAGAGTCAAGAATCAAGAGGGATGCGTGGCTTCCTTCCTCTGCAGGTGGTCAGTAGCTTGGAACCTAGGAGTCACATGGATGCCTTAGAGCCTTCTCTCCAGAAAAGATCTCTGAGTCTCAGCAAGGCAAATTGCTGACTTCAAAGTCATAGGTATTCAGCACTGTATCAGCAGCAGAGACAAACGCTGAGCATCCTAGTGACTAAAGCCACAGTCTACACCTGCCCCAGGCTGGGAGGCTATGGTAGCGCAGGCTGACTTTTCTCTGATGATTTATCCTCACTTCCTGAAGTGTTTTTCAGGTCTGCTGGCCCTGATGATCTCTTCCTTTCTTGGTCTGTTTTTCCTCTCCTTAGCATTTGTATCCTGCACCCAGTTTCCTAAAAATGCAATTTTCTTTGAGGGCTGGAGTAGTGTCTAATACCAAACTTTAACTTCAGAGTTTAAGGAGTAAATGTTCTCCTCTATTTGACAAACAGCACTGTGGTTTAGCACGAGAAGGCAGCAGGCTTGCCATTTCTTTACTGGCAACACACGGTCACATGGAGGCGGGTAGAGATATCCGAGAGACCTGCCTCCCTGAAGAGATTTCATTCCAAAGTCTGGTGAGTATATCCTGGCTTCTCCCACTGATCATTCTAAGAGGCAGGGACTGGAAATAATCGAAGGATTGGTTCGCAAAAATCAGTCACGACTTGCTGGTGGCGACGCTTCTCAGCTCTCGGATACCCAGCAATGACGGCACTCACAATGGCTTCTGGGTGGGTGTCTAGCTCAGAGCACCACACAGAAAGAGCTGCACAAAGAGGGAGATGAGCTGTCGCATGAAGACCCAGCAGGCCAGCTGTGACGTGCACGGCTCCATGCTGGCCAAAGCCCTCTAGTGACACTCGCTTGTGTCGCCTGCCCTCCCCATCGAGCACTGCATCCCCATGAGGGCCAAAGTGTCATCCCCTGCTGCAGAGGAGCCAACGCCTGAGCTCCTGCGGAATCGACAGGAAACGCTGCAGCACTCACCAGCGCGGCTTCCAGCAAGAGCGCTATTAGTCAGGTCAGGGAATTGCAGACAGGTCACGGCGAGACAGAGAGAGGCTTGAAGCAAAGCAGAGCAGAGCGAAGCCCAAGCATTTCAGCAAAGTCATGGTCGGGCTCTAGAGCTGCCCATGGGTGTGGGAGAAAGGCTGCCCTGTGACTAGGGCCGGGCACTTCTTCCTCAGATGCAGATAAAGAAATACGAGTCCTTTCAGTGGATAAGGAACTTCTGTTGACTTGAAGTATTAAATATAGCAAAATAATGTTTTTTGAACACCAAGTAGTGAAGGTTTCCTAAAAATGGAGGATGAAAGGAAAATATATGATAGAAAAAGATTTTTTTCTTTTTTGTCAATTAAAAATGAATTAATTAAGAACATTTGTTTCTAAGAGACACCATAGACTGAAGGGCGAAACTGTGGACTAGGAGATGACGCTTCATTGTGCAAAAGCAATAAATGGCGATGCTGTAGAACACACAAGGAGCTGTGCGTAGCCCAGCGTGAGCCACCGTCCTCACCTCCTCACCTCCTAGTGCTGCTCCTCCCGGCTCCTGTCTATGTTTAATCCTCCATCTCCATTTAAACTGAGGCCCAGTGATTCATGTTTTTCACTTTTCTAGCTAGAAATAGCCCTCTGTTTATGTACATATCTGGAGGCTGTCTCGAATCCTGCTCCTCCTTTCCTGCTCAGTGTGTTTTGGGGTCTTTTTTAGCCCAAAGTTCTGTTTTTTTTTTTTTTTTTTTTTTTTTGAGAACTGGGGATTGAACTCAGGCCCTTGCACTTGCCAGGCAAGCACATACTCTATTGAGCCATCTCCCTGGCCCCACCAAAGTTCTTTCCGAGCTTGTGACGTGACATCGGAGGCATTTACAGAGCCCAGGGTGACAGCAGGGAGCACATGACTCAGTCCAGCTGCGGTGTTTCTATTGCACTGATGGAGACCAAGTCTCCGTAACTCAGTGTAGCTTTTCTTTTCTGCACCGATGAGCTGTTTTACTTCACTTGTAACCTCTGCCACAGAACCTCACTCCAAAAGCCAATGAGATGCTGTCACTCTGATTTGTGAGAGAACAAATCTGGCTCTTTAAGCTTGGTATTTTCTATTGTCCGTGGGGATTTTCCCTTTCTCCTCCACTTTCCTGCATCTGTGAGGACTTAAGTGTCACCTGCACTTACTCTCTTCCACAGCACAACCTCTCAGCTGGATTGCTGACTCATCTAGCAGGTT